>NC_135884.1:111026567-111480643 GCF_964194155.1 Cetorhinus maximus
CACATTGTGCCACATTGTAAAGAAAGATTGAGGCCAAATTTCAAACAAAAAGGCATAAGTGATGAAATTTATATAATGGAGGAGTCAGAAGAAACAGTGCCAGATATTTACTCCCTGAACAATTTAAAATGGGTAAAACAGAGCCAATCTACGTGACAGTAGAAGTCAACAGAACACCTCTTCGAATGGAGGTGGATACAGGCGCATCCACGACAATCATAGGAGAAAACACGTTTAAGTATCTGAACGGAGGAGGCCACTCACTAAAGCTGGAAAACTCAGATGTCAGACTAAAGACATATGCTGGTGAAAACAGATGAGTGAAAGGTATATGCAAGTTTCCAGTACATATGAAAATCAGTCTGCAAATCTGCCCATCATGGTGATAGCGACTGTGTGTGATTAAGCTCTGCTCCCCATACTATTGTAGGTGGTAGGGGAAGCAGGGTTAGAGGTAACCTGGCAAGGCAGGGCTAGGCCTACACCCCAGGAAGGCAATGGAGGCCTGGCAATGGAGCGATGGTCATGCAGATGCATCATTTTTGTGCAAACTTTCTGTTGATCAGGCTGTCCCTGGCATCCTTTTCATATCTCTCCATGGCCCTGGAATCCATGAAAGACTCATTTGCATTCATGGGATCCTCCTCATTTGAGGAGGGCTGATTCTCCTCACGCTCTGCCCCTTGCAACATCTGTTTACATTGCATCACCAGCTTGGGTACTGCACAGCAAGACCACTACTATTCATGACACCATCTGGGGTGTGTATTGCAAAGCTCCTCCAGACCAGTCAACGTAGCGGAAGCATATTCTAAGCCCAATTGTGTGCTCCATGATGGCTCTGGTGTAGCCAGGAGCTTGGGTGTAGTGCTCCCCGCCTTGTTCTGGGGATGCATCACTGGCACCATCAGCCACGTATGCAGGGATAGCCCTTGTCACTGAGGATCCATCCATCAACCTGGGCTGGAGCTTCAAAGAGCTTTGGGAGCCCTGAGTTGCATGAGATCTATGTGTCATGACAGCTCCTTGGGAAATGAGCACAGACCTGCATTATTCTTCTCCTATGGTCACACATAAGTTGTACGGTGATGGAGTGGCCATTTACAAACGTAGCTGGCTGTTCCCAGGGAGATTTTATGGCCACATGAGTGCAGTCGATTATACCTTGCACCCGAGGAAACCAGGCTGACCTTGCTGCCCAGCTATCGCTTTGAGGGCCACTGGCATGGGGTCCCCACCAAACCCATAAGGCTGCATGTCTTGATAAACAATCCCATATATTTCAGTGACTGTTTCCAGGGACATCCTCAAACGTCTCTGGCATCGCATCTCGGACATCTTGCGGCAGTTTGTCCTCTGGGTGCGTTGACGTGCCAGCGCCCACCTTCATCGATGCCTGCCCTGGATGTCTGCACCCAGACCAGCCTCTCCCTCTTGTGCTGCCTGTTGTTGGACAGCAAGGGGTCTCCTTTGCATTCTCTCCGCTCGCTTCCGAGGTTGCAGGAAAATCGGGGGAATGAGACCCATGGTTATGGCAGTAATTACACTGTGTGAAGAGGGCAGGTATGCATGTGAGAGTATGCTTATCCATGGTTCTTATCCATTTAACTAATTATTAGCGAGTCTCTTTAGTCAGCACAACATGAACGCCACCCACCCAAAACAACCCTCCTGCCACTTCAATCAAGCTTACATTCATAGAAGCTGCATTTGACAGGAGACCCTAAAGATATGGTGTGTGTTACCTTTCAGACCCGCTACTCTTCCTTCCACCCTCCCCTTGTCACCCACACAATTCCCCCCATCATCCTTGACCCACCCAACATTCCTCTCCACTCTATTACACTTGAACCTCCCCCTATTACCCTGGATCCAATAGCTGTTATCTTCCACATGCCATCTTTTCCCATTGCGATCATCCCAATGCCCCCTCTGACCATGAACCTTCCTGTTGTCCTCCTTACTTCTTTTGTTTGCTTCCATGACCCACCCCATGAGATCTTGCAACATCTGACCATGACTCTGGAACTGCCCCCATACCCAGTACAACTTCCTCCTTTGACCATGACTGTTCTCTCCACCTCACAGTACCCTGAATTTGACCCTCAGAACCCCGCCATTGATAGCAGCGACCCCTGCCTTTAGGTCCTTCATCCACCTTTAAATTCCTGTTTGACCTGGTCACCCCCATCTCCTACAGAACAACCACACCCAGGACATTCGGCCCTCCCCTCCTCCGCGCCTCCCTTCACCACCCTCTATCCACCCACCACCTTGTGCCACAGAATTCAACATGGTGGCATTAGTCACAACTGTACAAAACTGACTGGTGTACGGCACCTTTGAACAATCGCAAACTGGGTGCCATGAGATTCTTGTGCTGCACTGATTTTATCTCGAAGTATCACATAATCAAAAATTGTTTCATGCTAATTCATGGATGCAAATGTATTCCAAGTAGGGACCCAACACAAGCGAGCATAATTTCCGACATGCTGCAAAAATGCCGCTGATTTTATCGCTGCATCTCCGCCCGCCATCAGAAAACCGAAAGTTCACTTCCTGCCTAATTCAGTCAATCTGCACGCCACATTTGCCACTCTTGTGGGCTCCATAAAATTCCAACCAGTAAATTTCCAACAAACAGCAATGAGATAAACAACCCACTTATTTGTTTCTTGGTGGTGTTGTCTGAAGGATAAATATTGGGCAGGACACTGAAATAACTCCCCTGTTCTTATTTTAATAGTGCCATGAGATCTTTAACTTTCCTACAGAAAAGCAGAGAGTTTCATAGTTTAGCATTTCACATGGAAGACTGCTCCTCTGGTAATGCAGTACTTCTTCAGTGCTGCACCGATGTGTAAGCCTAGAATATGTGTGAGACTGTCTCTCTTCACCGAAGATGATCCATGTGTTGTCTAATTATTCAGCCGTTTACCGACACATTATAGGACAGAGATCCTAACAGGATCTCACTTTGCCTAATAGCCCATTGGGCCTATCTCCAAAGTTCTTCAGGAGAACGGTGTCTCCCAATGTGAAATTTCTTTCATGATTATGGTCATCATG
This sequence comes from Cetorhinus maximus, assembly GCF_964194155.1. Taxonomy (NCBI): domain Eukaryota; kingdom Metazoa; phylum Chordata; class Chondrichthyes; order Lamniformes; family Cetorhinidae; genus Cetorhinus; species Cetorhinus maximus. The sequence goes on from NC_135884.1 coordinate 111,029,640, forward strand.
TCCAGCCTTCTGGGCCTCTTGACTTCTCTCCACCCTCCCCCCTAAATTTGGCCTGATAAGAGTTAGACGGGTGCAGAGACGTCTCTTCATTAGTATTTCAACGGGGGCAATACCGGTTGTCGTGTGTGGCGTCGTCCGGTATGCGAACAGGAACTGTGACAATCTGGTGCTGATGGAATCCCCGTCCAGTTTTTTCATCCTGTACTTAAAAGTTTGGACCGCCAGCTCAGCCAAACCATTAAAGGCGGGGTGGTAAGGCGAGGTTTTGATATGAGTCATTCCGTTGAGGGTTGTAAACCAGTGGAACTCACCGCTGGTAAATACAGTCCCATTGCCTGACACGAGCACCTCTGGTAACTTGTGCACTGCAAAGCTCTGTCACAAATGGTCTATGGTGGCAGCAGATGTGGGTGACTGGACTTTGTAGACATCCATCCACTTGGAGTGGGCGTCTATTAGTAAAAGGGACATCGTGCCCAAGGAGGGCCGCACGTAGTTGACGTGAAGGCGCACTAATGGCCGCCCTGGCCATTCCCTGGGGTGCGATGGAGCTAAGGGGTGTAGATTTTGTACCTGCTGGCATTGAAGATAACTTTTGACTAGGGTTTCGATGTCCGCGTCCATCCCTGGCCACCACAAGTAGCTGTGTGACAACATCTTCATCCTACTAATGGCAGGGTGAGCGCTATGTAATTCGGCGTGTAATGGCTATCGCCCTCTCGGGGGCACGATAATCCTTGCCCCCCAGGGCAATATGCCATCCTGGCAGGTGAGCTCGTTTTTGCTATTGAAATAGGGCTTCATGTCATCAGACTTTGGCTCGTCTGTCCATCCATTCAAGACCTGCTCCTGGACGTGAGGTAAAAGTGGATGTCGGCTTATCCACTCATGAATTTGTTTGGCTTGGACAGGGGAGGAATCCAAAAAATTTAATATTAAGTCAAGATCCTGGGGAATTGGAACCTTCACGCTGTTATCTGGCAGGGGGAGGCGGCTCAGCGCGTCGACATGTGCGATCTGGCTTCCTGATCGGTGAATAAAAGGGTATTCGTAAGCAGCCAATATCAGTGCCCACCTCTGGATGTGAGCAGATGTGATGGGCAGTATTGCCTTATCCTCCCAAATAACACCAGCAGAGGCTTGTGGTCAGATATAATGTGAGAAATCTCTGCCCATTGCAATTTAATCTTTTTGAGCCAGCTACGACCAATTAAACTGGGGCCCTCCCTAACTGCTACTTTTAAAAATTCATTCATGGGGTGTGGGCTTCACTGACTGGGCCAGCATTTATTGCCCATCCCTAGTTGCCCTAGAGAAGGAGGTGAGCTGCCTTCTTGAACCACTGCAGTCCGTGTGGTGTAGGTATACCCACAGTGCTGTTAGGGAGGGAGTTCCAGGATTTTCACCAAGCGACAGTGAAGGAATGGTGATATATTTCCAAATCAGGATGGTGAGTGACTTGGAGGGAAACTTCCAGGTAATGGTGTTCCCATGTATTTGTTGCCCTTGTCCTTTGAGATGGTAGTGGTTGTGGGTTTGGAAAGTGTTATCTAAGGAGCGTTGGTTAATTCCTGCAGTGCATCTTGTAGATGGCACACACTGCTACTACTGTGCATCAGCGGTGAGGGAGTGAATGTTTGTGGATGTTGGGCCAATCAATTAGGCTGCTTTGTCCTAGATGGTGTCAAGCTTCTTGAGTGTGGGAGCTGCACTCATCCAGGCAAGTGGGGAGTATTCCATCACACTCCTGACTTATACCTTGTAGACAGTGGACAGGCTCTGGGGAGTCAGGAAGTGGGTTACTCATTGCACAATTCCTAGCCTCTGACCTGTTCTTGTAGCCACAGTGTTTATATAGCTAGTCCAGTTCAGTTTCTGGTCAATTTTAACCCAGGATGTTAATAGTGGGAGATTCAGTGATGGTAATGCCATTAAACATCAAGGGGCGATGGTTGGATTCTCTTGTTGGGGATGGTCATTGCCTGGCACTTGTGTGGCACGAATGTTACTTGCCACTAGTCAGCCCAAGCCTGGATATTGTCCAGGTCTTGCTGCATTTGGACATAGACTGCTTCAGTGTCTGAGGAGTCGTGAATGGTGCTGAACATTGTGCAATCATCAGTGAACATCCCTGCTTCTGACCTTATGATGGAAGGAAGATCATTGATGAAGCAGCTGAAGATGGTTGGGCCGAGGACACTACCATGAGGAACTCCTGCAGTGATGTCCCGGAGCTGAGATAACTGACCTCCAACAACCACAACCATTTTCCTTTGTGCTAGGTATGGCTCCAACCAATGGAGAGTTTGCCCCCTGATCCCATTGACTCCAGTTTTGCTAGGGCTCCTTGATGCCACACTCTGTCAAATGCTGCCTTGATGTCAAGGGTAGTTACTCTCACCTCGCCTCGGGAGTTCAGCTCTTTTGTCCACGTTTGAACCAAGGTTGTAATGAGATCAGGAGCTGAGTGGCCCTGGCAGAACCCAAATTGGGCATCAGTTTGCAGGTTATTACAAAGCAAGTGCCACTTGATAGCACTGTTGATGACCACTTCCATTACTTCACTGACGATGGAGAGTAGACTGATGGGGCGGTAATTGGCCGGGTTGGATTTATCCTGCTTTTTGTGTATAGGACATACCTGGGCAATTTTCCACATAGCTGGCTAGATGCCAGTGTTGTAGCTGTACTGGAACAGCTTGGCTAGGGGCATGGCAAGTTCTGGAGCACAAGTCTTCAGTACTATTGCCAGAATATTGTCAGGGCCCATAGCCTTTTAATATCCAGCTTATGCTGTTTGGCACGCAAGCTGTCCTGTGTTATAGCTTCACCAGGTTGACACCTCATTTTTAGGTATGCCTGGTGCTGCTCCTGGCATGCCCTCCTGCACTCTTCATTGAACCAGGGTTGATCCCCTGGCTTGATGGTAATGGTAGAGTGGGGGATATGTCGGGCCACAAGGTTACAGATTGTGTTTGATTACAATTCTGCTGCTGATGATGGCCCACAGCGCCTCATAGATGCCCAATCTTGAGTTGTTTGATCTGTTCGAAATCTATCCCATTTAGCACGGTGGTAGTGCCACACAACACGATAAATTTGCAGACAGATCCCATGCTGATTCAGGACTTAACATACCCCTTATGTCTTTGCCCATATATGTTTTTAATTTAGTGTCCCATTGTTCCAAACTTAAAGGATGGACTCCTTTATTCAAGTGTCTGAAAGTATGTTGTCTTAAGACAGACATTGATGTACCAGTATCGACCTCTATCTTGAAGGGTTGTTTATTGATTCTAATGATTACCTGGATTGGCACAGTTTTACCCACTTTCAGGTTGCATAATTAATAGATGTTAGATTCTGCTTCCTCTGGTTCTTCAATGAGACAGATGTCACAATTTCTACCTATGTTTTTAAAATGCTGTCTCAGCCTATCTTCACAGTGCCACATTATGTGACTATTGCGGTGGCAGAAAAAGCATTGGATATTTCTGAACTGTCGATAGCCTGCAGGCTACAGTCACATGGTCAACTAACTACACTCTCTTAAAGGTACATAGTACTCCACTTTACCACAATGTATAACACATCTTGCATCTTTCGCAGGGCATTTCTGTCAACTTAAGACAATTAATGTTTCTACCATGGATGAGAAAACTTCCTCGCAAGTCGATTCAACATCCATGTCAACCATCTGGCTCACACAACTGAACAATGCAGAGATAGAAAGAATGCAGAGTTCAGGCAGCTAACACAGAATGGGACATGGTAGTCACTGTTGGAAAGTCATCTGTCAAACCCAGCAGAAACTACCTCCGTTATGAGTTATAAGTGGCAGAGACAGTTCTTCTACATGCCCAAGTAATCATGGTAGGGTCTATGATCCTTGGGTAACATTGGCACGGGTGGAGTCAACACTGCAGGCAGGATTTTCAGTTTGGCATGCCGGCACGTGCCTGACACACACGAGAGTGAAATAGCGCGCAATGATGTCGGGCAAGCATCCCGACCCTGCCAACTCTCACACGACAATTAAGAGGGCTACTCAGCCCCTTAATCAATTAAATAAATTGAATTTTTTGCTGCCCATCCAACCTTACGGTTGGCGGGTGGGCGAATAGGCCAGGCGGCCTTTGCATTTTTTGTGAAACCTCATCCACGGGCGGGATGAGGTTTCGAACGGTGACTAAAAAAAAATTAAAATTTTTAAAACTCAAATTTCAACGAACGTTAATTCATTTGACAGAGTCACATGTGGGGACATGTTTTCCTTATTTTTAAAATCTTTTACTTCTCATGTTAAAAAATTTCAGCTCCCTGTGGCAGTTCTGTGCCTTCAGAGAGCTTTCACTAAGTGAGGCCCTGTGCATGTGCACACTTCAGCGCTCGCGCACCTCCCACCCCCACCCCGGCAGTGCTGAGGTTATCAGCGCACGTTTCACACTGGCTGGCCGTTAATTGGTCAGCCAGCGTGAAATTGCAGTCGGGGCCCGATCGCAGGCTTTGGGCTGTTTCTCCTGGACCTGCCAGCTGGTCCGACAAGGGAAAAATCTTTCCCTGCATATTCTTGTGGAGCATCTTCCTGCCCCCCACCCCAGTTCAGTGAAGCCAAGCGGTGTTTCCAAAGTGATGCCCATCTTCCAAGATTTTGAAAGTAGAACTGTCACAATGATCGGAGATGAAAAAATACGACAAAAATATCAAAATTGAAAAATAGCAGTACAAGATTGACAATAGAACAATGCAGCAAGCTAAATGCAGCAGAAGCAAACCAAGTAGCCGAAAAAAACAAAGAAAATCTGCCACTCCCAAAAGAAAACTCACTATGAACGTGCAGGGAGTATGGATTGAAATGCAACTGCTTTCCTATTGCTTCGAGGGATAAGGTTGCTTGTTGTGAAAAGTTATGGACAATATGGGGTGGGGAAGATCTACATCGCCAGCTATCCTCTAAGATGTGCCATCAAGAATCCGTGTTAGAAGCAGCATACCCTGATTGTGCAAAAATTACCCAGCCTTAATGATGAACATAAGCGCAGACTATGTGAATAGCCTTCTCCTGAGATCTTTGCTTCCTCCTAACATGATTCACACACAGGCTCACCAAATTTCTCCTGCAATTTATTTATTCTGGTGCTCTTTTCTAATCACTGAAATTATGTTTAAAATATGACTTCTTGTTTTACTGGATCATAATTTGATTTATATAATACAAATAAAACCCCAAATGATATTGTTGGTACAGTTACATAATTTCACGCCAAATTAATTAACATTCGTTGAGCTTGCACTCAGTTGAGTGACACTGGGTGCAATCTGGCATGGAATTGCAGTACTCAATTAGTCATACGTGTGAGATATTTTTCAGAGATTTCAATTGACTTTTCAATAAAGAAATTTGCAATGAACTGAAACCCTGGCTAAGTAGCATGAAGACAGGAAGCCAGTTGACACATTGTAAATGCTCCCTGCGCCACAAAAGCTAGCCTAGAATGTTTCTTGTCAGGGCATTGTGCTTTTATTTCAGTTGCTGTGGCCAGCACTGATAGCAAAGTACCATTGCAAAAATGAATGCATATTATAAGCAGTATCCTTGTCTAAAAAGAGGAGGTGGTGGCACAGCAGGAGTTACATATAGCATCAGAAATCAGCCGAGATGATCTCTTCCAAGCTGGTGGCATAATTGTTGAGCTTCTTGCCTGACACACATTCTATGTTAGTTGGAATCCTGGTAGGCAGTGTTATAGTGTGAGAAGTATAAGGGTGATGAGTTCCATCATTTTTTGCAACAAGCGCACTATCCTGTGAAAAACAAATTGGCATTTATGTATTCAAGGCTCTACATCATATCTATAATTGCAGCTTATAGAGTTATAAACTTATCTTTGTGGCATGTTGGAGCAGTAAAATACTTTAACTTAAACCATTATAATGTCCCTGGTGCCAGCGTACCTCTACAAATGGGAACAGTTAAATATTGAGTGTGCAATCACGGGGCAGAATTTTCTGCCTGTTGGGCGGGTGGAGCTGGAGCGGCCGCGGACCCAATCGGCGCCCGTGATCGGGTCCACTCCACCATTTTACGCGGGTGGGCCAATTAAGGCCCGCCCAGCGTATTTTCCGACTCCTGTGAATAGCAGGAGTGTGCGAGCGGCGGCGGGCGTGCACAGACCGCCGGGTCCAATGGCGACCCGGCAGTCTGTTTAAAGGAAGGCCTGGCAGCCTCCTGTAGGCTGCTCAAAATGGCCACTTCGAGGTCACACCGCCAGGCTGAGCAGGGCACGCTGGAGGGAAGGGCAGAGGAACAAGGCAGGCTTCAGGGTAGGCCAGTTGGGGGCCAATGCGCCCCTCGCTTTTCAGATCAATGTCTTGCTGCCCTCCTCGAGGAGGTGGCAGCACGGTGGGAGTTGTTGGCCCCCCAGGATGGGAGGAGGAGGCCCCCCCACATGACCAAACATGCCTGGAAGGAGGTGGCAGAGGTGATGAGCTCCCGCGACGTGGTGCGGCGCACCTGGACCTAGTGCTGAAAGTGTTTCAATGATTTGTTGTATTCTGGAAGGGTGAGTACCATGTTGGCATTGGGCATTTAACCCAGCAGGTAGCCTTAGCCTTTGAGGCCCCCCCACCAAGTCTTACTGTTGTGACTGCATTAAATCATGTTGGGCATTTTTCCTACGCTGGGTGGGCAAGCAGATAGTGCCCATGCTTAGCTTAGCCTGAGTGGTCCATGAGGAGATGAGTTCCACCATGTGTTGCTCTTAGTCGCACATGACTAGTCTGGGGACAAGCTGCAGGAGAAGCAGTTAGGTGCATACTCAGAACTCCAACACATGTCCTATTCACGGTGATGAGATGGTGGAAGGGGACCCTCAAGGTGTCGTGGCCAAGAACCATCTGCTGCCCTCGACACTGTACATGGTTGCACCTCCTTGCTATGGGAGCAAAGACTGTGTTTCCCAAAGTGATGTATGCAGCATGTGTCCAAGGTGACCATTGGAGGTGGGGAGCAGGTGTACTATCTTTGTGTGAATGATCAGCAGTAGTGGGGAGAGGAGGCACTGGAGGCCTGATATGGCCCACTGTGGTTGGGATGCGGCGTGCGCGTGCAGAGTCCATGTGCAATTTGCTGTAATGAATGGTGTTCTCTGTTTCTCAGGAGAAGAATGCTCATAATGCGTCGGAGCGTGCAAGGACTGGAGGCGGCCAGGCACACCTCCTCATGTTAAGCCGCTTCGAGCAGGAGGCCCTTGAGCTGGAGAGGCGCCATGCACCCAGGTCAACTGGTGTTGGTGAGGCTGGGGTGGCACGGCCAGGTATTTGAGGCCAACAGTGAGATCCGCAATATCCTCCCAACATCCATAGCACTGATGATTGTTTAATTTGTTATTGTTGCAACATTGCTTGGTCACAGAGTGATAGAGTCAGAGGTGTGGATCATAGCAAAAGATCTTTTGGCCCTTCGAGGATGTGCATGTCAAACACGTTCCTAAGTCTCCTAATCCCATTTCCCAGCACTAGGCCCATAGCCTTGTATGCCATGGCATCGCAAGTGCACATCCAAATACTTATTACATGTTAGGAGGGTTTCTGCGTCCACCACCCTTTCAGGCAGTGCGTTCCAGATTCCTACCACCTTCTGTGTGAAAAAGTTGCTCATCACATCCCCTGTAAACCTCCTGCCCCTTACCTTAAATCTATGCTACCTGGTTACTGATCCCTCTGCCAAGGGGAAAAGTTCCTTTCTGTGGACCCTATCTATGCCCCTCATAAGTTTATACACCTCAATCAATGTCCCCCCTCAATCTCCTCTGCACCAGGGGAAATAACCCCAGTCTATGCACTCTCTCCTCATAAGTGAAACTCTCCAGGCCGGCCAACATCCTGGTCAGCGACCTCTGCACTCTCTCCACTCCAATCACATCCCTCCCATAAGGCGCATTTCAGAACTACACGAAGTACTGTAGCTGTGGCCTAAGCAGCGTTTTCAGCACTTGGAATATTACCTCCCTGCTCCTATATTCTGTGCCTCAGCTAATAAAGGCAACTATGGCATTTGCCTTCTTAAACACCTTATGTACCTGTCCCATTACCCTAAAGGACATGCACAGCAAGGTCTCTCTGATCTTCCTTACTTTCCACGGTCCTACCTCTCATCGTGTATTCCTGTACCTTGTTTGTCCTGCCCAAGTGCATCACCTCACACTTATCCACATTACATTACATTCCACTTGGCATTCATCAGCCCATCTGACCAGCCCATCTATATCCGCCTGTAATGTAAAGCTATCCTCCTCACTATTTGCCGCCCCACCAATGTTTGTGTCCATTAGTTCTGGAAGGTTGAGTGCATAATGAGCCAGGGGGAAAGGGATGAAGTATGTCACTGTGTGCACACTAACTGATCCACTGTCCTTGTTGTTTATTTCAGCATCATCAGAGCATGGCCAGCAGGAGGAGCTGCAGATGCCCCCGCTCACACCTGAAGGCCCTCAAGTGTCACCTGCGTCACACCATTTCTGCGAGGCAGGCACCAACGCAGATACTAGCACCTCAGTGGGCTTTGTAACATCGGCTAGTGTCCCGGGGCACAGTGGAGAGGGTACTTCACAATCGCTGGAGGAGCTGGCAGAGACAGAGAGTGCCGATGGCGCCAGCAGTTGGAGGACTGCAGAGGACCAGGCACACGCTGAGTTGGGCCGTGATGATGTGCCTCTGGAGTCATCTGTGACGCAGCAGCTGCCGGAAATGCGGCCAGGCATGCGGGAGCATCTGGGAGTGTTACATGAGGCTATGCTTCGCTTGGTGTCCGTGGTGGAGGAGTCCACGCTGAGCATCACTGATGCAATGAGCATCAGGGCAGAGTCTCATGCTTCCTGCATGGAGAGAGTGGCAACTCTCGTGGAGAGGCGCCTCCAGGGGAACAAGCAGCTTATCCTGGGGTTACGCTCGGACCTGCAAGCCCTCACAGCGGCATTGGCCACAGCTGGTCAGTGCCAATGTGGGACATGGTGTGGGCTTCAAGCTTCCCAGCTCATTGCCCATCCATCCACGGTGAGCAGGGAGGTCTGGGGGGACCTCACGTCGGCACAGCAGCTGCCTGTTGTATCTGCGGGTTCCTCTCAGGGAGCTCCGGATGAGGGCAACAGCTCCTCCACCCCTCTTCCAGTGACCATTTCATGCAGTGAGGCTGCGACAATTGGGGAGATGCCAGCTATGGAACTGGCAGATCCCTCCCAGGCGGGGCCAGCACAGGCTCCACGGGCCAGAGGATGTCCGCCAAGATCATCGAGGCCAACAGGACAGCAGAGTCAGTAGGCTGGCTCAGATGCCACTCGAGCGATGGGGCGGCACAAAGATGTAGCACCCGTAAACGAAAGCATAAGGCACATTAGGCACACCACGGGTTTATCACTGGTGCTTTTCTGTTGGCCCGAGATTAGGTACTCAGAATTTTTTTCTGCTTGCTTAACGTTTTGTTTTGGATTTGTGAGAACATCTGATGTTTAAAATAAAAATCAGATGTGCTACCATGGCTGAGGGTGGCTCCTTTGTTCTGCCTGTGTATGTTTAAGATAAATATCATGAGTGCTTGTTTGGACATTCAAATTTATATCCAAAGCCCTTAGTTCCTGCTGATGACCTGGCAGATTTTGCACTTCGGTGCCGAGTATGGATGGGCCAGGCAAGGCTGGTCCTGCTGATCCATTTGTGTTGTACTAGCTGAAGGTTCGTTGGATTAAAGTCTCCCGGGTGTCCCTGCCTCCTTGGTTTAATCCCGGGTCAGCATCTACCCCTTCAGCATTCCCCTGTCCGTGCTCATCCTCAGAATCAGTGTTGGACCCATCGTGTGCAGCCGCATCCACTGTGTCAACGTCTTCATCGTCCACTGCATCCCCCCTTTCCAGCGCAAGATTGTAGTGAGTGCAGCATTCAACCACTATCAGTGACACACGATCTGGGACATATTGGAGTGCGGCCCCTGAGTGGTCCAGGCATCAGAAGCGCATCTTGAGAAGACCGATGGTTCTCTCCACCACAGCCCTTGTGGAGCAGTGGCTCCTATTGTACCGCTGCTCAGCTTCTGATATTGGATGGCAGAGAGGCATCATGAGCCACCTTCTGAGGGGATAACCCTTGTCACCCAGCAGCCGTCCATCAAGCCGGGCTGGAGCACTGAAGAGCCCCGGCACCTGGGAGTGTCTGAGGATGTAGGCATTGTGTGAGCTGCCTGGGTACCTTGCACAGACTTGTAGAATCAGCATCCTGTGATCACACACTATCTGCACGTTCATGGAGTGGAAGCCCTTCCTGTTGAGGAAGGCACTGGGCTCACCTGCTGACACCTTGATGGCCACATGTGTGCAGTCTATTGCACCCTGGACACGGGGGAAGCCAGCAATGGCCGCGAAGCCTCTGGCTCGCTGTGCCTGGCTTGCCTGGTCCCAACGGAAGTGGATGAAGGTCAATGCACGCCTGAACAGAGCGTCTGTGACCTGCTTGACACAAGTGTGGACAGCTGATTGGGAGACACCGCAAAGATCACCCACCGAGCCCTGGAAGAAGCCAGAGGCATAGAAGTTGAGGGCAACTGTGACCTTCAGAGCCGCTGGCATGGGGTGTCCACCCACACAGTTAGGAGAGATCTCAGGTCCAATTATCTGACAGATGTAGTTGACTGTCTCCCTTGACAGTCGGAGCCTCTTTCGGCACTGCACCTCAGTCATATTGAGGTATCTGCTTCACCGCCTGTATACCCTGGCAGCAGGATAGTGGCCTGTGGCCCTTTCCACCTTGGACTACCTCTTGGCCCTGCGCCTTGGCCCTTGTGCATGTGCCTGTACTCCCAAAGGTGGCTCCCCTGGAGGCTGAATGTGCACTCCTGGCCTCCTCCTTATTTTGGCCCTCCCTTCCTCCTCAGAGGAGCTGCCTCCAGTGGGCATGTCAGAACCCATACCCAGGCTCAGGGGAGGTCTCTGGAAAGCTGCAGGCCCGATAAAGATTACTGACTGAAGAGTGCTGAGCTGAAGCTTCAAAGTACACAGAAAGCAGCTGGAATTCGTTCTGAGCTACTGCAGATCACACAGGCAAGTTTAAAATACTTTCTCCAATAAATACTCCACAAAGCAGATTGACGACCCCACTGAGCCCTTATCCCGTCTGTGGATGAGCTTCATCGAAAAGTCGCTTACCTGCCTGCCTGTTGTGCCTGTGCGCTGACCCGAGGATCACACGGGCGCCTGAAAATCGCCATAGATTGACTAATTAAGGGCCTTAACTAGCCTGTTAATTAATGGCGGGTGCGCATTGAAACTCATCGCGCGCCCGCCCATCGAAATATCACGATGGCGCCCGGTGACGTTGGGACGCTCGCCCGTCACTGCACGTCATTTTACACATGGACGTGTGGGGGGGGCACATCAAACAGAAAATTCTGCCCAAGGTTCTAGTCTTCTGTAAAATTGTCATTGTGATAAAATTAGTTTTACATTACCGTCTCTAAATTGTTTATAATTTTCTAATCAGCAACATAATTTTGCTGCACAAATCTTACATCATAATTAAACTGATTGTTGAAATGAACACATTAATGAAAATGGACATATAGATCTGTTGTCTCAAGCTGTGTCCCGGGGGCTGTTGCATGGGAAACGTTGAAGTTCCAGAGGCAATCCAGAGAAGAGATTGATGCTTAATGTTAAAAACTTATATATGAAAGAGGAGATAATCTTTAGACTTGTAGCCATAAAAGGAAGTGGCTGAGTGGTGACTGAATAGAACTATTTACAATGGTAAAAGACGCAACAATAAATTTGTTGAAGAACAAAGTTTATGCCACAATTAAGAATGCTGTGTCCAGTTTGGGAGCCCCATTATCAAAACAGCATGAAATCCATGGAGAACTTTGTGTAAATTTATCCAAATGATGCTAGGGATGAGAACCTATGGGCTGAATCTTCTGGTCGGCGTGTGGGGGCGGGCCTCGCTCACCGACACATAAAATGGCGCGCGGTGATGTCGGGTGTGCGTCCTGACGTCATCGTGTGTCATTCCGATCTTCAGCTCGGCGGGCACACACTGGAAACGGCAGCGCACCCACCAAACTATCAAAGGCTTGTTAAGGCCATTTAAGTACTAATTGACATAACTAACAGGGCTGCCCGTTCAACCTTAAGGTTGGCGGGCAGGTGAAGAGCCCAGGCGGCCTTCGTATTTTTCATGGAACCTCATCCACAGACAGGATGAGGTTCCATGAAGGTTTATAAATGTGATAAAAATTTTTACTGAAATTCATTGACATGTCCCAGCTCATGAGGGGACATGTCCGAATAATTAAAAAAAATTATTTTCAGACTTTCAGAGTTACATTAAACTCCCTGAGGCAGCTCTGTGCCTCAGGGAGATTTTTGTACTCTTCTGCGCACATGCGTGAAAGAGCGCAGGCCCCGACTCTCCATCCTCCCCCCGCCTGCACAGGTTGTGCTGAGCGCTACCAGCCGTGTGCGTCACACTGGGCGGGCCTTAATTGGCCCGGCCATGTAAATTGGTGGCGCTCAGCCGATCGTGGGCAGTGATCGGCTGCGCGCCCGCCCATGCCTGCTCCTGCCCAGCCAGCACAACGAGGAGAAAATTCTCCCCTGTGGTTATGAGGAAATATTGAGATATTGGGACTATTTCCACTGGAACAGAGAAGGCATATATAAATTTAACAGATGTTTTTAATGATGTTTTCAGAGGGAGCTCTGCTACCTAAATTGAGGTCCACTAAAAGATTGGACAGGTGGACAACCAGATGTGGCTCTAGAGGTAGTAGATGCATTAGTTATAATCTTCCAAAATTCCCTATATTCTGGAAAGGTTCCAGCAGATTGGAAATACACAAATGTAACATGCCTATCCAAGAAAGGAGGGAGGCAGAAAGCGGGAAACTATGGGACAGTTAGCTAAACATCTGTCATTGGGAAAATGCTGGAATCCTTTATTAAGGAACCAGTAGCAGGACATTTAGAAAAGCGTAATACAAGCAGGCAGAGTCAATATGGTTTTAGGAAAGAGAAATTATGTTTGACAAATTTATTAGCCTTTTGAAGATGTAATGTGCAGGGGAACAAGTAGATGTAGTGTATTTGGATTTCCAAAAGGCATTTGATAGCGTACCATGTAAAGGTTTACTTCACAGGATAAGAGCTCATGGTATTAGGATAATAAATTTGCATCGATAGAGGATTGGCTAACCAGCAGAAAACAGAGTCAGAATAAATGGCTCATTTTTAGGTTAGCAAACTGTAACCAGTGGAGTGAGTGTCACAGGGATCAGTGCTGGAGCCTCAACTATTTACAATAGAAGTGATATAGGTTGAAGGGGCTGAGTGTACTGTGGCAAAATTGGCTGACCATACAAAGATTGATGGGAAATCAAGCTGTGAGGAAGCCACAAAGGGTCGGATTTTCCTGGCTCCGATCAGATGGGAACAGAGGCGGGACCAGAAAAAAATCAGAAACCCCGCCTCTGTTTCCACCCTTGGCCATTTTCCCGAGGGCGGGGAAGGCAGTGAGCCTGGGAACAAGCCTGCTCTTGTTAACAATGCAATTTGGATCATTTTGAGCTCACTAAGAGCCCATTCCAAGTAAGTTTTTAAATTTTCAGCGAGGCGACCAGTGTTCAGCAGCTGTCTGGTATCAAGACCAGCTATGTGGGGGTGAGGACATTTCATGGAGGTGAGAAGAGTTTTAAAAGGTAAGTAGCATGGTTCTTAAAGTTTAAATGGCCTACCCCTTTGTAGTTAAAGCTCTTTAACAGGTGAGGGGAGGAGCCACAATTAAGAACTTTGCTAGTTCAGACATCGCCTGGCAATCAGAGCAGTGGGCATGGCTGTTTGGACTTCATCTGAGCACCAGGAATGCTGCAGATGGAAATGGGTGCTGCATGCTCAGAAATCAAGGCCATTGGGATGAGGAGCAGTGGTTAGCACAGGAAGGAAAGAGAACTGGGCATCACGAGGTCTGAGGAGAGGGACAAAGGCCACGAAGGAGAAGGAGACACCACCTCAAGAACAAGATCTATGGGAGTAGGTGAAGAGACTTGTGAGAACCAGTGGAGATGGAATCTTTGACTCTCTAGGCAGATGGTCACAAACATCTGTGCTCTCGATAACTGCAGACCTCTGCAGCATCTCGTAGGTCGCTGGTCACCGCTGCATCACTGAGGCAACAGATCACAGATGCTGAATGACACATCACAGACAAAACTGATGGGAGATCACAGACTCAGAGGGAACTGAATCTGGTGCCTGGGGCAATCAGATGGTGCCCTGCAGTACCCTCAGGCGTAGGAAGATGATGCTAAACAGAGAGGGCCCTGCTGCGTGATGATGTCACCTGCTCCTGCCAGGATCTAGGAAGAGGTCTTCCCTCCTCTCCCTTATATGTGGCAAGCATTCAGCTCTCCCTCTGCCATCACGGGTCCCCGGGGTGCAGTGACAGGCTTTGGCACAATCTCTCTCCCTTAGGTACAGTCTGCCATGGGTGTCTGAAACCTGTCTCCATTCCTGCCTCCACTAGCTTTAATTGGACAGGAAATCCGTCTCCATCCCATTAGGGGATCGCTCCCAGGAAAACCTGGACTCAGTCAGGTTTGCACTGGAGGCAGGTTTCTGACACAAATGTATGCCACCCACCTCTAATGGGAAAATCTAGCCCAAAGAGTCTGCAAAGGGATATAAATAGGTTAACTGAATGGACAAAAATTTGGCAGATGGAGTATAATGTGGAAAATTGTGAGATTACCAACTTTGGTAGAAAGAACAGAAAAGCAGAATATTATTTAACTGGAGAGAGATTACAGAATACAGCACTACAGAGGGATCTGGGTGTTCTTGTACATGAAGCAGAAGAAGTTAGCATGCAGGTGCAGCCAATAATTAGGAAGGCAAATAGAATGTTGGTATTTATTGCAAGAGGGATGGAGATAAAAGTAGGGTAGTCTTTCTACAACTGTACAGGGCATTGGTGAGACCATACTTGGAGTACTGCATTCAGCTTTGGTCTCCTTATCTAAGGAGGGATATGTTTGTATTGGAGGCTGTTCAGAGAGGGTTCACTAGATTGATTTTGTCGTAGGATTTGGATACCATTCAGTAGTCGTAATGAAGTCTTCATAGTCTTAAGTAGCCTTAAGTAGGTTAACTATATGTATTTATTAACTACAAGAACTATGTACATATATACAATAAAGGGTTCAAACTAGGAGCTTTCTCCATGCTTGCTTGTTCATACAGCTCTGTGCAACACTAGACTGACCCCTAGGTGCAGGTCAGGTGTTCTCTTACATCACTGTGTGGGCGGTACTGTACTCAGTCCCACGTTAACCCCCCATTTGTGTGGGACCTTTATACTACAGATTCCTAGGATGAAGAGGTTATCTTATGAGGAAAGATTGAGCAGGTGGGGCCTATATTCACTGGAGTTTAGAAGAACGAGAGGTGACCTCACTTAAACATATAAGATTCTGCGGAACTTGATGGGGTAGATGCTGAGAGAATGTTTCCCCTCATGGGAGAATCTAGAACTAGGGAGCATTGTTTCAGACTAAAGGGTCGCCTGTTTAAGAAGAATTAAGGAGCAATATTTCTGTCAGAGGGTTGTGAATTTTTGGTATTCTCTACTCAAGAGCTGTGGAGGCTAATTCATTGAATATATTCAAGGCTGAGATAGACAGATTATTGGACTGATGAAGGGTCATACGGATTCGAAACATCAACTGTATGCCTCTCTGCAGATGCTGTCAGACCTGCTGAGTTTTTCCAGGTATTTTTGTTTTTGTTCTAGATTTCCAGCATCCACAGTATTTTGCTTTTAGATCCTTGGACTATATCAGAAGCAGGCAGGAATGTAGAGTTGAGGCCAAGATCAGATGAGCCATGCTCTTATTGAATGGCAGAGCAGCCTCAAGGAGCTGTGCAGCCTATTCCTGCTCCTGTTACTTATGCTCTTCTATCTGGCCAGAAGTCAAGAAGGAGGAGCAGAAACAGAAGAAAAGAGCAAACAATGTTACACTTTCAAAGAGATCACATTGAAGGACATGTGCTTGCAGGAATCCTTATTCTCCGAACAGAATGACAAGCCTGAAATTCTCCGATAAGCATTGCCTAAAGAGGTTGTGATTCTCTGAATCGGTTGTCACAGCTTTGTGTCACTTCCTGCAAAAAGACCTACAACTAAATGTCACATCGGGTTCAGTATTGCCTGTTAGAGTCAAGGACCTACCCAAATATCAACATTGGTATTAATATCAACTAATATTACAGGGTCACCAGCTACTACAGGAACATTCATTGCAACACAAAGATTTCAACAAGTTTTCTCAATGTACTGGTTTACACAAATGCCTGCACATTTATTATCATCTTGGTGTGAGCCTGCAATGCCTGTCTTAAACGTTGTGTGATTTTTTCTGGCACTTGTGCAATGTGCTGTCACTCACTCAAGAGTTCTTGAGATGCTTGTGGTCAGTGACCTATAGGAGATGGCCTGTCAGATTTTCTGTCCTCTTATATGGTGAGCTACCTAAAGGGAGCATGACTTACACTGGCAGCTCATAGCGCCCAAACACAAAAATCAGTGTTCCACTAATTGCGTTGGATGGCTCGATACACAGCCAAAGCAAAAATTGTCTCTGTATAGTTTTGATCCAAAAATTGTCTCTCCTTTTTTTCATGAAACTGTGACATTTGTGCTAAGCAAAATATAAAATCTGAAGCTTTTGTTCTCCAAAATATATTTTACATCACTTTGCTTCAGTTCCTGCCAATAGAAATGACTGATTCTCCCACATTATGAAAGTGGGCCCAATGTAAGAGTAAAATAGAGATCTGTGGCTTCCAGGCATACTGTCTTACGAACATACGAATTAGGAGCAGGAGTAGGCCATTTGGCCCTTCAAGCCTGCCCCGCCGTTCAATAAGATCATGCCTGTTTATTTTTTAAAATTTATTTAGTTTTCTTCCTGTTCCTTCAGATCAGAAACACATAGGGCAGAATTTTGCCGTCGGCGAGCAGGGGGTGGGGCCCGCTCGCCGACGCATAAAATGACGCGGGATGATGTTGGGCGGAACCCTGGACATCATCCCGCCCCATTTAAATTTTCAGGAAGGTGGGGGCGCAGCAAAATCAGCTGCGGGCCTGCCGACCTGTCAATGGCCAATTGAGGCCATTGACAGGATCATTTAAACAATTAAAGGACCTGCCTGTCCAACCTTAAGGTTGGCGGGCAGGCCAGGAGCCCCGGCGGCAAACAGAGAAAACATGAAACCTCATCCACCGGCGGGATGAGGTTTCATGCAGGGTTCTAAAAAGTTTAATAAAGTTTTACTGTAATTTATGAACATGTCCCATCTCATGTGACATTGTCACATGAGGGGGACATGTTAGGGAATTTTTTCTCTCTATTTTTAATATTTTTAAAACTGTCAGCGATCTCCCGGAGGCAGCACTTAGCCTCAGGGAGATGTACGCTCTTTGGTGCGCATGCGCGAAAGAGCGCACTCTCGCTTTTGGGACCCCCCCACCTGCACAGGAAACGCATAGCGCTTCCCGCCAGGCATCATGCTGGGCGGGCCTTAATTGGCCCACCCACGTAAAATGGCAGTGGGACCCGCTTCTCCGGCGGGGATCGTCTCCCCGCCTGCCGGAGATTGGGTTGGACCCACCCGCCCGGTAGGCAGAAAATTCTGCCCATAGTTCCCATTGCAGAAAGGAAGCAAATCCACTTCCATAGCTTTAGTTTTAACTGAAGGTTTGATGGCCGTTTACAAGCAACATGAAAATGTGGGTATCTGAGGCTGCTCTGTCTCTAAAGATTGGGTCCTTTATATTAAGTGGCACTTATAGTGAGATTAGTAAATGCCAGCCATCAATACCACATGATTATGTGGACACATCTTAACTCTGACTCATTAACAAATATTGGTTCACACCAGTTGTTCAACAATTTAATTTGTAAGGCTATACTTGCCATTCATTGAGTGAATTAACTCACTGCCCAAAAGACTTCAGCTGGATTTGTTGAAGGACCCTTTGAGTATGCAATGTAAGTACTGCTATCTGAAGGACTGTGAAATGCAATGCGTTTGAACATCTTCTGCTCATCTCTGGATGTTGGACTTTATTCCAATGCATTCTGATGTGACGAAACTTGTCTGTCATCTGTAAGCTTGTCAAATGTTAGTCCTACAATCACAGAACAAAACTGCCCATAATCAGCTTTAATCACTACAAAATTAGAATTCCCATGTGTCCCTGCAACAACCAGTACAGTATCAACAGGGTATCTGAGAGCTGTGCTAGTGGACAGACAGGCTCATGCTGTCTACTTGCACCAATGTAATTCAGTGAAATCAGAGCTCTGACTATGAATACTTGAACACAGGAACAAATACTGATGGGATGAAGGAGACATGTTCCCACTCCCATAGTCACTCCCCATCCTAATCAGACACTTCGTGAACTAAGTAACCAGATAGAATGTGCCATTGTTTGACTGACTGACAACATTCTAATGCATGAATACCAGGAGCTTTTCAAACAAGAGGGTGACTTACAGGCACTGAAGAGCAAGACGCAGAGTCAGTCTGGGTAGAAATAAGAAACAGCAAGGGAAAGAAGTCCCTGGTGGGAGTAATCTATAGGTCCCCAAACAGTAGTTTAGCAGTAAGGCACAGTATAAACCAGAAAATACAGGGAGCATGTAAGAAAGGCATGGCAATAATCATGGGTGATTTTAATATAGACTGGTCTAATCAAATTGGCAAGGGTAGCTTCGAGAGAGAGTTCATAGAATGTATTAGAGATTGTTTCTTGGAGCAATATGTTGTGGAACCAACCAGGGAGCAGGCTGTTCTGGATTTGGTTTTGTGTAATGAGATGGGAATAATTAATGATCTCATAGTAAAGGATCCTCCAGGGAAGAGTGATCATAGCATGACGAATTTCAAGTTCAGTTTGAGATCGAGAAACTTGAGTCCCACACTAGTGTTCTGAAGTTAAACAAAGGTAACTACATAGGTATGAGGGCAGATTTGGTCCTAGTGGACTGGGCAGGAAGACTACAAGGTGGGACAGTTGAAGAACAGTGGCAGATATTTAAAGAGATATTCAATTCCTCCCAAGTAAAATATATCCCAATGAGGAAGAAAGATGGTAAGAGGGGGAAAAAGCATCCATGGCTAAGCAAGGAAGTTAAAGATAACTTAAAGGCAAAATCTAAGGCATACCAAATTGCAAAGGTCAGTGGCAGGCTGGAAGATTAGGAAACTTTTAAAGATCAACAAAGGGTTACTAAAAAAATAATAAAAAGAGCAAAGGTAAATTATGAAAGAAAACTAGCACAAAATGTAAAAACTGATAGCAAAAGCTTCACAAGTATATAAAAGGAAAGAGAGTAGCTAAAGTGAATGTTGGTCCCTTGGAGGATGAGACTGAGGAGTTAATAGTGGGGAACGCAGAAATGGCAGAGACGCTTAATCAATATTTTGCCTCAGTTTTCACAGTGGAGGACACTAGTACCACCCCAATAGTAACAGGTAATACAGAGGATATGGAAAAGGAGGAACTTAGAACAATCACCATCACTAGAGAAAAAGTACTGAGCAAACTATTGGGATTAAAGGATGACAAGTCCCCAGGACCTGATGGCCTATATCACAGGGTCTTAAAGGAAGTGACAGCGGAGATAGTGGATGCATTGGCTATAATATTCCAAAATTCCCTGGATCCTGGAAAGGTTCCAGTGGATTGGAAAAATGCTAATATAACGTCCTTTTTCAAAAAGTGGGAGAGGCAGAAAGTAGGAAACTATAGACCAGTTAGTTTAACGTCTGTTGTTGGGAAATTGTTGGAATCCATTATTAAGGAAGTAGTAATGGGGCATTTGGAAAGTCAAAATGCAATCCATCAGAGCACGGTTTTATGAAGCGTAAATCGTATTTGACTAATTTGCTAGAGTTCTTTAAAGATGCGACAAGCAAAGTGGATAATGGGGATCCTGTAGATGTAGTATATCTGGACTTCCAGAAGGCCTTTGATAAGATGCCACATAAAAGATTAATACACAAGATAAGATCACACTGAGTTAGGGGTAATATATTAGCTTGGATAGAGGATTGGCTAGCCAACAGAAAGCAGAGAGTCGGGATAAATGGGTGTTTTTCTGGATGGCAAGCTATAACTAGTGGGGTGCCACAGGGCTCGGTCCTTGGGCCCCAACTATTTACAATCTATATTAATGTCTTGGATTCAGGGATAGAAGGTACTATAGCTAAATTTGCAGGTGACACCAAAATAGGTGGGAAAGCAAGTTGCAATGAAGAAATAAGAAATTTACAAATGGATATCGACAGGTTAGGTGAATGGGCCAAAATTTGGCAGATGGAGTTTATCCATTTTGGTCGGAAGAATAAAAAAGCGACTTATTATTTAAATGGAGAGAAACTTCAGAATGCTTCAGTGCAGAGGGATCTGGGTGTCCTCGTGCATGAATCGCTGAAAGCTAGTATGCTGTTACAGCAGGTAATAAGGAAGGCAAATGGAATTTTGGCATTTATTGCTAAAGGAATAGAGTATAAAAATGGAGAAGTGTTGTTGCAACTGTACAAGGCATTGGTGAGACCGCACCTGGAGTACTGTGCACAGTTTTGGTCCCCTTACTTGAGGAAGAATGCAGTTGCACTGGAAGCGGTTCAGAGGAGGTTCACTAGGTTTATTCTAGAGATGCAGGGCTTGTCTTATGAGGAGAGATTGAGCAGTTTAGGCCTATACTTGCTAGAGTTTAGAAGGATGAGAGGAGATCTAATTGAGGTATTTAAAATGCTAAAGGGGATAGACAAAGTAGACGTGGAGCAGATGTTTCCCCTTCTGGGGCATTCTAGAATGAGAGGCCATAGTTTTAGGCTAAGGGGTGGTAGATTTAAATCAGAGATGAGGAGAAATTACTTTTCTCAAAGGGTCGTGAATCTGTGGAATTCACTACCTCAGAGTGCTGTGCATGCCGGGACACTGAATAAATTTAAGGAGGAGATAGACAGATTTTTAATTAGTAATGGGTTGAAAGGTTATGGGGAGAGGGTGGGAAATTGGAGTTGAGGCCGAAATGAGATCAGCTACGATCGTAATGAATGGCGGGGCAGGCTCGAGGGGCTGAATTGCCTAGTCCTGCTCTTAGTTCTTATGTTCATAAGATTTATACTACTTGACAGCACCTGAAGCTCAGGTAAAAATAATACAATTTGAGATGTGTTTGATTGCGGAGCATGAATTTTTCTACCACAGTTATGTATATGAGATGAAAGACATGTCGGATAATCTAGCGAGGCTGACCATATTTGCAAATAAGAATGTGCAGTCTGGGATCAGCACCAATGTCCTTGGAAGAAGGAGCTTTGAAGCGAGAGCAAGCAATTGTTGTAAGATTGCCAACCCTCCCGGATTGCTCAGGGAAGGAATGCTAGTCACCGGTTACACCTATGGTTTGACCTGATGAATTTCCTTCCCTGTTGAGCATGCACAATCTGGCAGCAGAACAGGATGACCTCTCTCTGTTCCAGCTGGTGCACTGTGAAGGGTTATAGCAGACTGCATGGAATGGATGTACTAAGATGGGCTGATTGGTCCTCCTCACCCATTATTGTCCTGTGATTTTTATGAAATGGATGTTTTAAAAACAAAAAGTCATTTCAGAAATGCTGTAGCTGCTCAAATAGATGAGTTTGTAGCCATTTTTATCAAATACAGGACAGGCTTATCGGTGACAGCAAGAAGTGGGCCCCATTCTGAAGGCATCGAAATTAAATGGTAGTGTCCTTTCAACCAGATGACAGACAAAATATCTGTAGCTGCTTCTTCTTTAAGCTCTGACAGCCTCTTTTAATTACAAACACGCAGAAAAGGCCCTGAGCCTCTCAGCACTCACGTCATTTTCTTAACTATCTGTATTCAAAAATCGCTGCAACATTTACTCAAAAATATTGAAATGTTTGTGGTACAATGCAGGGATTGTTCTTATCTGTTTATGTGCAATGCTAAAAGCAAATATTTGAGTTTCTCAAAATAAAACAATAATTAGGAAAGTGAATAAACACTGCAGACGTTCCCCAATGAGGAGTGTAGGGGAACATGCCAGGAACAGCACCAGGCATACCTAAAAATGAGGTGCAAATCTGGTGAAGTTACAACACAGGACTACATGCATGTTAATCGGAGAAAGCAGCTTGATATAGAGCTAACCCACAACCAACAGATCAAATCAAAGCTCTGCAGTCCTGCCACGTCCAGTCATGAATGATGCTGGACACTTAGCTAACTAGAAGAAAAAGGTCCATGAATATCCCTATCCTCAATGGGAGAGACTAGCTCATCAGTACAAAAGACAAAGCTGAAGCATTCACAGCCATCTTCAGCCAATGGCTGAATGACCCACCTTGGCCTTCCCTCGAGGTTCCCAGCATCACAAATGCCAATCTTCAGCCAATTCAATTCACGCCATGTGGTATCAAAAATTGGCTGAGTGCACTTGATACAGCAAAGGCTATGAGCCCTGCCAGAATCCCAGCTGTAGTGCTGAAAACTTGTAGTCCAGAATTAGCTGCACCTCTAGCCAACCTATATCACTGTCATCTACCCGACACTTTAGAAAATTCCTCAGATGTGTCCTGTCCACATAATGCTGAACAAATCCAATCTGTCCAATTAATGCCCATCAGTCTACTCTCAATCATCAGCAAAGTAATGGAAGGCGTCATCGACAGTGAGATCTTGCATCAATAGCCTGCTCATCGATGCTCAGTTTGGGTTTTGCTAGAACCATTTGGCTCCAGATCTCTTTACAGCCTTGGTCCAAACATGGAAATGAGAGAATAATTCCGCAGGTAAGGTGATAGTGACTGCCCTGGAAGGCAGCATTTGACTATGTAACATCAAGGGGTCCTCGTAAATTGAAGTCAATGTGAATCAGCGGGAGACATTTCCACTGGTTGAAGTCATACCTAGCATTAAGGAAGATGAAAAACAAAATAAAAATAAAAACAGAATTACCTGGAAAAACTCAGCAAGTCTAGCAGCATCGGCGGAGAAGAAATCAGTCAACGTTTCGAGCCCTCATGGCTCTTCGGCAGAACTGAAGCATAGTTTCAACAAGGGAGAAATATAAATTGGTTTAAGGTGGGTGGGGGGGAAGAGACACATTGAGGGTGTGGTGTGAGCAGATAATCAAAAGATGTCAGAGACAAAAGGGTCAAAGAGGTGTTGAAGGTGGTGGTCTTTGTCTGAGAAAAGTGCTAATTAAGAATGGAATCCCCTCTCCGATGCTGAACGTTCAGTGCTCAGCAAAGGACTTAGTTTCATACCCTTACGCCCTCATCTCAATGAATTTCGGGCTCGGCATGATGCTGAACTCTTCTTCCGCCGTCTTCGTCTCCGTGCTCACTTCTTTGGGCAGGAGTCCTCTCCCCGTTCAACGGATCCTTTTACCCACCTCCAATATTCTCCCTCCACTTGGACCCCTCCCTCTGGATTCTTACCTTCTCTTGATCTTTTCATTGAGAACTGTCAGCGTGACATTAGCCGTCTCAATTTCTCTGCTCCTCTCACCCATTCTAATCTGTCTCTCTCTGAACTCACTGCACTCCGTTCTCTCAGGTCCAACCCCAACATTGTCATCAAACCCGCTGACAAGGGTGGTGCTGTTGTTGTCTGGCGCATTGACCTCTACCTCGCGGAGGCTGAGCGTCAACTCGCAGACATTTCCTCCTACCTCTCCCTGGACCATGACCCCACCACAGAACATCAAGCCATTGTTTCCAGGACTGTCACTGACCTCATCTCCTCTGGAGATCTTCCTCCCACAGCTTCCAACTTGATAGTCGCCCAACCTCGGACGGCCCGCTTCTACCTCCTACCCAAAATCCACAAACAGAACTGTCCTGGCAGACCGATCGTGTCAGCCTGTTCCTGCCCCACGGAACTCATTTCTCGTTATCTTGACTCCCTTCTCTCTCCCCTTGTCCAGTCCCTTCCCACCTACATCCGTGATTCCTCTGACACCTTACGTCACATCAACAATTTCCAGTTCCCTGGCCCCAACCGCTTCCTCTTCACCATGGATGTCCAATCCCTCTACACCTCCATCCCCCACCAGGATGGTCTGAGGGCCCTTAGCTTCTTCCTTGAACAGAGGCCCCAACAATCCCCATCCACCACTACTCTCCTCCGTCTGGCTGAACTTGTTCTCACACTGAACAATTTCTCCTTTAACTCCTCTCACTTCCTCCAAATAAAAGGTGTGGCTATGGGTACCCGCATGGGCCCCAGCTATGCCTGTCTCTTTATGGGGTATGTGGAACATTCCTTGTTCCAGTCCTACTCCGGCCCCCTCCCATAACTCTTTCTCCGGTACATCGATGATTACTTCGGTACTGCTTCATGCTCTCGTCGGGACCTGGAAAAATTTATTAATTTTGCTTCCAATCTCCACCCCTCCATCATCTTCACATGGTCCATCTCTGACACTTCTCTTCCCTTCCTTGACCTCTCTGTCTCAATTTCTGATGATAGACTGTCCACCAATATCCATTACAAGCCTACCGACTCCCACAGCTACCTCGACTACAGCTCCTCACACCCCGCTTCCTGTAAAGACTCCATCCCATTCTCTCAGTTCCTTCGCCTCCGTCGCATCTGTTCTGATGACGCTACCTTCAAAAACAGCTCCTCTGACATGTCCTCCTTCTTCCTTAACCGAGGTTTTCCATCCACGGTCGTTGACAGGGCCCTCAACCGTGTCCGGCCCATATCCCGCGCATCCTCCCTCACGCCTTCTCCTCCTTCCCGGAAACATGATAGGGTCCCCCTTGTCCTCACTTATCACCCCACCAGCCTCCGCATTCAAAGGATCATCCTCCGCCATTTCCGCCAACTCCAGCATGATGCCACCACCAAACACATCTTCCCTTCACCCCCCTTGACGGCATTCCGTAGGGATCGTTCCCTCCGGGACACCCTGGTCCACTCCTCCATCACCCCCTACTCCTCAACCCCCACTTATGGCACCTCCCCATGCCCACGCAGAAGATGCAACACCTGCCCCTTCACTTCCTCTCTCCTCACCGTCCAAGGGCCCAAACACTCCTTTCAAGTGAAGCAGCATTTCACTTGCATTTCCCCTAACTTAGTCTACTGCATTCGTTGCTCCCAATGCGGTCTCCTCTACATTGGAGAGACCAAACGCAAACTGGGCGACCGTTTTGCGGAACACCTGCGGTCTGTCCGCAAGAAAGACCCAAACCTCCCTGTCGCTTGCCATTTTAACACTCCACCCTGTTCTCTTGCCCACATGTCTGTCCTTGGCTTGCTGCATTGTTCCAGTGAAGCCCAACGCAAACTGGAGGAACAGCACCTCATCTTCCGACTAGGCACTTTACAGCCTTCTGGGCTGAATATTGAATTCAACAACTTTAGATCTTAAACTCCCCCTCCCCCCATCCCCACCCCGTTTCTTTTCCCCCCCCACCCGCCTTTTTTTTAATAATTTATATAGATTCTTCTTTCCCTACCTATTTCCATTATTTTTAAATCTAAAACTAAAACCTTTAGTCTTTCCACCCCACCCCCACTAGAGCTGTACTTTGAATATCCTGTTTTCCATTCTTAATTAGCACTTTTCTCAGACAAAGACCACCACCTTCAACACCTCTTTGACCCTTTTGTCTGTGACATCTTTTGATTATTATCTGCTCACACCACACCCTCAATGTGTCTCTTCCCCCCCACCCACCTTAAACCAATTTATATTTCTCCCTTGTTGAAACTATGCTTCAGTTCTGCCGAAGAGCCATGAGGGCTCGAAACGTTGACTGATTTCTTCTCCGCCGATGCTGCCAGACTTGCTGAGTTTTTCCAGGTAATTCTGTTTTTATTTTTATTTTGTTTTGGATTTCCAGCATCCGCAGTAGCTTTTAGCTTTTTGTTTTTATCTTTGTGTTTGATTAAGGAAGATGGTTATGGTTGTTGGAGGCCAAACATCTGGGGCAGAATTTTCCCGTTGGTGTGATGCGCAGTGATGTCGTCACCGCACGCCATCACGATATTTCATTGGGCAGGCGCGCGATGATATCCGCTGCATGCCCACCAGTAATTAACAGACCATTTAAGGCCCTCGACTCACCAATCGACACCATTTTTCGGCGCCCGTGCAATCTTCAGATCGGCGCATGGGCACAACGGGCAGGTGGGTAGGACACATTTGTATAAACCTCATCCATGGGCAGGATAAGAGGGCTCACTGGGCTCATGAGTGTGCACTGTCAAGTGTTGATTTTTCAAAGTTTTTGAAACTTGCCTGTGTGATCTGCAATACTTCAAAACACATACCAGCTGCTTTGTCTGGACTCTTAACCCTCAGGTCAGCACTCTGCAGTGAGGGATCTTTATGGGGCCTGCTGATTTCTGGAAGCCTTCCCATAGCCTGGGAATGGGAGCTGAACTCTCCACTGGAGGCACCTCCTCTGAGGAGGAAGGGAGGGCTTCTGAAGAGGCCAGGAGTGCACATTCAGCCTCCAGGGGAGCCATCTTTGGGAGGACAGGCGCAGGCACAAGGGGCGCAGGGACAAGAGGCAGACCAAGGCAGAAGGGGCCACAGGAGATGCCACTATCCTGCTGCCAGGGTAAACAGGTGGCGAAGCAGCTACCTCAATATGTCTGAGGTGCAGTGCCGAAGGAGGCTCCGTCTCTCAGGGGAGACAGGCAACAATATCTGTCAGATGATTGAGCCTGAGATCTCCGCTAACTGTGTGGGTGGAGACCCCATGCTAGTGGGTCTAAAGGTCACAGCTGCCCTCAACTTCTATGCCTCTGGATCTTTCCAGGGGTCAGTGGGTGATCTTTATGGCATCTCCCAATCAGCTGTCTACACTTCTGTCAAGCAGGTTACAGACACTCTGTTCAGGCATACATTGACCTTCATCCACTTCCATTGAGACCAGGCAAGCCAGACACAGTGAGCCAGAGGCTTCTTGGCCATTGCTGGCTTCCCCCGTGTCCAGGGTGCAATAGACTGCACACATGTGGCCATCAAAGCGCCAGCAGGTGAGCCAGGTGCCTTTGTCAACAGGAAGGGCTTCCACTCCATGAACATGCAGATAGTGTGTGATCACAGGATGCTGATTCTACAAGTCTGTGCAAGGTACGCAGGCAGCTCCCACGATGCCTACATCCTCAGACACTCCCAGGTGCCGAGGCTCTTCAGTGTTCCAGCCCGGCTGGATGGTTGGCTGCTGAGTGACAAGGTTTCTCCCCTCAGAAGGTGGCTCATGACGCCTCTGCACCATCCAAGAACAGAAGCTGAACAGCGGTACAATAGGAGCCACGACACCACAAGGGCTGTGGTGGAGAGAACCATCGGTCTTCTCAAGATGCGCTTCCGATGCCTGGACCGCTCAGGAGGCGCACTCCAGTACCCCCCCAGATTGTGTGTCAGTGACAGTGGTTGCATGCTGCGCTCTCCACAATCTTGCGCTGGAAAGGGGGAACGCAGTGGACGATGAAGACGTCGACGCAGTGGCTGTGGCTGCACACGATGACTCCAGCAGTGAGTCTGAGGATGAGCATGCACAGAGAAACGCTGAGGGGGTAGACACTAACCCGGGAATACTGCAGGGAGACAGGGACACCCAGGAGGCCTTAATCCAACCAACCTTCAGCTAGCACACTATAGAATGACCTCCAGGACAAGCCTGGGCTGTAGGCTTGATACTCGACACCTAAGTGCAAAATCATCCAGGTTAGGAACAGTAACTAAGGGCCTTGCTAATAAAGCTGAATGTCCCAGAAAGCACTCATTACATTTTTGGAAACCATACACATGCAGAGAAAAAGAGGCACCCTCAGTCATGGTCACATGTTTGAATTTAATATCACAGGCAAAGAAACTTAATGAAACAAAATGACAAGGGTGTTCCAATTCAAAGCAAATCATCTCGGGCCAACACAAAAGCACCAGTGATAAACCCATGGTGTGCCTAAGATGCCTTATGTTTACGTTTTCAGGTGCTACGTCTTGGTGCTGCCGCATCGCTGGGAGTGGCACCTGAGACAGCCTGCTGACTTTGCTGTCTGGTGGCCTCGATGACCTTGGTGGTCATCCTCTGGCCCATGGAGCCTGTGTTGGCCCCGTCTGGGAGGGAGCTGCCAGTTCCACAGTTGGCATCTCCCCAGTCGTCACAGCCTCACCGAATGCTACGGTCACTGGGAGAGGGGCGGAGGAGCTGCTGCCCTCATCTGGTGCGCCCTGAGAGCTGCCCACAGAGACAACAGGCAGCTGCTGCGCCGACATGAGGTCACTAAGGACCTCCCTGCTCACCATGGATGGATAGGCACCAAGCTGGAAAACTTGGTGCCCACACCATCTCCCACACTGGCACTGACCTGCTGAGGTCAATGCCGATGTGAGGGCTTGCTGGTCAGAGTGCATCCCCAGGAAGCCCTGATTGGTCTCCTGGAGGCCATCTCCATGAGAGTCCCACTCTCCCCATGGAGGACGCATGGCGCTCGGACATGTAGCTCATTGCTTCAGCGATCACCCGCGTAGACTCCTCCACCACGAAGACCAACCCAAGCATAGCCTCATGTATCTCCCCCAGATGCTCCCGCACACCTGGCCGCATTTCCTGCACTTGCTGCATCGCGGACGACTCCAGAGGTACATCATCAGGCACCAAGTGAGCATGTGCCTGGTCCCCTGCAGTCCTCCGACTGCTGTTGCCATGGGCACTCTCTGTCTCTGCCAGCTCCTCCAGCGACTGTGAAGTGCCCTCACCACTGTGCCCCGGGACACTAGCCGATGTTCTAAACCCCACCGAGGTGCTAGAATCTGCGCTGTTCCCTGCCTGGCAGAGAGGGTGCCACACTAGTGAGATTTCAGGGCCCTCAAGTGTGAGCGGGAGCCTCTGCTGCTCCTCCTCCTGGCCCTGCTCTGCTGATGCTGGAAGGAAGAACAAGGACATTGGGTCAGTTAATGTGGAGACAATGACAAAGTGCATCCCTATCCCCCGGATTATTATGCGCTCATCCTTCCATAAGCAATGGTCAAGCCATGTTGCAAAATTAAATCACTGAACATTCAGCACTGCCATGGCTGTAGGGAGAACAATGGTGACCTCACTGCTGGCCATACATACCTGGCCGTGGCACCCCAGCCTCACCGACACCAGTGGACCTGGGCGCATGGCTCCCCTCCAAATCCAGGGCCTCTTGCTCAAACTGGCTGAGAATGGCTAACTGAGCCTTGCCGCCGCCAGTCCTCACCCGCTCGGCCGCGTTATGAGCATTCTTCTCCTGAAAATGAGAGAAGAGCATTGATTTGTGCTAATTGTACATGGACTCTCTTCGCGCACGGCCCACCCCAACCAGAGTGGGACATATCAGGGCTCCAGAGCCGCCTCAACCCGCTGCTGCCAAACACTCACACAAAGATTCTGGGCCTGTTCCTCACCCGCCCACCCCCACCCCCCCAACCACACCTTGGCCAAATGCTGCCTACATCACATTAGGCACCACACGGTATATCCTTCCATAGCAAGGAGGTGCAAGCGTGTGGAGCGCAGAGGACAGCAGATCGATCGGTGCCACGCCACCTTGAAGCTCCCCTCCCAGCATGTCATCACCCTGACTTTGACATGTCCTGGAGTTCCAGCACTGGGCCTTGGTGCAGCTCCTCCAGGTTGCCCCCAAAACAGTCATGTGGGTCTCAGTCTACCACATGCTGCGGGGACAGAACCCATCTCTTCACCACCCTCTCAGGCTGACCTTGGAATGGCCAATATCTGCTGGTCCACCCAGTGAAGGACACATGCTGTCAATGATTCAATGCAGTCACTACACTCAGACTTGGTGGGGGGCGGGGCTGCAGGGGGTAAGCCGACCTGCTGGGTTAAGTGACCAATGCCAACATTGTCCTCACCCTTCCAGAGCGCAACAAGTCATTGAAGCGCTTGCAACACTGGATCCAGGTGCACCGCACCACGTCGCGGGAGCTCAGCACCTCCGCCACCTCCTCCCAGGCACGATTCGTCATGTGGGGTTGTCCCCTCCTCCCATCCTGGGGAACCAGCACCTCCCACCGCGCTGCCAGCTCCTCGAGGAGGGCAGCAAAGCATTCATCGAAGAAGTGAGGGGCACACTGGCTCCCCGCCCTACCCTCAGGCCTAGCCTGCCTCGATGGCCTACTCTCCTGCCTGGCCTGCCCCGATGGCTTTCCCTCCGGACTTGCATAACTTCTATTGCCCCTCTGCAGGGTCCTTCGCCCAGCCATTGTGAGCAGCCTTTCCAAGGCTGCCAGGCCTTCATTTATACAGGCCACCAGGTCACCATTGGACCCAGTGGGCTGAGCGCGCCCACCGCCGCCCGCCATCTCCTGCAATGCACGGGAGTCATGAATTTCACTGGGTGGGCCTTAATTGGCCTGCCCGCATAAAATGGCGGCGCGGACCCGATCGCGAGTGGCGATCGGGTCTGCACCTGCCCGCGCCCGCTCCAACTCTGCCCCCCCGCCATCCAGAAAATTCTGCCCCTCACTCCAGGATATCACTGCAGGAGTTCTCAGGGTAGTGTCCTAGGCCCAACTATCTTCAGTTACTTCATCAATGACCTTCCTTTCATTATAAGGTCAGAGGTGGGGATATTTTCTGATCATTGCATGATGTTCAATTCCGTTTGCAACTTTTCTGATAATGAAGCAGTCTGTACCTGCATACAGAAAGAAAGGACAACAGTCAGGTTTGTGTTGATATGTGGCAGGTAACAATCATGCCACACAAGTACCAGGCAATGACCATCTCCAACAAAAGATAATCTAGCCACCTTCTCTTGACATTCAATGGTATTACCATTATCAAATCTCCCATCATCAACATTCTGGAAACTGAACTGGACCAACCACATAAATACTGTGGCAACAAGAGCAAGTCAGAGGCTGGGAATTCTGCAGTGAGTAACTCACCTTCTGACTCCCCAAAGCCTACCCACCACCTACATGGCACAAGATAGGAGTGTGATCGATCTGTGCAGTTCCAACTATACTTGATACCTTCCAAGACAAAGCAACCTGCTTGCTAGGAACAAAGGAGCAGAAACAGGCCATTCTGCCCATTGAGACTGCTCTGCTATTCAATACGATCATGGCTAATCATCCATTTCAATGCCTTTGTCCCACGTTATCCCCATATCCCTATATGTCATTGGTATTTAGAAATCTATCAATCTCTATTTTAAACATATTCAATAACTGAGCTTCCACAGCCCGCTGGGGTAGAGAGTTCCAAAGAATCACAGCCCTCTGAGTAAAAATATTTATCCTCATCTCGGTCCTAAATGGCTTCCTTCTTATTTTGAAATTGTGTACCCTGGTTCTAGACTCCCCAACCAGGGGAAACATCCTACTTGCATCTACCCTGTCGATCCCTCTAAGTATTTTATAGGTTTCAATGAGATCACCACTTATTCTTCAAAACTGTAGAGAATACAGGCCTAGTTTGCCCAATCTCTCTTTATAGGACAGTCCCGCCAAACCAAGAACAAGTCTGATGAATATTTGTTGCACCCCCTCTAAGACAATAATATCCTTCCTAAGGTAAGGGGACCAAAACTGCACATAGTACTCCAGATGCATTCTAACCAAGGTTCTATACAATTTAAGCAAGACTTTGCTACCTCTGTACTCAAATACTCTTGTGACAAATGCTAACACACCATTAGCCTTCCTAATTACCTGCTGCACCTGCATGTTAGCTTCAGTGACTTATTGACGAGGACACCCAGGTCCCTTTGTACGTCTACACTTTCTAATCTCTCACCATTTAAGAAATACTCTGCAAATCTGTTCCTCCTACCAAAGTGGATAACCTCACATTTCTCCACATTATATTCCACCTAGGAACATAGGAACAGGAGAAGGCTTTTCAGCCCGTTGAGCCTGCTCCGCCATTCAATACAATCATGGCTGATCGAACACTTCAATGCCTTTAACCCACTCTATCCCCATCATCCTTTACGCTATTGTTAATCAGAAATCTATAAATTTCTACCTTAAACATACTCAATAACTGAGCTTCCACAGCCCTCTGGGTTAGAGAATTCCAAAGATTCACAACCCTCTGAGTAAAGAAATTTCTCCTCATCTCGATCTTAAGTGGCTTCCCCCTTAATTTGAAATTGTGTCCCTTGGTTCTAGACTCCCCAACCAGGGGAAGCATCTCACGTGCATCTACCCTATCTATTCCTTTAAGTATTTTGTAGATTTCAATGAGATCATCTCTCATTCTTCAAAACTCCAGAGAATACAGGCCCAATTTCCCCAATCTCTCTTCATAAGACAGTCCCGCCATCCCCGGAACAAATCTGGTGAACCTTCGTTGCACTCCCTCTATGGCAATAATATCCTTTCTGAGGTAAGGGGGCCAAAACTACACACTGCACTCCAAGAACCTGATGTTCAGACAACTCCAGAAAAGGGGGTTCCTGACAAAGCATCTGAAGTGGTAGAGCTGAGACATTCTAGACATATATGGAAATCCAATACTCCAACTCTGCCAAGTTCTTGCCCACTCGCCAAGTCTGTTCAAATCCTCTTGAAGCTGTTTTGCATTTTCCTCACAACATACATCCCCACCTGGCTTTGTGCCATCCACGAACTTGGAAATATTACATTTGGTTCCCACATCCAAATTATTGATATATATTGTGAACAGCTGGAGCCCAAGTACTGATCCCTGTGGTACTCTACTAATCACAGCCTGTCAATGTGAGAATAACCTGTTTATTCCTACTCTCTGTAATCTGCCTGTTAGCCAATCCTTAATCCATGCCAGTATGTTACTGCCTATCCCATGTGCTTTAATTTTGCTAACCAACCTCCTTTTGTGGACTTTATCAAAAGCCTTCTGAAAATCAAAGTATACTACGCCCACCAACTCCCCTTTACCAATTCTGTTAGTAACATCCAACAGGTTCAACAAACATGATTACCCATTCATAAATCCATGTTGACTGCCCAATCAGATCATTATTATCCAAGTGTCCATTTATTACATCCTTTATAGTAGGTTCTAGCATTTTCTCTACTACTGACGGAAAGCTAACAGTTCTCTAGTCCCCTATTTTCTCCCTCCCTCCCTTCGTATATAGTGGGGTGACATTTGCTACCTTCCAATCTGCAGGAACCATTCCAGAATCTATAGAATTTTGGAAGATGATCACCAATGCATCCATTATCTCTATCAAAACCTCTTTCAATACTTTGGGATGTAGAATATCAGGTCACAGGGACTTATCAATCTTCAGTCCCATTAATTTCTCCAATACAACTAATACTAATTTCCTTCAATTCCTCATTTTCCCAAGTCCCTTGGATCTTTAATTCTGGGAGATTTCCTGTACTTTCTGGAGTGAAGACAGACACAAAGTAATCATTTAGCTTCTCTGCCATTTCTCTATTCCCCATTATAAATTCTCCTGACTCTGCCTGTAATGGACCCACATTTGTCTTAGCCAAACGTTTCCGTTTTATGTATCAATCAAAGCTTTTTCAGCCCATTTTTATGTTTTTTTTCCTAGTTTACATTCATTCTATTCTCCCTTTCTTTCAGTTTCTTGGTCCTTGTTAGATCCTGGTCCGCAGCTTGTTGGGACTTAGGGATTCGGGTTGCATGCTTGCTTTGGGATGGCCGAGTTGGTGCTATAGACAGAGTTGACCAGCAGACAGTTCTTAGGTGGAACACATTCTGCTTATTTACAAAGGTACTCAGGAGCTTCACTTGTGAGCTTTAAACTCAAACCCTGTCTCCATACTTCTTACTAACTCAGACTACTGGCTACAGAGGTAGCCTGCATTACTCCTCTATTGGTTACATAAGATCATGTGATCTTGCTTTATAACATCCTTCTTAAAGGTGTACTACACATTACATAAAACAATAATTACCACATCCTTCCCCCTTTACTCGGAAACACATTTAACATTTACAAGTACAATTTTCTCAAAGTAGCAAATCATTTACACAGATACATAATTTACAAAATCAGTCTTTCTCAGAGTTTCCTTGTACGTGTAGAATGTCTCAGCTCTACCACTTCAGATGCTTTGTCAGGAACCTCCTTTTCTGGAGTTGTCTGAATATCAGGTTCTTTGACGGGTACCTGAAGATCTGATTCTTCAACTCTTGCAGGTACAACAGACACATCTAACACATCTGTACTAGGTTGAGTTCTCTCAACAGGAAATGTTGACTCAGTCGTGAACAGTGGTGGCATAATTTTGTGGGGATTTGTTTCTTTCTTCCTTAGATGATCCACATGTCTCCATGTGACTCGGCCACCTTCATGTGGTAAGATAGAGGTCCAGTCACTGCACTTATTTCACCCGGTAACCACTTTGGTCCTTCTCCAAAGTTCTTCATGTATGCCGTCTCTCCTATGGTAAACTTCTTGTCACAGCTATGCTAGTCGTGTTTAGTTTTCTGACTTCCCTGACTCCTTTCCACTTTCCCCCCTAAATTCGACATTATTAAGCTCAATCTCGGCCTGAGATGGTGTTTCATCAACAATGCTCAGGTGTGTCACCTGTTGTTGTGTTGAAAGGTGGTCCTATAATGGAAAGGAAAGCGTGCTAGCTTGTTTGCTATGGAATCTCCAGTTAATTTCTTCATGCCAGCCTTGAATGTTAGAACCGCCCTTTTGGCTAGTCCATTCGAAGAAGGGTGGTATGGTGAAGTTTTTCCATAAGTGATGTAGTTAAGGCTGGTAAACCATTGAAACTCAGCACTCATAAATGCCGTGCCATTATCAGATACAACCACTCCTGGTGGTCCGTAAAGGGCAAAACTTTGATGGAGCTTCTCAATTGTAGCAGAAGACATTGGTGACTTCACCTCATATATGCTAATCCATTTGGAGTGGGCATCCACAATGAGCAGAAATATTGTTCTCATGAAAGGTCCCACATAGTCAATGTGTAATCATACCCATGGCCTTCCTGCCCACTCCCAAGGGTGTAATGGAGCTGTTGAAGGTAACTTATGCAATTGCTGACACTGCACACAACTCTTCACTAAGCTCTCTATTTCTCCATCCATCCCAGGTCACCATAGATAGCTGCGTGCTATGGTCTTCATTTGGGAAATTCCTGTGTATGCACTATGTAGTTCTATTAACAATGGCTTTCTTCCTTTTGGAGGAACAATCAGTCGTGCTCCCCACAATAAGATACCACCTGGCTGGTTATTTCATGCCTTCTGTTAAAATATGGTTTCATTTCATCAAGTACCTGCCCTTATGGCCAACCATGAAGCACTTGTTCTCATACTTAGGATAAGACTGGGTCTCGACTTGTCCAGTCTCTGATCTGTCTAGCGCATGCCAGAGATGAATCTAAGAAATTCAACAACAAAACCAGTTCTTGTGGAACTGGGACATCTTCAACTTTTTCTTGTAAGGGCAAACGACTCAATGCATCAGCGTTTGCAATTTGCTTTCCAGGCCCAAGGACGAAAATATACTCGTAGGCTGCCAGGATCAATGCCCATCTTTGTATTCTTGCTGAGGCTATGGGTGGTATAGCCTTGTCCTCACTGAATAACCCTAGCAATGGCTTGTGGTCTAAAACGATAGTAAAATGACGTCCGTGTACGTACTGATGAAATTTCTTGACACTAAAGATGATTGACAGCCCTCCTTTTCCTACCTGTGAGTGTCCCTTTTCTGCTGTGAGATGTTTCCTAAAGGTCTTTCTGCGCCATCGACCATTTGAGAGAGAGCACTGTTCCCACTCCTTATGGAGATGTGTCACATGTCAACATCAGTTCTTTCCTCTGGTCATAATGTACTAATAGGTTGGGCGAATGCAACAATTTTTTATGTTTATGAAAGCTTCTTTCTGTGGTATCTCCCAAGATCAACATTGGTTCTTCTTGAGTAGATAATGCAGGGGTGCCAGTTCTGTAAACAAATTGGGTAAGAAACACCCATAATAACTGATCATTCCTCAGAATGATTTGAGCTCGGTGGTGTTCTTTGGCGCAGGTGCCTCTCTTATGGCTCTCACTTTTTCCTCAACCAGGTGGAGGCCCTGTGAACCTACCCAGTGACCCAAATAGATTACCTCCCTCGCTCGGAACGTGCACTTTTCTTTTTCTAAATGCACTCCAGCCTGCAAGAAACGTTTTAAGACTTCTTCTAAGTTCACCAAATGCTCCTTTTCAGTGAGTCCTGTCACCAGAGCTTTATCTAAATAAACTAGGTGGGGCAGTCCCTGCAGTAAACCTTCCAATGTTCTCTGGAATGTGGTGCAAGCTGAGGAAACTCCAAAAGGCAAATGGGTATATTGGTAAAACCCTTCGTGTGTATTAATTATGAAAATTGCAACTCTGTTGCAAATTTCTGGGAGGCCTTCTCTAACTCTAATTGTTGATAAGCATGACTCAAATCAAGCTTCGTGTAGGCGGTTCCACCTGCCAGCTTGGCACACAGGTCTTGGATTTTTGGTATGGGGTGTCTGTCCAGCTTAGCCACTTTAATAACTGTCAATTTGTAGTCTCCACAAATTTGAATTCTTTTGTTAAGTTTAAGGACGGGGCCTATTGGTGCTGCTCATTCTGAGAACTACACAGGTTTTATAATGCCCAATTTTTCTAATCTGTCCAGTTTGGTGTCGACCTTTTCCTGAAGTGCATAAGGTACTGGTCTTGCCTTCATGAATCATAGGTTTGCCTCTGGATCCACCTGAATTTTTGCTTGCAGCCCTGGATCTTTCCAAGTTTGTCCTTGAAGACTGAGGCGTATTTTTGTAGTAGCTCTGGTAACCCACTTGCTCTCAGCTGGAAAATTTCAGCCCATTCTAACTCAACCTCCTTTAGCCAGTTTCATCCCAAGAGACTTGGCCCCTTGCCTGCTACGACCATCAAGGGTAGTTTTACTGATTGGCTCCTGTAATGGACTGTAACTCTGCTTATGCCTTTGACTTGGATGTCTTCACCCGTGTTAATTTTTTATTTGGGATCAG
The DNA here is from genome assembly GCF_964194155.1 of Cetorhinus maximus. Classification (NCBI taxonomy): domain Eukaryota; kingdom Metazoa; phylum Chordata; class Chondrichthyes; order Lamniformes; family Cetorhinidae; genus Cetorhinus; species Cetorhinus maximus. The sequence goes on from NC_135884.1 coordinate 111,066,736, forward strand.
TTTCTTCCAAATTTAATTTATGTTCACCATAATTCAGATAGTTGAAGGTGTGTACACCAATCACTGTAGTGGAAGCTCCAGTATCCACTTCCATTCTAATAGGTCTGCCATTTACCTTCGCTACTACATATATTGGTTCCGCCTTTCCAACCTTCAACTTAAATAATGAATAAATATCTGAATTTGCTACTTCAGGCTTTTCTATATTATAGATCTCATGGGTTTTTTATTTTGTTTGAAAGTCAGCCTGATTCTTTCCTTGCAATGTCTCATTAGGTGTCCATTTTGATAACTATAAAAACGTTTGATTTTTAAAAACTGACAATCATTATAAGGTTTTCTGTTTCCACCTCTGTTGCAATTATTCCTTATTTTTGCTGCTAAGTCATTTCTTTTTATTTGTCTGCTAGCAGCGGCTGTTTCCCGCTCCTCGGCAGAGCCTTGCAATTTTGCGCCATTTTTTGGCTGGGGCTTCCTGCCCAACTTGGCGGACAGTGCCATTTTGCACTCCCTGTATGGTTTTTGAATCCCTTACTGTGCTTTCCATGGCCAGTGCTATCTCTAGCGCCTTCTTACAATCCAAATTTGTTTCCGACTGTAATCGCTTCTGAATCGTGTCCTCATTCATACCGCTCACTAAACAGTCTCTGAGCATGTAATTTAAAGATGTACTAAACTTGCAATGTTCTGTTAACTGTTTCAAACTTGCCACAAAACAAGCAACTGTTTCCCCGGGGCTCTATTTCTTGAGTTAAATTTGAACCGTTGCATTGTTACCGAGGGCTTTAGCTGGTAATAATCCTTTACGAGGTCCACCAAGTCATCAAACCTTTTCAATTTTCTGGGGCACTGGGTGCTGTTGAACTTTGAATCAAGCCATAGGCTTTACTCCCGCTCATGGATAAGAAGATTGCTCGCCTCTTCTCTTCCCTCACTCAGATAAAGAACAGATAAAGAAGTTCAATATAATGAGACCAATTGTCCGCGTCTGGATCGAAAGGATCAATTCTTCCAAATTGCGGCATTTTGTGAGGGAATTGCTTTGACGATTTGGACAGAAATTTTACTTACAATTACCATGCGAGGTCCAGCATGATTTTGTTTCTCTTGATTTCCTTCGTTAACTTGTTTTATTCTCAAAGCCAGTTTATTGGATCCTGGTCCCCAGTTTGTTGGGACATAGGGATCCGGGTTGCATGCTTGTTTTGGGATGGCCGAGTTGGCACAACAGACAGAGTTGACCAGCAGATAGTTCTTAGGTGGAACACATTCTATTTATTTATGAAGGTACTCAACGGCTACACTTGTGTGCTTTCAACCAAAACCCTGTTTCCATTCTTCTTACTAACTCAGGCAACTGACTGCAGAGGTAGCCCGTGCTACTCCTGTAATGGTTACATAAGATCATGTGATCTTCCTTTATAACATCCTTCTTAAAGGTGTATTACACATTACATAAAACCATAAATACCACAGTCCTCCTTTGCTGTATTCTAAAATCCTCCCAATCCTCAGGTTCACTACTATTTCTGGCTACTTGATATGGCTTTACTTTTAATCTTATACAATCTTTAACTTCCTTTGTTAACCACGGTTGACTGACTCTTTTGGGGTTTTTGTGCCTTGAAGGAATGTATAGTTGCTGTAAGCTATGTCATAATTGTTTAAAGACACTCCATTGTCTCTATATCATCATACCTTTAATATATTTTCCCAATCCAGTTGATTGGGAAATCCGGCCAGTTGATCCCTTACACCTGCATAATTTCCTTTGTTCAAATTTAGCACCGTGGCTTCAGATTTAACTAACTCACTTTCAAACATAATGTAAAATTCTACAATGTAATAGACACGCATCCCTAAAGGTTCTTTTAAAATAAGGTTATTAATTGGCCCTTTATTGTTACATAATACTAGATCTAAAATAGCCTGTTCTCTAGTTGGTTCCTCAACAAACTGAATTAGAAAACCATCCCTAACACACTCCAGAATCTCAGCCTCCACAGCATTAGTGCTCATTAGGTTTACCCGGCCTATATGTAGATTGAAGTCGCCTGTGATTACTGTATTACCCATGCTACATGCTTCTCTAATTTCCTGACTAATACCATGCCCTACGTTACCAATAGTGTTTATAAACAATAATGTCCATAAACAACTTCTACCAATGTTTGCTGCCCTTTGCTGTTTCTTAGCTCCACCCAAACAGATTCCACATTTTGTCCTTCTGACCTGAGATCCTCTCTGACTAATGTTCTGACCCCATCCCTTATTATCAGTGTAACACCACCTCCTTTTCCTTTTTGCCTGTCCTTCCTAAATGCCGAATATCCTTGAATACTCAATTCCCAGTCTTGATCACCCTGCAGCCACATTTCCGTTATGGCAATTAGATCATACCCATTTACCTCTATTTGTACCTTTTAATCATCTATCTTGTTGTGAATGATGTGCGCAGTCAGGTAGAGTGCCCTTAACTTTGTCTTTTTGACATTATTACACATTCTAACCTTAGATGATGCTTCCCTTTGTTTGACCTGCCTTCTAATTTCATTTGCTGCTTTTCTACTTCCTGTTACCAGCTTTACTTCCTTCCAATTTGAGCTATCCCTCAGGCTCCCATCCTCCTGACGAGCTAGTTTAAACCCTCCCCAACAGCACGAGCAAATCTCCCTGTGAGGATATTAGTCCCGCTCCTGTTAAGGTGTAACCCGTCCAGCTTGCACAGGTCCCACCTGCCCCAGAACTGGTCCCAATGCCTCAGAAATCTGATGCCCTCCCCCCTACACCAATTCTCCAGCCACATGTTCAATTGATTAATCCTCCTATACCGTCACTCACTAGCACGTGGCACTGGGAGTAATTCTGAGACTACTGCTCTTGAGATCCTGCTTTTTAATTTCCTTCCCAACTCCTCAAAATCTGCTTTCAGGACATCATTCCTCTTCCTACCTATGTCATTGGTACCAATGTAGACCACAACGTCTGGCTGTTCACCATCCCCCAGAAGGACGTCCTGCAGCTGCTCCATCCTATCTTTGACCCTGGCATCAGGGAGGCAGCACACCACCCTGGAGTCACATTTACTGCCACAGAAACATCAGTCTGATCCCCTGACTATGAAATCTCTTATCACTATTGCTCTTCCACTCTTCATTCTTCCCTCCTAGGCAGTTAAGCCACCTGTGGTGCCACAGACTTGGCTCTGGCTGCACCCTCCTGAGGAAGTAGTGCCCTCACCAGTTTCCAAAATGGCAAACAGATTAGCAAGCAAGATAGAGTCAGGGAACTTCTACCCTACCTGCCTAGTTCTCTTAGACTGCCACCCATTCCCTCTTTGCCTGTACTCTCCTAACCTGAGGTGTGACCACCTCCATAAACATGCTATCCACATAGTTCTCTGCCTCACAGATGCACAACAGTAACTCCAGTCACTGTTCAAGTTCCAAAACCCAGCGCTCAAGCTTCTGCAGCCAAGGACACTTCCTACAGATGTGTTCGTCTAAGACACATGGTCCATCCATGACTTCCCACATACCACATGATGTACATTCTACTCGGCCAAGCTGACCTGCCATACTGTAACTTTGAGAACTCTTTATTACAATTAATATAAGTAGAATAACTAGCAGTTGCTCACCAGTCAGCTTCTCCCCCTGTACCAAAGTAAGAGCAAACTACTGGACGCCGAAAAAAGTAGAAAAAGAAAGGAGCGCCTCCCTCACTGAACTCCCTCCCTCACCAAACTCCTACTTTATACTCTTGTGCACCCGAGGCAGCATTCTCGGTGCGGACCAAAACAGCACTGAGGAAGGCCTCTTTCTATGCTCCCTAAAAAACAACTGATTCAAGCTTCTGAAAACCAGTTTAAGCTGGCTACCTAATTAACTCGCTGCAGCTGCTCTCAGAGAGCTTATACACCCCTGTTTTAAGGCTGGAACAAAACTTAACGTTTCTTAACTTAAAGTGTATTTTTTAGTTGATTGCTAAATTAAAGGAAAAATCTAGACTTTAGATAGATTTAACCCTTAAAGCTCTCTCACTCACCAGTTCTCAGTGCAGACCAAAACAGCACTCTTAATTGTCTCCCATCCACCATAAACCTTCACTCCTTCCAGCACCAGCAAAAGATGGCTGCAGCATGTCATCATCAGTAAACCCTTGTGCAGATGGTTGGGTGAAATTGAAATATCAGCGTTGGCTGCAAGTTCACAGGTGGGTTATGAGTCCTATCTTAGCCTTACAGCCTCTCCCACGGTGAGTACTTTGGTTGTCGGTCAATAGTATTGATGGCAGCTTATTGGCTCAAGCACCTGCCCTCTCTTTCCACTTCTCTCATCTATGTTACTTTTTTGGGATAGATAGCTTCCAAGATATGGGGAGCAAGGGACATTTGCAACACTTCACCATGAATCTGAATTGAAAGCATTGAACTTGATATATTTGGCATGGTATGGTAGTGGACTTTAGTCTTCCTGGTGTTCAAAAGGCAAGTCCCATTCTTTCATAGGCTTCAGTGAATACACCAACTGTCGTACTCCTTCATCAGATGAGCACTAACTTGTGCATTGTCAGTGTATTGTAATTCTATTACAGAAGTCGTTGTTTCTTGGTTGTGGCTTCAATATTGAAGAATGCAATAAGTTATTACCACACCTGGGGTGGGGTCTGTCAGTAGTAATTTGCAACGTTGTTGCAAAGAAGATTAACAATGGTGTTGGTGCAATGACATACCACTCCTTCACCCCTGTTTTGACAGGGAAGGGGTCTAGGGTAGAGCTATTGCATAGGCCTATTATTTGCATATTGCCATGTAGGAGATGGATTATGTTTATGAACTTAGCTTGGCATCCATAGCTGCTGTAGCACCTTCCAAAGGGCAGATCAATTCACTGAGTCAAAGGCTTTTGTGAAATTGAAGAAACCAAGTACAAAGGGTTGTTCTCTGCTCTCGGTACTTTTCCTGAAGTTGTTGTGCAGTGAAGATCATGTTGTTTTGTTCCTCTGGTCACAGTGGGACTTTGAAAGTGCCTCCTCTGCAGTTGGCGAGAGGTAACCTCGCTAGAGCTTTGCCAATAGGGGAGAGCAATGCTGTGTCCCCGTAGTTGCTACAGTTCAACCTGTCTCCTTTCTTGAAAATCGTAATCACCATGGCATCTCTAAGGTCACTTGGAATTTCGTCATCTTGCCAGAGCTTCACAAATAGGGTATGTGTGCAAAAGATCAATATGTCTCTTGCGTGTTTCAGTACTTCCAAAAGGATATTACCAGGACCAGGAACTTTGTTGTATATCATCTGATTGACAGCAGTTATTACTTTGTCGAGTGCTGTATCATCATCTAGCTCACTTCTGATTGTATGTTGTAAGAGGTTCTCCAGCAGCTGCATGTCCACAGTGGAGTTTTGATAGAGTAATTCTATAAAGTTCTCTTTCCTGTGGGGGTTACTATTGCCTGTGTCTTTGGGGAGAGTCTTGCCATCTTTGGACCTTACCACTGCTGGCCCATGTGTTGTGGATCCATAGACCTCTGCGTTGGCTGAGTATGTACTATCTACAGAATACACCATAACAACTCACCAAGGCTTGTTTGACAGCATCTCACAGCCTTTATCCCTTTTAAGGACAAAAGGCAGCAGGCTAATGGGAACACCATCAGCTTCAAGATCCCCTCCAGGTCCCATACCATCCTGATTTAGAAATATATCACTGTTCCTTCATTGTCACCACATCAAAATCTTGGAACTCCCTACCGAACACAATGTTGGACTACCTTCACCACATGGCCTACTCCATTTCAAAAGGGTAATCTTCTCAAGGATAATCAAGGGTAGGCATTAAATATTGGCCTTGTCAATGATGCTCACATCCCGAGAATGAAGAAATAAAAAAACCCTTACTTATTAGGTGAAATTCCACCCTCGACGTACTGGGTTTTGTTGTGGATCATCCTTGCTTAAGGCAACTAGCTCATTTTCATGCTTCCTATTGGTCAGCATATGTCAATCAGCCTTACCTGATGATCAGGTTTTAGAGCTAGCCACACAGAGGAAAACTAAAATTAGGCCTGGTCAGTTTGACCCAGGGTTACAGACCTGAATTTCAGTTCATTATGTAGAATTCAAATTTTCAGTTATATTGCAAATATTACAGAACGAATCACTATTTCAATGTTTAAAAGCACTTTAATTTCCTTAAGCTTGCTAAAGTAATGGCTGAGGTCCTGAATGCACGGATCCTTTTTCCTATATGTTGTCACCCTTATCATTTTTCCACGCACGCACGTAAAGTGACGCGCGGTGACATTGGGCGAGTGTCCCGATTTCACTGCGCGCCATTGTGATATTTCGTTGGGCGGGCGCGCGAAACTCTCTGATGCACACCCACTATTAATTAACGGGCCACTTAAGGCCCTTGACGTTCCAATCGACCATGATTTTTCGGTGCCTGTGCAATCTTCGGGTCGGTGCACAGGCACAACAGGCAGGTGGCTAGGAGACATTTGTATAAACCTCATCCATGGATGGGATAAGAGGGCTCTCTGGGATCGCGAGTGTGCACTGTCAAATATTGATGTTTCAAAGTTTCTGATACTTGCCTGTGTGATCTGCAATACTTCAAAACGTATACCAGCTGCTTGGTCTGGACTCACAACCTTCAGGTCAGCACTCTGCAGTGAGCAATCTTTTTTGGGCCTGCAGGTTTCAGGAAGCCTTCCCTTAGCCTGGGAATGAGAGCTGAACTCTCCACTGGAGGCACCTCCTCTGAGGAGGAAGGGAGGGCTAGAAGGGGGAGGAGGCCAGGAGTGAACATTCATCCTCCAGGATAGCCACCTTTGGGAGGTCAGGCGCAGGCACATGGGATGCAGGGCCAAGAGGCAGTCCAAGACAGAAGAGGTCGCAGAAGATGCCACTATCCTGCTGCCAGGGTACACAGGCGGTGAAGCAACTACCTCATTATGTCTGAGGTGCAGTGTCGAAGGAGGCTCCATCTCTCGATGGAGACAGTCAACTATATCTGTCAGATGATTGGCCCTGAGATCTCAGCTAACTATGTGGGTGGACACAACACGCCAGTGGCTCTAAAGGTCACAGCTGCCCTCAACTTCTATGCCTCTGGCTCCTTCCAAGGCTCGGTGGGTGATCTTTGCGGTGTCTCCCAATCAGCTGTCCACGCTTGTGTCAAGCAGGTTACAGAAGCTCTGTTCAGGCGTGCATTGACCTTCATCCTCTACCGTTGGGGCCAGGCAAGCCAGTCACAGTGAGCCAGAGGCTTCGCGGCTATTACTGGCTTCCCCCGTGTCCAGGGTGCTATAGACTGTACACATGTGGCCATCAAGGCGCCAGCAGGTGAGCCCGGTGCCTTCATCAACAGGAAGGGCTTCCACTCCATGAACGTGCAGATAGTGTGTGATCACAGGATGCTGATTCTACAAGTCTGTGCAAGGTACCCAGGCAGCTCCCATGACGCCTATATCCTCAGACATCCCAAGGTGCCGGGGCTCTTTAGTGCTCCAGCCCGGCTGGATGGATGGCTGCTGGGTGACAAGGGCTATCCCCTCAGAAGGTGGCTCATGACCCCTCTCTGCCATCCAAGAACAGAAGCTGAGCAGTGGTAAAATAGGAGCCACGCCTCCACAAGGGCTGTGGTGGAGAGAGCCATTAGTCTTCTCAAGATGCGCTTCCGATGCCTGGACCACTGAGGGGGCGCACTCCAGTACCCCCCAGATCATGTGTTGCTGATAGTGGTTGCATGCTGCACTCTCCACAATCTGGCGCTGGAAAGGGGGGACGCTGTGGACGATGAAGATGTCGATGCAGTGGCTGTGGTTGCACACGAGGAGTCCAGCAGTGAGTCCAAGAGTGAGGGTGCACAGGGAACTGCCAAAGGGGTAGATACTGACCCGGGCATACTCCAGGGAGGCAGGGACACCCGGGAGGCTTGAATCCAACCAACCTTCAGCTAGCACACCACAGATGGACCTCCAGGACAAGCCTGGGCTGTATGCTCCATATTCGAGACCTAAGTGCAAAATCTGCCTGGTTAGGAACATTAACTAAGGTCCTTGTTATTAAGGCTGAATGTCACACAAAGCACTCATTACATTATTGAAAACCATCCACCTGAAGAACAAAAGAGTCAATCTCAGCCATGGTGGCATGGATTTATTTTTGCAACCAAAGAAACTTAATGAAACAAAATGAAAAAGGTGTCAAAAATCACACCAACTCATAAAGACCTCATCTCGGGCCAACACAAAAGCACCAGTGATAAACCTGTGGTGTGTCTAAGGTGCCTTATGTTTACATTTTCGGGTGCTACGTCTTGGTTCTGACCCCTTGCTGAGAGTGGCATCGGAGACAGCCTGCTCACTCTGCTGTCCTGTTGGCCTCGATGACCTTGGCCTGTGGCCAAGTGCTCCTCTGGCCCGTGGAGCCAGTGCTGGCCCCGCCTGGGAGGGAGCTGCCAGTTCCCACAGCCTCACCGGATGCAACTGTCACTGGCAGAGGGGTGGAGGAGATGCCACCCTCATCCGGAGAGTCCTGAGAGGTGTCCGCAGAGACGACAGACCTCCCTGCTCACCATGGATGGATGGGCACTGAGCTGAGAAACTTGGTGCCCAGACCATCTCCCACACTGGCACTGACCAGCTGAAGTCAATTCCGATGTGAGGGCTTGCTGGTCTGAGCGCATCCCCAGGAAGCCCTGATTGGACTCCTGGAGGAGCCTCTCCACGAGAGTCGCCACTCTCTCCATGGAGGAGACATGGTGCTCGGACATGTGGCTCATTGCTTCTGCGATCGTCCACGTAGACTCCTCCACTACGGAGACCAAGCCAAGCACAGCCTCATGTTTCTTCCCCAGATGCTCCGGCACACCTGGCCGCATTTCCTGCACCTGCTGTGTCATGGACGACTCCAGAGGCACATCATCAGGCACCGACTGAGCATGTGCCTGGTACCCTGCAGTCCTCCGACTGCTGGTGCCATGGGCGCTCTCTGTCTCTGTCAGCTCCTCCAGCAACTGTGAAGTGCTCTCACCGCTGTGTCCCGGGACACTAGCCGATGTTCTAATTCCCACCGAGGTGCTACTATCTGCGCTGGTGCCTGCCTGGCAAAGAGGGTGTGACGCTGGTGAATCCGTGACTTCAGGGCCCTCAGGTGTGAGAGGGGGCCTCTGCTGCTCCTCCTCCCGGCCCTGCTCCGCTGATGCTGAAAGGAAGAACAAGGACATTGGATCCAAGGCTAATTGTACCTGGACTCTCTGCATGGATGGCCCACCCCAACCAGAGTGGCACATTGCAAGGCTCTAGCGCCTCCTCACCCCGCTGCTGCCGAACACTCACACAAAGATGCTAGGCCTGTCCCCAAAACCCACCCCCTTGGCCAAATGCTGCCTGCATCACATCAGGCACCACACGGTCTAACCTTCCATAGCAAGAAGGCGCAAGCATGTGGAACACAGAGGAGAGCAGATCGATCGGTGCCACGCCACCTTGAAGCTCCCCTCCCAGCATGTCATCGCCCTGACTTTGACATGTCCTGGAGTTCCAGCTCTGCGCCTAGGTGCAGCTCCTCCAGGCTGCCTCCAAAACAATAATGTGGATCTCAGTGTACCACATGCTGAGAGCACAGAACCCCTCTCCTCACCACCCTCTCAGGCTGACCTCGGCATGGGCAATAGCTGCTGGCCCACCCAGCAAAGGACACATGCCGTCAATGATTCAATGCAGTCCCTACACTCAGGCTTAGGCGGGGGCGGGCACCAGGGGGGAAAGCCTACCTGCTGGGTTAAGTGACCAATGCCAACATGGTACTCACCTTTCCTGAGCTCAACAGGTCATTGAAGCGCTTGCGACACTGGATCCAGATGCGCTGCACCACATCGCGGGAGCTCACCACCTCCGCCACCTCCTCCCAGGCACATTTGGTCATGTGGGGGGGTCTCCTCCTCCCGTCCTGGGGTACCAGGACCTCCTGCTGTGCTGCCACCTCCTCGAGGAGGGCAGCAAGGCAATCTTCGGAAAAACGAGGGGCATAGTGCCCCCCTGCCCTACCTTCCTGCCTGGCCTGCTCACCAGCAGCGCTCTGGGAAGCCCTTCCACTGGCCATGATTCACAGCCTTGGAAAGGCTGCAGCAACTTTTTAAAACAGGCCGCCCGGATCGCCATTGGACCTGATGGTCATTGCAGACCCGCCGCTGCCTGTCCACTCCTGCTGGTCTTGGAAACCGTAATTCACACTAGGCAGGCCTTAGTTGGCCCGCCCTCGTAAAATGATCGTGCACAGCAATTGGGTCCACACCCGCTGGTGCCCGCTCCTGCTCTGCCCCCCCGCCAGCCAGAAAATTCAGCCCATATGTAATTTTGTCCATTCCCTCATGTGAGCCCCATAATGAAAAAAACATGTTTTATCCTCTACTTTCACCTTTCAATGCAGGTTTGCCATTGTGGGCTTCACTGCTCAGTTCAGCATAGTAGCTAAGGCTTATTAGAGTAGCAAGGAAGGGGTGTGTTCTACAGAATGCTATTCTGTTCCCAAATCTTCTACAACTTTCGCGATTTTCAGCCTCTTGTTCTTCTTCCAGTGTTTGTTGCTTTCCTCTCACAAACTCAAATGTCATAAAGATTGGTCTCTCACTCTATCTACTCTGCAACAGAAGCTTCATGTGAGAGAACCTGCAGGAATACAAGCAACCAGAATCAGCAATCCTTATACAGTGAGCTTCAAGAAGACATTACAGGGAACATGTGTGAATGTAATGGAGAAGCAGAGGAACAAAGAGCTGGGAACCAGCTATTATGGATATGAGAAGGACTGAAATGTGAGTGGGAAAGAAATAGGAAGGAGGCCTAACATGCCCAGAAATATCCCAGAGGTGGCAGGGTAGGAAACGGAAGAGGGCTTAGAACAAGTGTTCTAGGATCTAATATCACCCAGTCCATATTCAGCAGAAACAGGAACAGGGCCTAAACCATTTCACAAGCTATAGGAAAGAGAAACAGGGTGATAGACATAGATAAAAAAGAATAAGTTCATTTGGGAGATTTGGCTTATTTTCTTTTCTTTCCTTTTCTTTTATATATAAGATGGACTTCAGAATTTGACTCTACAGAGCCAGCATGTGGCCAGAGCTTGAAGCCACATTGTGAGATTGACGGAGCAAAATTGAGTGGGAAATGTTGATAGAGCATAATACAATGGTGGCACATTCCAAGGTCCAGGACCACGTGTTGAGGGACGCACTAAAGCTTGGGGCAGCCACCGCAAAGGCACAATAGGGAAAGGTCACTGCCTGAGACCTTTCTGCCATAGGGCACCGAGGGGCTGAGAATTGTTTAGACCCCTCAGCTGTATGGCTCACAATGAATGTATGCATTGAATACTAACTATTATAATTGTATTGAAGTGCCTGAGAGTGCAACATGATGTATGTCGATAACTCCAATACCATTGCACTGTCTGACTGTCTGTAATGATCATATTGAAATGATTGTAATATTAATTGATTGTATTGAAGCATCTCGTGATCCATGTGTAAAAAATTGAATCTGATTGCACTTTTTGTGATGGCAATTTAGAAATGTTTTGTAATGTTCTTCCAGGTATTTTATGAATAAAGTATATTTTTCAAAAAAAAAATCCAATGATAAGCTTTGAGATGAAAACATGACCAGAAAAATTGTAACAGAGAATGAGTCTTTTGGACAGATAGTGTGAACCCTGTTTTAATAATATGCAGACACTCATTTCTAGTCTTCTACAAACCCTCTCCCCACCCCCACCCCATCAAAGTTGGCTCATAGCTATCAAAAACCTCTTTCAAATCGTAATTTACTCTGATTTCCATCTAGCTCTTTATATGTGGTTGTTTTCTGCAAAAAATACAAACGTGCAGTTCTGCTTGCCAGCAAATTGAATTCCCAACATTCAAAATGAACAGATGGGAGAGTTAGCTTTTTCTTACACTAGGAATTTAAAGGTGGTACAACAGGCCACCTGAGCACTTTTCAAACATCCACGTTAAGTTTTAAAAAGTCAGTTTTGCACCTGTTGTAGATACTACAGTTATTGTAATAATGATGCCAGGCCTCCTTTGCCAAGAGTCTCAGTAGCAAGTTCTGAATTCTGTTAAATTTACAGTTGCAGACTACACTTAGTGCTCCTGAGGTGCATAAGATTGTGCTCCATAGGTCCCCAAAAGTTTAGCATAACCAAGGCATCAGGGATGATAAAACACATTGCCGATACAGAGGAAAAGAAGTGTTAAGCATATAAGCTTATCAAACCTGACATGTGACCATTTAACGTTGAGACCTGAATGTGCAAAGTGAAAATGAGTTTTCATTAGCACCAATGACCTCAATATCAGAATATCTAGTGCATTAATTGTGTAAATACAATGGAGCTTAAATTCCTTTGTTTCCCAAACCAGGTGTGATTCCAGTGACAGAAGGGAAGGATTCTAAGACCCGAACAATTTGCCCTTGGGACACATCACAATAAATCAGGTGACCTGTGGACATCTATCAGATGCCTCACCGTAGCTTAAAAATTTCAGCCCACACTAAAACCAGGGGGTAATCCCAGAGCAGGGTGACTCGGGGGTTGTGGTGAAATGGTGGGAAGTGAGGGGCGTCTGGTAGCGAGTTGTGGTTGTTCTGTGAAGCCAGGAAGAGCATCGCTGCTTTTGTCAACACAGCAAAATTTGGAGGTTCTAAGGCCTGGAGGCATCTCTGACTAGCAGGGCAGAAAAATTTAGGAATTTGAATCTGAAATAAATGCAGAAGAATCACTTGTATGTTCACATTAGGCCTGGATTCATTTCAACAATGGACTGAACTCCTGTGCAGATCAGTCACGTGGCACTGCTTTGTTAAATTGGTTGTTGCTGCACTCATTTTAGGCCCATAATACATGTGCAAGGGATTAAATTTAGACCCCAGTGAGTAGGCTTACTCAAAGGACGTTGGAAAATCAGCACCACAGTGCTGACACTTAGCTTCTACCTGTGTTTCCTTCAATGATTAACCCCCCTCCACTCTGACTAGGAGCTGAAAAGCTGAAAGTGACCCTTATAGCTGTTGCAATAATCCAATCCTTTTACAACTCATTGACCAACTGATGCATAATGAACCTGTGGTTCTTTAACTGCGGTCATGAAGGCATTGTGTAAATATCAGCAACCATGGCTTATCCACTATCTATCTACATCACCTATTAAAAAGTGCATTGCTGGCTGATTTACGTGATCGTCTTCACATTGAGAATACCCTCCATTGGCTTGGCTGGCACTACCACCGTGCTAAATGGGAAAGATTTTGAACAGATCTAGCAACACAAAACTGCACATCCATGTGGCGCTGTGGGCCAGCAGCAGCAGCAGAATTGTACTCAACCACAATTTGTAACCTCATGGCCTGGCATATCCCCCACTCTACAATTACCATCAAGCTAGGGGATCAACCCTGGTTCAATGAAGAGTGCAGGAAGGCATGCCAGGAGCAGCACCAGGCATACTTAAAAATAAGATATCAACTTGGTGAAGCTGCAACTCAGGACTACTTATGTGCCAAACAGCGTAAGTAGCATGCAATAGGCAGAGCTAAGCAATCTCACAGCCAACGGATCAGATCTAAATTCTGCAGTCCTGCCACACCCAGTCATGAATGGTGATGGACAATTAAACAACTCACTAGAGGAGGAGGCTCCACAAATATCTTCATCTTCAATGATGGGGGAGCCCAGCACATCAGTGCAAAAAAATAAAGCTGAAGCATTTGCAATAATCTTCAGCCAGAAGTGCTGAGTAGATGATCCATCTCGGTCCCCAGCATCACAGATGTCAGTCTTCAGCCAATTCTATTCACTCCATGTGATATCAAGAAATGGCTGAAGGCACTGGATACTGCAAAGGCTATGGACCCTGACAATATTCTGGCAATTGTACTGAAGACATGTGTTCCAGAACTTTCTGTGCCCCTAGCCAAGCTGTTCCAGTACAGTGACAACACTGGCATCTACCCCAGCAATGTGGAAAATTGCCTAGGTATGTTGTCCTGTACCCAAAATGCAAGTCAAATCCAACCAGGCCAATTACCACCCCCATCAGTCTACTCTTGATCATCAGTAAAATGATGGAAGGGGTCATCAACAGTGCTATCAAGTAGCACTTGCTTAGCAATAACCTGCTCACTGACGCTCAGATTGGGCTCCGCCAGCATCACTTAGCTCCTGACCTCATTACTCATAGACTCATAGGCACAGCACAGAAAGAGGCCATTTGGCCCATTGTGTCTGCGGTGGTCAACACTGATCTGACTACACTAATCCCATTTTCCAGTGCTTGGCCCATAGCCCTGGAGGCTATGGCAACGCAAGTGGATATCTAAATACTTCTTAAATTTTGCGAGAGTTTCTGACTCAACCAACCTTTCAGGCAGTGAATTCCAGACTCCCATCACCCTCTGGATGAAAAGATTTTTCCTCAACTCCCCTCTTAGCCTTCTACCTCTTACCTTAAATCTATGCCCCCTGGTTATCGACCCCTCTACTAATGGAAAAAAGTGCCTTCCTATCCACTCTATCTATGCCACTCATAATCTTGTACACCTCTATCAGGTGCCCTCTCAATCTTCGCTGCTCCAAGGAAAACAACCCCAGTCTATCCAATATTTCCTCATAGCTCAGACCCTCCAGCCCAGGCAGCATTCTGGTAAACCTCCCCTGAACCCTCTCCAGTGCAATCACATCCTTCCTATAATGTGGTGACCAGAACTGCACGCAGTACTCCAGTTGTGGCCTAACCAGTGTTTTATACAGTTTCAGCATAACCTCCCTGCTCTTGTATTCTCTGTCTTGGCTAATAAAGGCAAATATGCCTTCTTAACCACCTTATCTATCTGCCCTGCTTACCCTCAGAGATCTGTGGATATGTACACCAAGGTCCCCCTGATCTTCAGTACTTTCAAGGGTCCAACCATTCATAGTGTAATCCCTTGCCTTGTTAGCCCTCCACAAGTGCATTACCTCGCACTTTTCCAGGTTGAATTGCATTTGCTACTGCTCTGTCCACCTGACCAGTCCAATAATATCCCCCTGCAGTTTACAGCTATCCTCCTCACTATTTACCATCCTACCAATATTCATGTCATCTGCGAACTTCTTGACCATATCCCCTACATTTAAGTCCAAATCATTTATATACACCACAAACAGCAAGGGTCCCAGCACCGAGCCCTGCAGAACCCCAATGGAAGCAGACATCCAGTCACAGAAACATCCCTCTACCATCACCTTCTGCTTCCTGCCTCTCAGCCAATTTTGGATCTAAAGTGCCATTTTGCCTTGGATCCCATGTGTTCTTACTCTCTTGACCAGTCTGCCATGAGGGACCTTATCAAAAGCCTTGCTAAGGTCCATGTAGACCACACCAAATGCATTACCCTCATTGACACTCAACAAATTGGATCAAATTTGTCATACACGACCTTCCCTTAACAAATCCATGCTATTTATCCCTATTTAATCTGTGTCTCTCCAAGTGCAGATATATTCTGTCCCTCAGAATTCTTTCCAGTAACTTCCCCACCATTGAGGTTAGACTGACTGGCCTGTAATTTCCTGGCCTATCCCTTCCTCCCTTTTATAATAATGGGACAATGTTGGCAGCCCTCCAGTCCTCTGGCACCTCACCTGTGGCCAGAGAGGATTTGAAAATTACTACCGGGGCCCTGATATCTCTTCCCTTGCCTCCCTCAACAGCCTGGGATACATCTCATCCAGGCCTGAGGATTTATCCACTTTTAAGGCCTCTAAACCCGCTAGCACCTCCTCTCTCTCTATGTTAATTTCCTCTAATATTTCACAGTCCTCCACCCTGATGTCTATACCTGCGTCGTCCTTTTCCATTGTGAAGTCTGATGCAAAGTATTCATTGAAGACTGTATCCATGTCTTTTAGTTCACACACAGATTACCTCCACGGTCCCTAATTGGCCCTACTCTTTCCCTAGTTATTCTCTTGCTCTTTATATATTTAAAAAAACCCTTTGGGTTTTCCTTTATTCTACCCACCAATGCTTTCTCATACACCCTCTTAGCTTTCCTAATTTCCTTTTTAAGTTCCCCCCTGCACCTTTTATACTCCTCTAGGGACTCTGTCATATTGAGCCCTCGTTATATGCCATAAGCTCCTCTTTTTTCTTAATCCTATCCCTTGTCATCCAGAGTTCTCAGGGCTTGTCACCCCCCCACCCTTTGTCTTTATAGGAACAGATTTGCCCTGTACTCTCGCTATTTCCTCCTTGAATGCCTCCCACCGTACTGATACAGTTTTATCTGCAATTAGCTGCTCCCAGTCCACTTGGACCAAATCGTATCACATTTTAGTAAAATTAGCCTTTCCCCAGTTTAGAGCTTTTATTCCCAGCACAACCTTAGCCTTTTCCACAATTATCCTAAATCTAACTGAGTTATGGTCACTATCTCCAAAATGCTCCCCTACAGATATGCCTTCCACCTGCCTGGGCTCATTTCCAAATATTAGGTCCAAAACTGCCCCCTCCCTTGTTGGGCTTTATACGTACTGGCTAAAAACGTTCTCGTGGTTGTAACTGAAGAATTTTGCTCCCTCCCTACTTTGCACACTAAAACTATCCCAGTTAATGTTTGGGTAGTTAAAATCCCCTACTATTACTGCCTTATTATTCCTACGCTTCTCTGAAATTTGATTACATATTTGATCCTCTATCTCTCCCTGACTGTTTGGGGGCACATAGTACACACCCAACAGCGTGTTTGCCCCTTCCGTGTTTTTTTACTTCTACCCATGTGGCCTCCTTTGATGATCCTTCCAAGATATCATCCCTCCTCACTGCTATATTTGATTCCTTGATCAATATTGCGACTCCCCCCTCCTCTTCTATCCCCTTCTCTATCTCATCTGAATACTGTGTAACCAGGAATGTTGAGCTGCCAATCCTGCCCTTCTTTTAGCCAAGTCTCCATTGTAGCTATGATATCATACTCCCATGTGCCTATCGCTGCCCTCAGCTCATCTGTCTTATTCCTCAGTCCTCTTGCATTAAAATATATTCCTAAACTCATTTCTTTCTTATCTAGCCTATGTTTCATCTGCCTTCCAGGCTCACTAGTGTTTTAACTTCTAATTCCATCTCAGCTTCTCTCCCCTCTGAACTACTTTTCAGGATCCCATTCCCCTGCCAATTTAGTTTAAATCCGCCCCAACAGCATTAGCATTCCTCCCCACAAGGATATTGGTCCCGTTCCTGTTCAGATGCAACCCGTCCAACTTGTACAGATCCCACCTCCCCCAGAAATGGTCCCAATGCCCCAGGAATCTAAAGTCCTCCCTCCTGCAGCATCTCTTCAGCCACACATGCATCTTCACTCTCCTTCTGTTCCTACTATCACTACTGCGTGGCACCGGGAGTAATCTGGAGATTACTACCTTTGGAATCCTACTTTTCAATTTCCTATCCAACTCCCTAAAGTCTGCTTGCAGGACCTCATTTCTCTTTTTTCCAATGTCATTGGTCCCAAAAAGGACCACAACCTCTGGCTGTTCACTCTCCCCGTTCAGAAAGCCGTGCAGCTGTTTCATGACATCCTTGACCCTAGCACTCGGGAGGCAACATACCATCCTGGAGTCACGTCTACAGCCACAGAAGTGCCTGTTTACTCTCCTCACTAATGAATCCCCTACCACTATTGCCCTTCCATACTTCTTCCTCCCCTCCTGAGCGGCTGGACCACCCATGGTGCCATGGCCTTGGCTCTGGTTGGCCTCAACAGAGGAACTGTCACTTTCACCATTTTCCAAGGCTGAAACACAGCTTGCAAGCGAGATGCACTTGGGGGATTGCCTCACTACCTGCCTGGTCCCCTTCTTCTGTCTGGAGGTCAGCAATTCCCTCTCTGCTTGCACTTCCTTAAGCTGCAGGGTGACCACGTCCTGAAATGTGCTATCCACGAATCTCTCAGCCTTGTAAATGCACCATAGTACCCCCAGCTGCCACCCAAGCTCCATAACCCGGAGCTCAAGTTGCTCCAGTCGGAGGCACCTCCTGCACACATGGTCATCCAGACCACCGGGAGCATCTAGGATTTCGCATATAGCACAGGATGTGCAAATCATGGGACTGAGCTCCCCAGACATATCTTAACTAAGTAAAATATGGACCATTGCTTTTATTTTGCCCTTACTCCTACTTGAGTATAGACTAGATGCTAGATCTTCTAGATAGACTAGATCCTATAGGTGCTGCTGACTGCCTGTCCCAGGGTCCTCCTCTCACACTCTCCTCTAGCTGCTGCTGACTGCCTGTCCTAGGGTCCTCCTCTCGCACTCTCCTCTGAGAACCTTGGTTGAATCCTGGGCAAAAGAGCTGAACTCCAGAGCTAAGGTGAGATTGACTGCATTTGACATAAAAGCAGCATTTAACCAAGTATTGGCATCAAGGGGTCCTACCAAAACTGGAGTTAATGGGAATAAAAGGGGAAAACGGCCCACTGGTTGGAGTCATATCTAGCACAAAGGAATGTGCTGTGGTTGTTGGAGGTCAATCATCTCAGCTCCATGGCTTCACTACAGGAGCTCCTCAGGGTTGTGTCCTTGGCCCAACCATCTTCAGCTGCTTCATCAATGACCTTCCTTCTATCATGAGGTCAGGAGTGGGATTTTTGCTGACGATTGCACAATGTTCAGCACTATTTACGACTCCTCAGATACTGAAGCAGTCCATGTCCAAATGCAGCAAGACCCAGACAATATCTAGGCTTGGGCTGATAAGTGGCAAGTAACATTTGCGCCATACATATGCCAGGCAATGACCATCTCAAAGAAGAGAGAATCTAACCATTGTCCCTTGATGTTCAATGGAATTACCATCATTGAATCCCCCACTATCAACATCCTGGGGGTTACCATTGACCAGAAACTGAACTGGACTAGCCATATAAATACTGTGGCTACAATAGCAGGTCAGAGGCTAGGAATAGTGCAATGAGTAACTCACTTCTCGACTCCCCAAAACCTGTCCACCATCTAAAAGCCTCAAGAGTGTGATGGAATACTCCCCACTTGCCTGGATGAATGCAGCCCCAACAACACTCAAGAAGCTTGACACCATCCAGGACAAAGCAGCCTGCTTGATTGGCACTTCATCCACAAACATTCATTCCCTTCACCACCAATGCAGAGTGGCTATAGTGTGCACCATCTACAAGATGCACTGCAGCAACTCACCAAGGCTCCTTAGACAGCACCTTCCAAATTCACAACCACTACCATCTAGAAGCACAAGGGCAGCAGACACTTGGGAACACCACCACCTGGAAGTTCCCCTCCAAGCTACTCTCCATCCTGACTTGGAAATATATTGCCCTCCCTTCACTGTTGCTGGGTCAAAATCCTGGAACTCAGTCCCGAACAGCACTGTGGGTGTACCTACACCACATGGTCTGCAGCGGTTCAAGAAGGCAGCTCACCACCACCTTCTCAAGCGCAATTAGGGATGGGCAATAAATGCTGGTCTAGCCAACGATGCCCACATCCCTTGATTGAATAAAATAAATCTATATAAATAAAATAAATGGCCTATTCATCTGCTTTTGTCATAGGCAGTTAATTAATATGAAGCAGGAAAGGGATATGAAAGAAGAATGGGATATAAATTTAAGAAACAATTATGCAATATCTGGCAGTAAAGGGAGCTCCAACTGATCACTTTTTCCTACAATTATTATAATTGTAATAATTGAGGAAAAGCAAATGCCTAACAGTACTGCGGCTGTGATATTTTTTTAAATAAATTGAATAATTAACCCTGCCATAAATGTTAGCACAGTTCAGGAGAATAGGTTGTGGTAACTCTCTTGTGGTTAATAATCATTGTGAACTGTATTGACAGTTTAGGCTTTGCTGGGTCATTGGAGGTTGTGATCAAAAAGCGTGGAAAAAGTTCTCATTATACTTTCCAGACATTAATTTGGGTATTTTTATACTTGTATCCTATTAAGTACCTTAAGTGCTTTTTGATAATTGTGCTTTGTAGTTTTACAGCACTTCAGTCTATTCCCAGTTCAATTTCCTCTCTTATCGGTTGTTTGAAATATTGATTTCTGACAGATGAAAGCAAACAATATAATCTCACATGCACACTATAAGTGACTATGCTGAGGTAAAGCAATGCATCAGGGAATGGTCATATTTGAAATGTTTTTGTTTTATTACATTTTGTCAACAGAATTTACATAATGTAGCTGTTATTTATGTAAAGAGCCAGACTCCTGACAGCTAGCTGATATTACCTATTCCTGATATGCTTTTGCGTTTAGTAAGATAAAAGAAGAAACCCCCAGATGATTACAATGATTGCAACTGCTTAAACCGCTGTCAGCTGACTTCAAGCAACTGCGATTTATCTTCGTGAGCTGGTAGAGCCAACTGTCAGTTAACTCTCTCAGTGCCAACCATAAAATAGGAACCTTAAAGACCATTTATTCGGAGAGGCCAAATGCAGTTTGGACAGTATCGAATTACCTGCCTGACACATGCAGCTGCTGCTCCTGCAGAGGAGAGGACATGAAGAGGAATTTAAATCAGATTCTTTTCACTAGTGGAGCTGGTGTGAGACTAATATGAGCGCAATGATTTTAATTTCTATCTAACATCATTAGAAATTCACTTGTGCTAAACTGTGAATCCAGATTTACAGCTGTGTTATAAATGGGGCTTTGAGGCATTGAGTCAGTTCCACGGTATGTAGAGCTGCACACTCACTCTTCATTCAGATGTAGGTTGATAGGTTAAAACCCACCTCAACATGCGCCTTTGGGGTGGTTCATTTCTATTAGGGTTGGGGCAATTTTTTTAGTTTGTTCTCTCACATCTATCACTGATTTGATACATTTTATTATCTCAGTTCTTGATCAGAAAATTATGTTTGAACACTTATGGCCTGCAATTTGCTTGTGTACAATTTTTGGATGATTCTGCATTTGTCTTGACCTCAGTGCCGAAGGAAAATTTACATCTAAAAAATTGACCACCTTACTTGCTGAAAGCTATGACTAACGATTTGTCACATCTTATTCCACATTTTTATGAAATTGTATTTCACTAAATATTGTTTATAAAGTAATCTGTAATTATTAACTGATTCAAATGTTAGAAATATAAAGAAAATAAATGTCTTAATTCTTTACACTGATCTGGACAGCTATTGGCTTATTGTTCGAATGCAAATATTTTAATTTTGGATAGTGCATTTCTGAATTAGGGGAAAATTGTCTTTTAAATAAATGAATTTTTAGAAAATAAACGAGGGCACGATCAGAAGGCAAAGACATGTGGCAAGTCATTGGTTAATCAGACAATGCAGAACTCTTGCTTTAAAACCAAGATTACATTTGAATTTTCAAATATCTTTTGGGGTTTTCTTTGCTTTTGTAGTTGTCCTAGGGAGGGTTTTTTCCGATGAACTAGCTTCTTTCACTCTGTATGTTTAATTTCAGATTTACAGCAAAATGTAGACTGCAGAGACAGACAGTATTGACTTTCTTTGACACATGTAATCCTTTACTTCATTCCAGTCACTATCACTGTACAATCAATCGTACCATCATATGCTTGGGAATGCACTCCACTATAGAGGCTGCAGTCTAGATATTAAATTCTTACATTAATGACTTCCTTTTTATTCTCACCATAGCATTCGTTTTTTTTTTCTCAAAATTATATCCGGTGCTTTAAATATAATGTGCTGGAATTTTTCCACTTTGTATATTTGAGATGAATTATCTGTATTTTGTTTTGTTATATCATATCCTCAGGTGAAATTTCTTGAGACCAGTTAACAAGGATCATCAGAACCTGTTTCCTCGCTAAAGTTTCCTTGGGGTTTTTCAAAATTATGGTACATTTGATGCACTACTACACAAAAACAGACTCTAAAATACAAAACTATCATATTCAGTGTATCTGCAAGTGCAAAGCATTAATATGCTTTTGTTTCTAAATACTATTACAATATCTAGAATGTTCAAATTAAGGTTATGAAAGTGCCAGAGGAGCATATTCTCACTGAAGACAATTGGATTTAAAATCAGATAGCCTACTGTCATTGGCAACATCCTTTGGTCTGTGATTTTTGAATAGATCCTAGATAATCCTTTGTCTTTACCATAAGATATTCTATTAAAGATATCTTTGCTTCAAATAATCGGATATTAAAATACAGACATTAAAAATGCTGTTTTAATACATTAATGACTGTATAAGATTACTGCTCTTGCTTTGTGTCCAAAGATACTTATTCCTACTTGGGCTTCTCATGTGACGTGACCTTGGCTATAAATCCCATACAGCTCAGTGAACTATTTATTTTGGACCCTAAAAACAGTTTAAGACAACAATTATTTTTAATTAAAAATATACAGTTCTTCCTCTGTGCCCTCCAAAAAGTAGATATTTTGGCAAACTCCTTGTATCATAATCAAAGGTTCAGTAGGGAATCAGTTTGCATATGTTAATTTAAAGTTTGTGAGAGGACCATTAACTGAGATTTCCACATTCTAGAATAGAAACCCCTGATCTTTGACCTCACCCAAGAAGCATGGTTATGTTTCCTCTTGGTGTGGAACCTCATGAATTGTCTCAGGATCATCTGTGCACCTAGTTGTTTTAGCTTTGCATAGCTTTCCGAAGTATCCTATGTGGTTGCAATTAAAACATTGTGCTGAGACTGCCAGATATTGATCACGCCTGTGGGTCAGTTGACTTCACGGCGCTGGCATAGTCGCCCACTCTCTAGTGGTCAATTAGGGTATTGCTTCCCTTGACCTGGAGTGTCCCTGCTCCCCTGCTGGACAGTGGGGGTTGCTCTGTACCATAGCTTGCCTTCGCCTCTGAAGATGGACCTGTGCTGTACATGGACTTTGGATTGCCTGACAGTCTGAATGGACTTTTCAAGCTTGAAGCAAGTCTGAGAGTGCGTCGTCTGCCATTCCAACAATAATTCTGTCCCTGATTAGCTCTGATTTCAGGTCACCATAGTCACAGCCTTCAGCCATTTTGTACAGCTCATTAATGAAGGAGTCAACAGGTTCTCCTGGCTGCTGGACACATTTGTTAAACTTTGCTCTTTCAAGGACCTTGTTACTGCTCAGATTAAAATATGTGTCAAATAATTTTACTCATTGATTCCTTGTCTAGCTATTATATCATCGGCTATTGGACCTACCAAATAAAGCAATGTGTTAACTTGTTCAGCTTCTGTCTTTTTGAATAAGCCTAAAGCAATCATGTATATAAGGAGTCTTTTTCCAATGTCCCCAATTTTGTGACTGGTCTAGGCCTTGGATGAAGCCAAACTGCTCTGGTAAGGTAGATTTTTGATCCATGGCCATTTAAAATTAGAAGTGTATATAGCTTTAAATATGGTTAGGAAATCTAAGATGGTGCTGCTTAACACTTCTTCTCAATGAGGTTTCCCATGCTTGTTGGTTTTGGCACTGCAGTAATGCCGTTCTTTAAAGTTTTCAGCAGCGACTCCCTAGATCGACCTTTCTGAGTCTTCCCCGCAGTATCTAAGTACTGCCGAGTTGTGAAACCGTCAATTCCAGTCTTTTGCTGGGTTTTTTAACAGCTGATTATTTGTTACTTTTTTTTTCCCCATTTGCAGCGAGCTCGGCTGCTACGTGTTCAGGCGCTGACTTGGAACTTATGCTGTCTGTGGTGCATTTTAAAACAGCATTTCTGACTGCTGCTAACTTAAAATCTCTTTAAAACTTCTTCTGGCCAAGAACTTAAGTTTCTTCGCTCACCTTTGCTAGGTCTTCTGTCTCTGCACTCTCTGGGTATTGAAGCTGGGCAGGATTCAGCGGCATTTTCTGCTGCAGTGTGGAGCATTAGTTCTGCCTTCTGCTTCCAATCCTGCTCGGAGCTTTCCTCTGGCAATCTCCTTCTGTGCCTTTGCTTCTGGCGCTTTTTTGTCAGGTCGGAATGTTTCTGTTTTTTCAATATTCCAGGTTTTAAGTTTCGTCTCCAGCTTTTGTGAGGTTCAGGGTTGTTTCAATCACTGCCGCCACATTGCAAGATGTTGTGTGTAGTTCAGAAGGTCTCATGAAGACATTGTGAGTCTTGTACTGTTTATTACCTACTAGTAATTATGTGTATATGTATATATACATATATATAAAAACACACTATAAATTCTAAGCTAGGAGCTGTCTCCATGCTTGCCTCTACACATGTCTCTGTCTAGCCCAAGACTGCCCTCTAGACTGGGGTCATGTGTACCTTTACATCACACTGTGGATGATACTGTACCCAGTCGCATGTTAACCCTTTCTATGCTCCACCCTTATACTACTCTAGCCTCACACAAATTTGTTTCCCTTGCTGAGACATGGCACTGACTTAACAATGTGTTTGATACTGGCGGCATGCAACAATCATGCAAATTAGCAGGCAACACAAAGACTGCATTTTGATCCCTGCGCCTATTTTCAAAGGCTGCCGAATTTAGCCTCCATTAAGTTTGTAACTGGAGAGTGATAAAGGAGCATATGGTAGCCAGCTTTTTCTGTTCCTGGATGAGAATAAAATAAATTTCCAAATGTGCTTGCACCATTTTCTTTTGAGTAGCTGACACTGAATTTTGAAATGCCTATGGGCGGAATCGTCCCAGATGTGCACTAAGTGTGGTAGCGGACAGGAAAAAGAACATTTTACCCGTTGGCCGCAATGGCAGCTTTTCACGTCATGTTGTCCCAATCCCACCTCATTAATTATGCAGTCCCAGGAAACATGCTGTTTCGATGGTGGACAGGCTCTCATTGGTCCGCCACACTGTCACTTCGCCTCTTCCTCACGCCAAGTGCCATATTTAAAGTGCAGCCGCGAGCACACTTCTCAGCGTTTCCAGTCCAGGACTGCTGCACAGAAGACAAGGCCTCGAAACAGAAGAAGACTGCAGCCCCTGATTCAGTCGTGCATCCCTGGAATATCTTTTGGATGCTGTGGAGGCCCATCGTGATGTCCTCTACCCCGACTCTGGCTGCAGGAGGTCCAGCAATCTGGCTTGGTAGATGATGGCAGCAGTGATCAGTGCCAATGCTGCACAGAAGAGGTTGGCCATCCAATGCAGAAAGAGGATGAATGATCTCATCTGTGCTGCCAGGGTATGGCAACCACCTCATCACTCTAAACATATGCACTCAAGCCCATCACACATTCACTGGCATTTCACTCACTGCCAGCACATGGGACATCACCATTCACTCTCTCACATCTCCTCTGGCCTCATCTCCTCTGGAGACTGCCTCCTCAGCCCTCATTATCTTGAGGCCACTTACACAGATCAACATGTGCCCCCACACACACCCTAGGTTACCCTTCTTCCCCAGTACAGCCCTCGCTCTGCAGTCTCTTCTCTTGCCTAAGGCCACTTCTTCCCCTTACCCAAGCAAGCCCTAGCCCTGCAGCCATTGAAAAGCCACCTCCACCTTACGGTAGGTCTCGTAAGTAGAGACCTGCCCTTGAGCTCCCTTAAAAGTGATGTGGTGCTGCCTGTGAAGCCTGCGCTGATGATCGTGAGTGCTGCCCGAAGCAAGGTAGGCAAACAAACCTCGAAGTCCTGAGCGAAGTGCAACTCGTCAGGTGCATGTTGCTTTTGTGTGTAACACATGCCGAGGTTCTCAGATGATCCAGCTTTGGGTGTTGATTCCAGCGAGCTGGGCTTATTATGATATGCAGATGTATTGCAATGAAGTTCCTGACATTCGACGGCAGCAAACGTGGCCCGCCATTGATGGGCAGAGCGGACAATTGCAAACTGGTTTCATGATGTTGTGAAACTGGTTTTCGGCCTTCTTGCCATATTGTCCGCTCATGCCACCAAATACATCCGTTGTCAATGGGCACGGAAAGTTCAGCCCTATGTTTTCAGAATAGTAAATTGCTTTAGATCATTTTATCAAAACCCTGGAAAATGACTTCCAAATCTCCTTGCATTACTCAATGTGTAAATGAGTTATGCAGACTCAAAGGGTCCCAGGTTAGTTCCTTCATTTTTTTTTATTAGTTCATGGGGTGTGGGCATCATTGGCTAGGCCAACATTTATTGCCCCTGAGAACTGAATGGCTTACTAGGCCATTTAAGAGTCAACCATATTGCTGTGGGTTTGGTTACATGTAGGCCAGACCAGGTAACAACAGCACATTTCCTTCCCTGACGGGCATTAGCAAAACAGATGGATTTTTATGACAACATTTCATGGTCATCATTAGACCTTAAATTGCAGATTTTTTATTGAATTCAAATTTCACTATCTACCATGGTGGCATTCAAACCTGGGTCCCCAGAACATTGCCTGGTTCACTAGACTATTAGGTCTAGTGACAATACCATTACAGCACCACCTCCTCATTATGTTTGAGTATTTGATTTCAGCTAGGACAGCAGGAGCCAGGGAGGGGAAAAACCATTGGGCCAAACTTTTCGTCCCACGGACGGGCGTGCACGTGACCCAAACGGGAGTTAAATAGTGCACAATGACATCGGGTGAGCATCCCGACATCATCGTGCACTCACACAATATTTCACTCGGCGGATGTGTGCAGGTGCCGGAGTGGCGCCCACCATTAATTAACAGGCCACTTAAGGCCCTTAACAGTCCAATTGACGGTGATGTTACCTTGCCTGTGCGATTTTCTGTTCGTCGCACGTGCAAAACAGGCAGGTGGGCAGCTGACATTTTCACAAACCTTAGCCAAGGGCAGGATATAAAGGGTCAGGAGCATTGCCAGTGTGAGTGGTGAGCACTTCTGGAGATAGTTTGCAGCTGGTTGCTTATTGGTACTTGGCAACTTCATCTCTGTTTGGGGCTTTATTCTTAGCATTTCCAGGCTTCATTTCAGGACTCATTGCTGTCTGCCAGGCCCCCTGAGGATTCAGATTGTGTGGACCCTTCCAGACACCAGGCCATGGTTCTGTAACCATGGTAATGAGGATTGTGCTCTCTGCTGGAGGGAGAGAGGGGCAGAAGGGAGAGGAGGCCAGGTGTCCCAATGCAGCTTCCAAGGGAGGGACCTGTGGGGGGAGAGGCGCAGGCACAAGGGGTGCAGGGCCAGCAGGAGGTCCAAGGCGGAAGGGGCCGCAGAAGACACCACTATCCTGCTGCCAGGGTTTACAGGTGGCGATGCAGCTAACTCAATTTGTCTGAGGTGCAATGCCAAAGGAGGTTCCACCTCTCAAGGGAGATCGTGATCTCCATTTGCAAGATGAGTGGTCCTGAGATCAGCTCCGAATGTGTGGGTGGACACCCCATGCCAGTGGCTCTGAACGTCACATTGGCCCTCAACGCCTATGCCTCCGGCTCTTTCCAGGGTTCAGTGGGGGGTCTTTGTGGAGTCTCCCAATCAGCTGGCCACAGTTGTGTCAAGCTGGTGACAGAAACTCTGTTCAGGTGGGTACTGGCCTTTATTCTTTACCATATAGATGAAGCCAGCCAGGCTGAGCGAGACAGAGGCTTTGCAGTGATTGCTGGGTTCCCCTGCATCCAGGGTGCCATCAACTGCGCACATGTGGCCATCAAA
Source organism: Cetorhinus maximus (assembly GCF_964194155.1). Taxonomy (NCBI): domain Eukaryota; kingdom Metazoa; phylum Chordata; class Chondrichthyes; order Lamniformes; family Cetorhinidae; genus Cetorhinus; species Cetorhinus maximus. The sequence goes on from NC_135884.1 coordinate 111,094,358, forward strand.
GCGCCAGCGGGTCAGCTGGGTGCCTTCGTCAACAGGAAGGGCTTCCGCTCCATGAACGTGCAGATAGTGTGTGACCACAGGATGCTGATTCTACAAGTCTGTGCAAGGTACCCTGGCAGCTCCCATGATGTGTAAATCCTGAGACACTCCCACATGCCAAGGCTTTTCAGTGCTCCAGCCCAACTGGATGGATGGCTGCTGGGTGACAAGGGTTATCCGTTGAAGAGGTGGCTCACGACGCCTCTCCGCCACCCAAGAACAGAGGCAGAGCAGCGAGGCTGTAAACCCTGACAGCAGGATAGTGGTGTCTTCTATGGCCCCTTCCGCCTTGGACCTCCTGCTGGCCCTGCACCCCTTGTGCCTGCACTTCTCCCCCCAAAGGTCCCTCCCCTGGAAGCTACACTGGGACACCTGGCCTTCTCTCCCTTCTGCCCCTCTCTCCCTCCTCAGACGAGGTGCCTCCAATGCGAGTCGTGCCTCCACAAGGGCGGTGGTAGAGAGACCATAGATCTTCTCAAGACGCGCTTCCAATGCCTGGACCATTCGGGGGTGCACTACAATACTACAATGCATGCTGTGCTCTCCACAATCTGGCACTGGCAAGTGGAGACTCGTTGGAGGAAGAGGATCTTGACGTAGCTGCACAGGCCACAGACGATGAGTCCAGTAGTGAGTCTGAGGATGAGAACAGTGAGGAGAATGCTGAGGGTGTGGAGCCAGACCTCGGTAACCTCCAGGGTCCAGGGAGGCAGGACGCCAGGGACACCTTGATCCAACGCTCCTTCAGCTAGGCTACCTAAGATCAACTTCAACCACATGCCAGGGCTGCCTCCTCCATCCCAGATGCCTGAAAGGACCCTTTCATTTGAACACAAAGAACACTCAGTGTCTGTGCAATAAAGTTCAGAGCCACTTATGTCCAGCATTAGATATTGTTGTACCCCGTGCCAATAAAATAAAAAGGTGAAATATACTCAGGCCATGATGACAAAAACAAAATGTATCTAATTTGAACAATTCCAAACTACTTACATAAACTTCTATGGTCTTCATCCCCAGACCAGTATAGATTAAGTAAACATAAATGAGCATAAGATCACCCGTGACCTGTCTCTCTTGTGCTCATGGTGCCTTTAACTTACGTTTGAGAATGCTACATCTAGGTGCCCCCCACCCCTTGCTGGCACCGGCATTGGAGACAGCCTACTGACTCTGCTTTCTTGTTGGCCTTGATGACCTTGGTGGTGGTCCAACTCCCCTCGCCAGTGGAGCCTGTGCTTGCCCCGCCGGGGGAGGAGCGGCCAGTGCCAAGCCTAACCATCGCAGCCTTATCAGATGCGATGGTCACTGGCGGAGGGGAGGAGGAGCTGCTCCAGCCATCCAGAGCACCCTGAGAGGAGCCTGCAGAGATGACAAGCAGCTCGTGTGCCAATGTAAGGTCGCTCTGGACCTCCCTGTTCGCCATTGATAGACAGGCACATAGCTGTCTCATCCATCTCCCACATGGACACCACCACCTGAGGTCATTGCCTGTGTGAGGGCTTGCAGGTCTGGGTGCAACCCCAGGAACCCTTCACTCTGTCCCTGGATCTGCCTCTCCATGAGAGTCACCACTCTCTCAATGGAGGAGGCATTTTGCTCGCCCATGATGGTCAACGCAGTGCTCACGCTCCGCATGGACTCCTCAATCACGGGGACCATGGCACACAGACCCTCAAGGATCTCTGCCAGATCCTCCCACACATTCCACTGGACATCCAGTATCTGCTGTCTAATGGACGGCTCCAGAGGCTCATCATCAGCCTTCAACTGAACGTCGTCCTGGTCCCCAGCAGTCCTCCGACTGCCGGCGCCCTGGGCACTTTCTGCCTCCGCCTGCACCTCAAGTGACTGTGAAATGCCCTCACCAATGTGCACCGAGATGCTAGCTGCCACTCTAATGCCCACCGAGGTGCTGGTATCTGCGCTGGTGCCTGCTTCAGAGAGCGGTTGGGACACAAGTGAAAATGATGCCCGGTTGTCCTCCAGTGTCAGTGGTGACGCTTTGGCATCTGTAGATCAGATGCCTGCTGGCGAACCTAACAGGGAGAAGAAGGATATGTCATTAATTTAAGTCATCACACTGTCACTGTGCATGCCAAGCACATGGGTAAGACAATGGAGATCTGCATCACGGTGCCCTCGCCTTCCAATGATCGATGGGGACTCCAGGTTCAAGACTCACACCAGTGAAGAGACCACACTAGAATGGTTGCACAATCCGTAAGTCTCACCTCTGTGCATGCGCTCTTACCTTCATCTGGCACCCTTGCCTCTCCACGCCCAGTTGCACGGGGAGCATGCCGGCTCTTGAGCTCCAGGGCATCCTGCTCAAACTGGGAGAGCAGCAGCAGGTTGGGCGGGCCTCTGTCTGTACGTGCCCTTTCGGATTGGTTATGGCTCATTTTCTCCTGAAAGGACAGAGGAGCATTGATTAGTCCACTCTCTACCTGCAGCGCCATTGCAGCCTGTCCAACCCCAGCTGAGGGCTACCTTGCAGGGCACATCCAAGTTGTGGCCTTCGAGCCACAAGGCACTCAGTCCAAGCAGCCAGGGCTCACCCCCTTGGCCAGCTCTGGCGTCATTGACAGTTTGCACTCAGACTCTAGCACCCCTGAGATCCATGGGGGACAGTCACACCTTAACACTTCTGCACACTGACCCATGCCAACATGGTACTCACCCTTCCTGAGCGCAGCAGGTCATTGAAGGGCTTCCGGCACTGCACCCATGTGCGCTGCACCACGTCATGGCTGCTCACCAGGGCTGCCACCTCCTCCCACGCCTTCTTTGTGAGGTGTGATGGCCTCCTCCTCCCATCTCTGGGGACAAGGGTGTTGCTTCTGGAAGCCACCTCCTCCAAAAGGACAGCGAGACACTCATCGGAGAAGTGGGGGGGCTGAATGCCCACCCGACCTGACCTCCAGCTTGGCATTTGCAGCCGCGCTCAACTCCATCCTTACAACGGGAGACAGACGTCCTTCCTTGGCAGCCTTTCTGGGGCTGCCTGTGCCGTTTTTAAACCGGCCGCCGGGTTGCCATTGGCCCCGGTGGGGGGCAGGCCTCTGCCCCCCCACCCCCCCCCCCCCCACCCACCCCCCCCCCCCCCCCCCACCTTCCCTGTCAGTGCAGAGCCCACCCAGCATGAAATCGCAGTCGAGGCCCGATCACAGGCGGCAGTTGGTTTTGCAGCCGCTCACCAGGCCTGCCCGCTGTGCCTGCCCAATGAGGGAAAAATTCTGCCCATTGACTGCTATGCAATGAGATCTGCTGGAAGCTGTGTATGGGGATCGAGGACAGCATCAAACTTGGCCATCATTTACATCAGATACCAGAGAGTAGCCCACGAGTCCTATAACGCAGGAACAATCAATGCCTTTGAAGAGCTAAAATCTTGGGGAAAGTATATTAGTCACTATCTCAGTTTTAATATGTCTCTTTTGATGGAGTCTCAAAGATCAAAACTATTTAAAAATATTTCACGTTGAATGGATGTAATGTAGGGCATACTAGACTAATAATAGATTTTCTTAGCATGCTCAAAATTAAATTGTTTGGATCCAGTTAATGGATCTGTATATCGAGCTGTATATGTGGAAGAGCAATGTTGGCCAGAATTTTACGTCTCGCATGCGGGCACGTGCCCAATCCGAACAGACATAAAATAGCTCAAAATGCCATCGGGCGAGCATCCCAGCATCATCCTGCACGCGAGCGATCTTCACATTGGCGGGTGCGCGTGGGTGTCGGTGCCGCACCCGCCAACAATTAAAGGGCCACTTAAGGCCATTAAAAAGGCAATTGATCCCGATTTTACATTGCCCATGCGATTTTGCGCTCGTCGCATGGGCAAAACGGGCAGGGGGGCAGCCCACTTTTAATGAAACCTTACCCAAGGGCAGGATAAAAAGGATCTGCTGCATTGCCAGTGCGAGTCATGAGGAGTTTAGGGGATAGTTTGCTGCTGGTTGCTTATTTGAACTTGACAGTTTCATCTGAGTTCTGAACTTCAGTCTTAGCATTTCTAGGCTTTATTTCAGGACTCATTGGTGTCTCCAAGGCCCCCGGAGGATTTTGACCATGTGGACCCTTCCAGGCACCAGACAGCCTTCTGTTACCCTGGTAATGGTGTTTCTGCTTTCCACTGGTGGAGCCTCCTCTGAGGAGGGAGAGAGGGGCAGAGGGAGAGGAGGCCAGGTGTCCCTATGCAGCTTCCAGGGGAGGGACCTGTGGAGGGGAGAGGCGCAGGCAGAAAGGGAACAGGGCCAGCAGAGTTATAAATATATAACTCTGCTTTATACATATGACAAGCAGAGTTGATAAAGGGAAACCGGTAGTAGTGCATTCAGATTTCCAGAAGGCATTCGATAAGGTGCCACATAAAAGGTTATTGCACAAGATAGGAGCTCACAGTATTGGAGGTAATGTATTAGCATGGATTGAGAATTGGTTAACACAGAAGACAGAGAGTCAGGGTTAATGGGTCTTTTTCAGGTTCGAAAGATGTAACTAGTGGAGCACCACAAGGATCAGTCCTTGGGCCTTATTAATTAACAATTTATATTAATGACTTGGAGGAGGAGGCAGAGTGTAATGTATCCAAATTTGCTGACGAAACACAAATAGGTGAGAAGGTATGTTGTGATGAGGACATAAGGAATCTGCAATATATGGGGATATAGACAGGTTGAGTGAATGGGCAAAAACTTGGCAGATGGAGTTTAATGTAGGAAAGTGTGAGGTCATGCACTTTGGTAGGAAGAATCAAAAGGCAGACTATTGTTTAAATTGAGAGAGACTCCAAAAAAGTGCAGCAAGAGGGATCTGGCTGTTCTTATGCATGAAACACAAAAGGTTAGCATGCAGGTGCAGTAAGTAATTAAGACGGCAAATGGAATTTTTGTCTGTATTGCTAGTGGGCAGGAGTTTAAAAATAGGGAAGTCTTGTTACAACTGTACAGGGTGTTGGTGAGGCCGCACCTGGAGTACTGTGTACAGTTTTAGTCCCTGTGTTTAAGAAAGGGTATACTGGTATTGGAGGCAGTTCAAAAGAGGTTCACTAGGCTGATGCCTGGGATGAAGGGGTTGACTTATCAAGAATGGCTAAACAGGTTAGGCCTTTATTCATTGGAGTTTAGAAGAATGAGGGGTGATCTTACTGAAACTTACAATATTCTGAGGGGGCTTGACAGAGCAGATGTTGAGAAGATGTTTCCACTAGTGGGGGAATCTCAAACTAGGGGACATAGTTACAGAATAAGAGGACATTCATTTAAAACTGAGATGCGAAGGAATTTCTTCTCTCAGAGGGTAGTGAATGTCTGGAATTCTCTACCACAGATAATTGTGGAGGCTAGATCACTGAAAGTATTTAAAGAGGAGGTAAATAGATTTTTGAAATATCGGGAGTTGAGGGCTATGAGGAGCTGGCACAAAAGAGGAGTTGAGGCCTGGGGCAGATCAGCCATGATCTTATTGACTGATGGGGCAGTCTTGAGAGGCCAAATGGCTGACTCCTGCTCCTATTTCTTATGTTCTTATGACTGCACACATGTAGCCATCAAGGTGCCAGCGTGTCAGCTGGTGCCTTTGTTAACAGGAAGGTCTTCCACTCGATGATTGTCCAGATAGTGTATGACCACAAACCGCAAATCCTGCAAGTCTGTGCAAGGTACCCTAACAGCTCCCATGATGCCTACATCCTTAGGCACTCACAGGTGCCAAGGCTGTTCACTGCTCCAGCTCGACTGGATGGATGGCTGCTGGGTGACAAGGTGCTATCTGTTGAAAAGCTGGCTTATGACGCCTCTTCACCACCCAAGAACAGAGGCCGAGCAGCGTTACAACAGGAGTCAAGCCTACACAAGGGCAGTGATAGGGAGGGCCATAGTCTTCTGAAGGTGTGCTTCTGATGCCTGGACCGTTCAGGGGGAGCACTAAAATATCCCACAGAGCGGGTGTCACTGATAGTGGTTGTATGCTGTGCTCTCCACAATCTGGCACTGGCAAGGGGGTCCCACTGGAGGAAGAGGATCTTGTGGCAGCTCCACAGATGATGAATCCAGTAGTGAGTCAGAAGAGGAGCCCAGTGAGGAGCACAGTGAGGACATGGAGGCAGACCTCTGGATTCTTCAGGGAAGCAAGGACAGGGATGCCTTGATCCAACACTGCTTCAATGAGGCTGCCAAAGATCTGCTTCCACCTCATGCCAGGGCTACCGCCTCCATCCCAGATGTTTTATTTGACCGTTTCCTTTGAACCGAAAGTTCACTCAGTGCCTGTGCAATACAGTTTAGAGCCATTCACGTCCAGTGTGAGATCCTGACGTGCACTGCAAAGACAAAACAAGTGAAGCATACTCAGGCCATTAAGACAAAAGCAACACTCCCGCCTGATGTTTCCAGGCCTTTGTTCAAATGAAATGGCTTACTGGACAGACTCCAAAGATTCTCCCCTGGCAGACTTCAGGGAGCTGCCTCTGCTAGTTTTAAAGTGCCTGCCATTGTAGCAGTGCCATTGTAGCTGGCGCCTGACAGGTTCCCACCCCCGCCCGGTCCTTCCTGACCGTTGGGAAGATGCGTCGCACGCTGGGCGGGCCTTAATTGGCCATCCAGCGTGAAATCGCATTTGCAACGCGGCCAGGAGCGGATTCGACATCTGCTTCTGCTCCCGCCAACTTGGCGCATACGCCAAGCGTGAAATTCAAGACAATGAAAACTTATATGAAGTGGCCGATTTATTTTGTGAGGATGTCAGTACAATTTAAAGATTACAGTTTGGAAGTGTACAAATAAAGAACTCTAATTACATGTGGGACAAGGTCACCAATCAATAGGCTGCAATATCTGTTCTGTTTTGTCACTCAACTACCATGGAGTTCATATGATGAAATTGCATCATTGTATTCAGCAGTCTTAAGTAATAGATAGCCAAAGAAACCAGTGAGGCATGGTATTGTATAGGTGTCCACAGATCACCTTTATTCAGCGATTTTCATTGTATGTCTGATTTCATCAACACTTAGGTCCCAAGGGAACAGTGTCAGGGGGAAAAAATTACTTTTATTATAATCTAATGATTAGTGCTTACACTTTCCCCACTATGATATGCTGTTAGATGTCATTGCATTTCAGATTCTGCCAGCTCGTGCAGCAGATGGTGTGTTCATATCGCAGAGGTAGAATAAGATGATTCTGAGAATGTCGTAACTTCTTACCCACATAACAGTGTATGGGCATCCAGCTAATCTCACCACCAGCCGTTTCATTTACAGTGAACATAACATCAGGTCACTTGTATTTAGTTAGATAATTCAATTTCTTTCATTGGAATATGATAGCTAGGTATTTTCTTCCATTTTAAAAATAATGTACAATTATGCAGAAGAAAGGTAAAATAAAGATATGCACATTTTAGATTATAATTTTAAAGAAGTTGAAATGTAATAAATAAGGGTTACAGTAGGTTTCACCAAATAACAACTATTATGATTTAAATCAACTGTTCATTATTTTTGAATATGCCTCTCATCCTACACAAATCTGCATAGATTTGATACCATTCTTTGGTAAAAAGTCACAAATGGAACTGCAGAACCACATGGCAACCATTGTGCAGAGGTCACTCCTTGAATTATTTCTTTCCCCAATTCCAACTTTTTAAATTCCTGAAAAACTCTAAATGAGTGTGTTATTCAACAAATGAATGATTGCTATCTTCAATTTCCTGCAATGTGATGCATTGAATATTAATCCTAGACAAATATTGGTTAAAAACTGATGCAGGTCATTGATTCATGTATATAACTACAGCAGATCTGTCAGTATCAGTAAAGGGCATTTATTGCTGAAAGAAGAGACATGCTGTTGAAACTTTTCATCTTGCATTCATCAGGACAAATGCAAGAATGCCAAATTTTAAAGGGAGGCAACAATTTATAATGGCTGGCATGTTTACTCTGATTAGTCAAGGCATTGCCACCGAGAATGCACCAGGGAATTATTGTCCCCCACGCTTTTATTTAACTCAGAAAAATTCCAATGCTTGGACATCTTTTGCCTACAGAGGACAGGCGCCTGCATATATAAATATATGTAACTTCTAGCAAGCATAAGTGAGCCAAATTGCGAGCCCAACTGATAATCTTAAATTGTTATTAGTGTAATTCTAAGCACACTTGGGATTGTTCAGCAAGTGTTGTCCAATCATGGTCTCACACCTAACATTAAACATTATGTTCTGAGTTTTACAAGCACAGGCTGGTTGAGGACAGTCCTTATTCTGCCTGTTGCGAACAGCATGTGCTGTTTGATATAACCCCCCCAGTCATTGGGACATATGGCCTACATACCTGGCACCACACCTGCACTGAAAAATTACTCATTTGTGTGGTAGGCAGAACATCTTTTTGGCTTCCTGTTGTGAAAATTACCACTCATTTTATCCATAATAGCATTGCGAAACAGCTAGCTTCACCTGTTGCTCAAATTTTTGAGATACCTTACCCTTCTAGGGTATTCTGGGCACTTTCCAGGCCTGAAAGTGGTGGCCTTAGCCCCACTCGCTGAACAATCCCGAGTGTGCTAAGAATTACACTAACAACCAGTTTACAATGCTCAGTCGGGCTGGCAATGTGGCTTACTTACTCTTGCTAGAAGCTATATATATTCATATGCAGGGGCCTGTCCTCTGCAGGAAAAAGGAACATGTCCAGGAATTGTGCCTTTTTTGAATTAAACAAAAACATGGGGGACAATAGCTCCCTGGTGCATTCTCCATGGCAACGCCTCGACCAACATGAGTCAAATTGCCAACCAATCAGCACCTTTTCTCATGCGGTATAAATTATTACTCCCTTTGAAATACAAAAATACATACAAACTAGGAGCAGGAGTAGGTCACTCAGCCCTTCGAGCCTGCTCCGCCATTCAATAACATAAGAGCTGATCTGACTGTAACATCCTGGCTACCCCCAATAACCGTTCACCCCCTTGTTTATCAAGAATCTATCCACTTCTGCCTTGAAAGCATTCAAAGACTGCCTTTTGAGGAAGGGAGTTTCAAAGACTCACTACCTTCTGAGAGAAAACTTTTCTTCTCATCTCTCTTAAATGGGCAACCCTTTATTTTTAAACAGTGGCCCCTAGTTTTAGATTCTTCCACAAGGGGAGGTATCTTTTCCACATCGACCCTGTCAAAACACCTCAAGATCTTAAGCATGAATTTTACCCTTGGCAGGCAAGCGCGATCAGCGGGCCCGCGACTGGTCTAGAAATGGCCCCTGACCGCAGTTTCACACTGACTGGCCAACTAGGGCCCACCCAGCATGAAACGTGTCCTCCCAATGGTCAGGTCAGGGGCCTGTCGGGCACCAGGTCAAATGGTGACCTGGTGGGCGGTTTAAAAACAGCACAGGCAGCTCCTTGAAGGCTGCCAGGGAAGAACGTATCTTCTGCGTTGTGAACACTGAAGTTATGGCATCAAGTACGGCTGGAGACGCCAGGCAAGAGGGTAGGTCGGGTGGGCAGTCGGCCTCCCAGTTTTCGGACGAGTGCCTCGCGGTCCTCCTGCAGGAGGTGGCTGCCAGGAGGGACACCCTCATCTCCAGAGATGGAAGGAGGAGGCCACTGCACCTAACAAAAAGAGCTTGGGAGGAGTTGGCAGCCCAGGTCATCAGCCACCGATGTTGTGCGGCGAACGTGGGTACAGTGCCGCAAAAGGTTTAATGACCTGCTGTGCCCAGGAAGGGTGAGCACCATGTTGGCAGGGATCAGTGTGTTGGAGTGTTAAGGTCTGGCCATCCCCCATAGAGCTCAGGGGTGTTAGAGGCTGAGTGCCAACTGCCATTGACGCCGGAGCTGGCCAAGAGGGTGAGCCCTGGCTGCTTGGACTGAGTGCCTTGCGGCTAGAGGGCCATGACTCGGATGTGCCCTGAAAGGTGTTCCTCAGCTTGGGTTGGCCAGATTGCATTGGTGCTGCAGGTAGAAAGTGGACTAATCCGTGCTCCTCTGTCTTTTCAGGAGAAGACGACCCATAACAATATTGAACAGTTGCGGACTGGCAGAGGCACCACTAACCTTCTAATCCTATCCAGATTCGAGCAGGCAGCTTTGGAGCTCAAGAGGCACCATGCACCTTGGTCAACTGGCCGCAGAGAGGCTGGGGTGTCAGATGAAGGAAAGAGTGCAGTGCACTGAGGTGAGAGTTTCAGATACGGCAAATACACTTGTGTAGTCTCATCATTGATGGGAACCTCGAAACTGGAGTCCCCATTGACCATTGAAAGATGATGGCACCAAGATGCAGGTCTCCATGGCATGCACAGTGACAGTGTGATAAGTTAAACTAATGACATGTTGTTGTTCTCCCTTAGATTCACCAGCATGTACTTAATCGCAGGACCCCCGATGAGCCATCCCTGACACCAGAGGGTCGCAAGGCTTCACATGCACCTGCATCACACCTGCTCTCTGAACCAGGTGCCAGCGCAGATACCAGCACCTCTGTGGGCGTTAGATCCGCGGCTAGAATGTCAGTGACGGCAGTGGTGAGGGTGCTTCACACTTGCTTAAGAAGCAGGTGGAAGGCAATGGCATTGTGGTATCGTCACTGCTCTGGGGACCCGGGTTTGAATCCCACCACAGCAGATGGTGGAATTTGAATTCAATAAAAATCTGGAATTAAAAGTCTAATGATGACCATGAAACCATTGTTGCTTGTTGTTAAAAACCCATCTGGTTCACTAATGTCGCCTGGTCTGGCCTACATGTGACTCCAGACAGCAATGTGGTTGACTCTGAAATGGCCTAGCAAGCCATTCAGTTGTAACAAACTGCCACAAAAAAGGAATGAAATCAGACAGACCTAGGTGCCAGAAATGACAATGGCAATCAACCCTGGCTCAATGAAGAGTGCAGGAGAGCATGCCAGGAGCAGCAACAGGCATACCTAAAAATGAGGCGTCAACCTGGTGAAGCTATAACGCAGGACTACTTGCGTGCCAAACAGCATAAGCAGCAAGTGATAGACAGAGCTAAGCAATCCCACAACCAACGGATCAGGTCTAACCTCTGCAGTCCTGCCACATCCAATCATGAATGGTGGCGGACAATTAAACAACTCACGGGAGGTTCCACAAATATCCCCATCCTCAACGATGGAGGAACCCAGCACAGCAGTGCAAAAAATAAGGCTGAAGCATTTGCAACAACCAGAAGTGCCGAATGGATGATCCATCTCAGCCTTCTCCAGAGGTCCCCAGCATCACAGATGCCAGTCTTCAGCCAATTCGATTCACTCCACGTGATATCAAGAAACGGCTGATGGCACTGAGTACTGCAAAGGCTATGGGCCCTCACAATATTCTGGCAATAGTACCGAAGACTTGTGCTCCAGAAATTTCTGCGCCCCTAATCAAGCTGTTCCAGTACAACACTGGCATCTACCCGGCTCTGTGGAAAATTGCCAGTATGTCCTGTACATACTGCCTCATCAGTCTACTCTCAATCGTCAATAAAGTAATGGAAGGCATCATCAACAGTGCTATCAAGCAGCACTTGCTTAGCTATAACCTGCTCACTGAGGCCCAGTTTGGGTTCCGCCAGGACCACTCAGCTGCTGAGCTCATTACAGCCTTGGTTCAAACATGGACAAAAGAGCTGAACTCCTGAGGTCAGGTGAAAATGACTGTCCTTGACATCAAGGCAGCATTGACTGAGTGTGGCATCAAGGAGCCCTAGCAAAACTGGAGTCAATGGGAATCAGGGGGAAAACTGGTTGGAGTCATACCGAGCACAAAGGAAGGTGGTTGTGGTTGTTGGAGGTCAGTCATCTCAGCTCCAGGGCATCACTGCAGGAGTTCCTCAGGGTCCTTGTCCTTGGCCCAATCATCTTCAGCTGTTTCATCAATGACCTTCCTTCCATCATAAGGTTAGAAGTAGGGATGTTCACTGATGATTGCACAATATTCAGCACCGTTCGCGACACCTCAGATACTGAAGCAGTCCATGTCCAAATGCAGCAAGACCCGGAAAATATCCTTGGGCTGACAAGTGGCAAGTAACATTCGCACCACACAAGTGTCAGGCAATGACCATCTCCAACAAGAGAGAATCTAACCATCGCCCCTTGCTGCTCAATGACATTACCATCACTGAATCCCCCACTATCAACATTCTGAGGGTTACCATTGACCAGAAACTGAATTGGACTAGCCATATAAATACTGTGGCTACAAGAGCAGGTCAGAGGCTAGGAATCGTGTGACAAGTAACTCGCCTCCTGATTCCCCAAATCCTGTCCACCATCTACAAGGCACAAGTTCAGGAGTGTGATGGAATACGCCCCACTTGCCTGGATGAGTGCAGCTCCCACAACACTCAAGAAGCTGGACACCGTCTGCTTGATTGGCACCGCATCCACAAACGTTCACTCTGTCCACCATCGACGCACAGTAGCAGCGGTGTGTACCATCTACAAGGTGCACTGCAAGAATTCACCAAGGCTCCTTAGACAGCACCTTCCAAAATCATGGCCCCTACCACCTAGAAGGACGAGGGCTGCAGATAGATGGGAACACCAACACCTGGAGGTTCCCCTCCAAGTCACTCACCATCCTGGCTTGGAAATATATCGCCATTCCTTCACTGTCGCTGGGTCAAAGTCTTGGAATGTCCTTCCTAACAGCACTGTGGGTGTACCTACACCATATGGACTGCAGCAGTTCAAGAAGGCAGCTCACCTCCACCTTCTCAAGGACAACTAGGGGTGGGCAATAAATGCTGACCCAGCCTGCGAAGCCGACATCCCGTGAATGATTTAAAAAAAAGGTGGAGGCAGAGAGTGCCCAGAGCGCTGGCAGTCAGAGTTGAAGACTGTTGCCGGAGTTCACTGGTAATGGTTGTTGGCTTAGTACAAAGAGGAGAAGAGTCAATTCTCTCTTAACTCTAAATTCGCTTTATTCACATTGTTAGATCATCTACAAATAGCTTATACGTCTGGTTAAATATAGACATGCAGTTTACAGCAGGTCATACAGTTTTATACCCAAAACTAGGATCTAAACGCACACCCACTAGGTTTCTCTGACACTCTCTGAGTGGTCACAGAATATAAAAGCTAATACCCGAAACGGAGAGCTGATGCTGGCCAGGCATTCCGTTCCCTCTCTCTTGCGTCTCTATGTTGCTGACATAGGTTCTTCCGCTTCTTCGATGGTTGGTCTCCAGAGTCTCGCTGGTTCCACACCCGAAATCCTTCATTCTTATTCCGAAATCTTATCTCTCCAAGCTGTGCTGTCTCTTTCCCGTTGGTTTAGGCCTGCTTACCTGATCTGTGGCATATTCTCATTGGCTCTGTTTCAAGACTTAGTCAGCATCACCTCGTTCCTCCTTTTCTAATTAAGGACTCCTTTGTCTTCAAGACACTCAGCTACTTCATAACTGGTTCTAGCCAGCTCAGACCAGTGATTGAGCTCAGGTTTCAAAAGTTGCTCAGGCCAGTGACTGAGCTCAGGTTACTTCAAGTCAAAAGTTGCTTTTGCCTGTGTCAGCAGTTCAGCTGCAGCCCATAGCCAACAAGACCCAGACAATGTTCAGTCGAAGGCAAATTATGAGCCTCTGGACTCATCATTAGACAGCAGACGCTGGATGTCGAGTGGGATGTGCGGGAGGATCTGGTGGAGATTCATGAGGGTCTGCGTGCCATGGTCTCTGTTGCGGAGGAGTCCATGTGGAGCATGAGCACTGCGTTGAGCTTCATGATTGAGCGCACTGCCTCCTTGAGAGAGTGGCATCTCTCATGGACAGGCAGCTCCAGGAACAAAGTCAGGGGTTCCTGGGGTTGCGCTCGGACCTGCAAGCCCTCACACAGGCACTGACCTCAGGTGTTCAGTGTCTGTGTGGGAGATGGATGAGGCACCCAGTATCCCAGCTAGCAGCCCATCCATCAATGGTAAGCAGGGAGGTCCAGAGCGACCTCACGTTGGTGCATGAGCTGCCTGTCATCTTTGCGGGCTCCTCTCAGGATGCTCTGGATAATGGCAGCAGCTCCTCTGCCCCCCTGCCAGTGACCATTGCATCTGGTGAGGTTGCGGCTATGGCACTGGCTGGTCCCTCACAGGCGGGGCCAGCACAGGCTCCATAGGCCAGAGGAAGACTGCCAAGGTCATCGAGGCCAACAGGACAGCAGAGTCAGCAGGCTGTCTCAGATGCCACTGCCAACAAGGTGGGTAGGGTTGGGGGGGCAAACATTAAGCTTAAGGCACCATGAGCACAAGAGGAACTGTTCATGGGTGATCTTCTGTTGTGTAATGTTTTGTTTCTGTTTTTTGGTCTGGGAATTAATAGCAAAGAAAGTGATGTTAATGTTTTTGGATTGTCAAAATGAGGTAAATTTTGTTTTTGTCCTAATGGCCTGAGAATGCTTCACCATTGTATTTTTTTTAATTAGAGTCTGTTTTTAATAACTTTCTGAACTTTTGAGGAACTGAGAGCTCCATTGTGTACAAGAAACAATGATTGCCCACAGGGTCACATTTACTTTGTCAGTCAATAACACCACTACAGAAATTACAATAACTTGCTCAGGCACTGAGTGAACTTTGGGTTCAAGTGAAAGGGTCATCTCAGACATCCGGAATGGAGGCAGCAGCCCTGGCATGAGGAGGAAGCAGATCTTTGGCAGCCTAGCTGAAGGAGCGTTGGATCCAGGCTTCCCTGGTGTCCCTGCCTCCCTGAAGGATACAGAGGTCTGCCTCCACGTCCTCAGCATTCTTCTTGCCGTGCTCCTCTTTGGACTCACTACTGGATTCATCCTCTGTGGCCTGTGGAGCTGCATCAAGATCCTCTTCCTCCAGTGGGTCCCCCTTTGCCAGTGCCAGATTGTGGAGAGTGCAGCATGCAACCACTATCAGTGACACCTGCTCTGGGGGCTATTGTAGTGCTTCCCCTGAACGGTCCAGGTATCAGATGCGCATCTTCAGAAGACCTATGGTCCTCTCTCTCACCACCCTTGTGAAGGCATGACTCCTATTATACCCCTGCTCTGCCTCTGTTCTTGGGTGTCGGAGAGGCGTCATAAGCCACATTTTCAATGGAATAACCTTTGTCACCCAGGAGCCTTCCATCCAGTCGGGCTGGAGCACTGAAGAGCCTCGGCACCTGAGAGTGTCTCAAGATGTAAGCGTCATGGGAGCTGCCAGGGTACCATGCACAGACTTTCAGAATCAGTGTCCTGTGATCACACACTATCTGGACGTTCATGGAATGGAATCCCTTCCTGTTGACGGAGGCAATCGCTGTAGCCCTCTGGCTCGCTTAGCCTAGCTGGCCTCGTCCATATGGAAATGAATAAATGTCATTACCCGCCTGAACAGAGCTTTGTTCACCAGCTTGACACAACTGGGGACAGCTGATTGGGAGACTCCACACAGATCCCCCACTGACCCTTGGAAAGAACCGGAGGTATAGAAGTTAAGGGCCACTATGACCTCCAGAGCCACTGGCATTGGGTTTCCACACACACAGTTAGAGGTGATCTCAGGCCCAATCGCCTGACAAATGGAAGTCACGGTCTCCCTGGAGAGGCGGAGCCTCCTTCGGCATTGGACCTTGGACATATTGAGGTAGCTACATCGCCACCTGTAAACCCTGGCAGCAGGATATTGGCATCTTCTGCTACACATTCTGCCTTGGACTTCCTGCTGGCCCTGCATCCCTTGTGCCTATACCTCTCCTCCCAGGTCCCTCCCCTGGAAGCTGCATTAGGACACCTGGCCTCCTTTCCTTTGTGCCTATCTCTTCCTCTTCAAGGAGTGCCATCAGTGAAGATCACAATCCCCATTACAAGGGTAACAGAAGGCTGTCTGATACCTGGAAGGATCCACACAATCAAAATACTCCGGGGGCCTTGGAGACATCAATGAGTCCTGAAATGAAACCTAGAAATGCTAATAATGAAGCTCAGAGTGGACATGAAGCTGTCAAGTTCAAATAAGCAACCAGCAGCAAATCATTCCTAAAATCCTGACTACTCACACTGGCAATGCTACAGACCCTTTTTATCCCACCCTTGGATGAGGTCTTGCAAAATGTGGGCTGCCCACCTGCCTGTTTAGCCCCTGCGACGAGTGCAAAATCGCACGGGCAACATAACATCCACTTCAATTGGCTTTCCAATGGCCTTTTAATTGATGGTGAGTGGGGCTCCAATTCCTGTGCGTGCCCGCCGACCTGAAGATTGAGCACATGCGGGATCTTCTCGTATTATTTTACGCCCGATCGCATCGGGCACACACCCGCCAGCGAGTCATAAAATTCTGCCTTATATGTTTTAATCAAGTCGCCTCTTATTCTTCTAAACTCCAGTAGATACAGGCCTGGCCTGACCTCATAAGATAACCTGCCCATTCCTGGTATTAGTTTAGTAAACCTTCTCTGAACTGCTTCTAATGCATTTACATCCTTCCTCAAATAAGGAGATCATTACTGTACACAGTATTCCAGATGTGGTCTCACCAGTGTCCTGTACAACTGAAGGCTAACTTCCCTACTTTTGTATTCAATTCCCCTCGCAATAAATGATAACATTCTATTAGCTTTACTAATTACTTGCTATACCTGCATGCTAGCACTTTGTGATTCATGCACTAGGGCACCCAGATCTCTGGAGCTCTGCAATTTCTCACCATTTAGGTAATATGCTTCTTTTTTATTCTTCCTGCCAAAATGGACAATTTCACATTTGCCCACATTATACTCCGTTTTTCAGATCATTGCCCATTCACTTAATCTATGTCCCTTTGTAGCCTCCTTATGACCTCTTCATAGCTTACTTTCCTACTTAACTTTGTATCATCAATCTCTTCATCCACATCATTCATATAAATTGGAAAATGTTGAGGGGTCAGCACTGATCCCTGTGGCACACCACTAGTTACATCCCGCCAACAAGAAAAAGACCAATTTATGCCTACTCTCTGTTTGCTGTTAGCCAGCAAATCTTCTCTCCGTGCCAATATGTTACCCCCTACACTATGAGTTTTTATTTTCTGTAATAACCTTTGATATGGCACCTTATCAAATGCCTTCCGGAAATCTAAGTACAGTACATCCACCGGTTCCCCTTTATCCACAGCACATGTGACTCCTTCAAAGAATTCCAATAAATTGGTTAAACATGATTTCCCCTTCACAAAACCATGTTGGCTCTGCCTGATTGCCTTGGATTTTTCTAAGTGCCCTGCTATAACATCTTTAATAATGGCTTCTAACATTTTCCCTGTGAAGATGTTAAGCTAACTGGCCTGTAGTTTCCTGCTTTCTAACTCCCTCCCTTTTGAATAAAAGAGTTACATTTGCTATTTTCCAATTTAATGTCACCTTCCCCAAATCCATGAAATTTTGGAATATTAAAACCAATTCATCAACTATCTCACTAGCCACTTCTTTTAAGACCCTAGGATGAAGTCCATCAGGGCTCTGGGAATTGTCAGCCCACAGCTCCAACAGTTTGCTAAGTACCACTTCCCTGGTGATTGTAATTTTCCTGAGTTCCTCCCTCCCTTCCGGTTCCTGATTTATAGTTATTTCTGGGATGTTACTTGTATTCTCTATAGTGAAGACCGATACAAAATGCCTGTTCAATTCACCTGCCATCTCCTTTTTTCTATTATTAATTCTTCAGACTCACTTTCTATAGGACCAATGCTCACTTAACTATCTCTTCTTATTTAAGTATCTAAAGAAACTCTTACTATTTATATGACCTGATGGGTACAAGATAAAAAGTTCTGACAGCATATCTCTTTATTCAGCAACACTCAAGTTCTATACTGCCAAGTGACTACTTGCATTTATATAGTGATTTTCACAACCTCAGGCTGTCTCAAAGTACTAGGAAACATGGCAGGCAGTTTGCACACAGCAAGTTCCTATGAACACCAATGTTATAATGATCAGATAATCTATTTTGTTGTGATTTTGATTACAGGTTATGTATTGGCCAGGACACCAGGAATATCTCTTCCTGCTGTTCTTCAAGATAATGCCATGGGATCTTTAAGTCCATCTGAGAGGGTAGGCAGGCCCTCGGTTAATGTCTCATCTAAATGATGGCAACATAGACAGTGCAGCACTCCCGCAGCACAGGCAGTCCTCAGAATTACGACACAATTGGCCCCTGAAAAACCACGTCGTAAGTCGAAAAATCATAATTCAGAACCAATTTTCCCATAGGAACAATTCTATAAATTGGTTCGTGAACCAAGGCCCAATATCCTATTTACTAGTTAACCATTTCTCCTTTCCGACTTCGACTCAGCAGTTTAAGGTCATTTTGGACAAATACTTTAGGCACTGAAGAGTTTAAGAGTTGGAGGGCAGAATCTTGTAGAGGTGATGGGGGTCTTGACCACTGGCTATAGAGCCAGCGAGACCCCCCTGTCACCTCTTTTCAGGAAGGCCCGCTGCATCCTGTGCCACTTAGGCACTTGACAGGCCAGGTGCAGGCCTTTGTCTTCAAGGACCCCAGAAGGAGAAGTCCCAGCTGCAGAGAACTGCTGGCCAATCAGAGACCGGCAGATCTTCTGTTCTCAACAGCACCACCAGGGAGTCGGTGGCTGCTGCCGTTACTACACCCACCCAAGGTCTCAGATCGAGGAGGGACCCAGGAACAGGTGAGTGATGATGGGAAGGGGGAGACGGCAAGACCAGGGAAGTGACTTTCAGTGAGCTCCACGTTTCCAATGCTGGGTTCCTCAATCTTTAAATGAGGGACACTTTCTGGGAGCCTGCAAGCAAACACGTCAGGGTTTGCTTGTCATGCTCCCAAAATGGCAAGCCTCCACCCACTGTTGGGTTAACACCAGCAGCAGCGGGATAAAGCCTTCAGGTGGGCATTAATTGCCTACTTAAGGGCCTCAGTTGGTGTTGGTGCTGGAAGGCCATTCACGGGCCTTCCACCAATAAACTTAATTGGGGCAGAGGCAGGAAGGCTGCAGCTTCCCACATGATTAAATGACCACCTTATCACCAAACTTGCCATGGGGGAGGGCACAAGGTTCCACCAGAGATCCAAGTTGCAATGCTGATTTAGCCTGCATTAGCGCAAGATGTCATTTTGGTAAAGGGGTTGAAGCCAGCACTAGGAACTGCTGCTGCCCAGAGGATCATTAAGGGGCTGATAGACAATTAAATTTCCTGCGAGCCCTCATGAAAGAGGCTTCACAGTATTTTGGTGGATAGCACTTCATGTAACGACCTCACTAGTTACCAGCTGAACAGGAGTATACAAGTCATTGCTGAAAATTTCAAGTGCTGCTTAAAGCCATTCTCAGCTTTCACTGTTCCTTTGCTAACTGAGGTCAGCTGACTACACTGCAATGTCATTTGAGACACATCTGGAGACTTGCTGAAACATTTTTGTCGAGAATTCAACAAAACCCTATCAATAATTTTACAGAATATTCTCTCAGGACTTCACGTAAAATGCTCTGCTACTCTACCTTATTGGGCATCTTATAGGACTCTCCAGAAGGAAAGGGAATGCTTGGTCAAGGGCATTTTGCTTGTTGTCTCTCTTGCTCTGCATCAGGGAATGGGAGGAAATGAGGTGTCAGGTGGAGCAGCACCAGCACCAGGAAAGAGAAACAGGAAGGTGATGAGGGAGTTCAGCAGGATGCCTTTAGCCACCCAGGATATTCAGAGAACACTGCTCCAACATTCATATGACACATGAGGAAGCCGTGCTGCACAAGGGATCTGTAGCTTTACGGAATGAAGGCTCAAATCTCACACCATAGGCAGGACAACATTACCTGGGACAGTAAGATAAAAGCAAAATACTGCAGATGCTAGAAATCTGAAACAAAAACAGAAAATGCTGGAAAAACTCAGCAGGTCTAGCAGCATCTGTGGAGAGAGAAACATAATTAACATTTCAAGCCTGTTTGACCTTTCTTCAGAGCTGAAGAGAAGTGGAAATGTAATGAAATTTATATTGTATAAGAGGGGTGGGGCAGGTGGAGCTGGACAGAAGGCCAGCGATAGGTGGGGACAAAGGAAAGATTGACAAAGATGTCATGAACTAAAGGACAAAGGGAGTGTTAATGGTAGTGGTTACACTAAAAAAGCTGCTGAGAGTGGCATAAAGGTAAGAAAGCAGAATGTGATAATAGCAGAACAAGGGTAGCATTGTGTGAAAGAACAACATGGAACAAGTAACAGGTGGCCCTGTAGGGGATGGGATGGGGGGAGGGGTTCATGGTGGTGGTGAAAAAAAGGATAGAAAATGGGATAGAAGGGGGATAAAAACAGGGGATAAATCCACCGATAAATGAATAAAAATAGAAATAAGTGGATAAAAAATAAAAATGAATGTAGAAAAAAGGCAATTAAAAAGGGGGTGAGGATGGAGGGGAGAGTTCATGGTCTGAAGTTGTTGAAATCAATTTTAAGTCAGGAAGGCTGTAAAGTGCCTCATCGGAAGATGTGGTGCTGTTCCTCCAGTTTGTGTTGGGCTTCACTGAAACATTGCAGCAGGCCAAAGATAGACATGTGGGCGTGAGTGCAGGATGGTGTGTTGAAATGGCAAGCGACAGGAAGGTCTGGGTCATGCTTGCGGACAGACTGGAGGTGTTCCGCAAAGCGGTTACCCAGCCTGCGTTTGGTCTCCCCAATGTGGAGGAGACCACATTGGGAGCAGCAGATGCAGTGGACCAAATTGAAGGAGGTACAAGTGAAGCGCTGCTTCCCCTGAAAGGAGTGTTTGGGCCCTTGGATGGTGAGGAGGGAGGAGGTAAAGGAGCAGGTGTTGCCCCTTCTGCGATTGCATGGGAAGGTGCCGTAGGAAAGGGATGAGATGTTGGGAGTGATGGAGGAGTGGACCAGGGTGTCCTGGAGGGAACGATCCCTATGGAATGCTGACAGGAGGGGTGAGGGGTAGATGTATTTGGTGGTGGCATCATGCTGGAGTTGGCGGAAATGGCGATGGCTGATCCTTTGAATGTGGAGGCTGGTGGGATGAAAAGTGAGGGCAAGGGGAACCCTATCATAGTTCAAAGAGGGAGGGGAAGGTGTGAGGGCAGAGGCGCGGGAGATGGGTCGGACATGGCTGAGGGCCCTGTCAACCACAGTAGGGGGGAACCTCAGTTAAGGAAGAAGGAAGACATGTCAGAAGTGCTGTTTTGGAAAGTGACATCATCAGAACAGGTACGACGGAGGCAAAGGAACTGAGAGAATGGGATGGAGTCCTTACAGGAAGCAGGGTGTGAAGAGTTGCAGTCAAGGGAGCTGTGGGAGTTGGCGGGGTCGAGGTAGCTGTGGGAGTCGGCGGAGTCGAGGTAGCTGTGGGAGTCGGCGGGGTCGAGGTAGCTGTGGAAGTCGGCGGGGTCGAGGTAGCTGTGGGAGTCGGTGGGGTCAAGGTGGCTGTGGGAGTCGGTGGGGTCGAGGTAGCTGTGGGAGTCGGAGGGGTCGAGGTAGCTGTGAAAGTCGGTGGGGTCGAGGTAGCTGTGGAAGTTGGTGGGACAGTCAAGGTCACAGTAGCATTTAACTTTTATGCGACTGAACCTTCCAGGCAGCTACAGGTGACTTCAGTCACAGATCACAATCCTCCCTGTACTTCTGCATAAGATAGGTCACTGAAATTCTATATCCCATGAGCAATGACTATATTATCATTCCCTATTACCAGAGAAGACCCCGAGGCAGGGAACACTGAGATTCACCATGATTACAGGATTTCCCAAGAACCAGGGAGCCATTGATTGTAAACATGTGGCCATATGAGCCCTTCATTTAAATTTGGGATGGTTTAAGAACAGGAAGGGATTACATTCTCTCAATGTGCAGCTTGTGTGTGACAACTGGCAGTGCATCATGCAGGTAAATGCTAGCCAGGGAGTTGTCACAATGTGTTTATAAATGAGAGAGTCATCTGTTTCCACAGATTTTTGAGCCACAATAAAAGGTACATGGCTAGCTGCTGGGCAACAAGGATACCCTCTAATGCCATGGCTCATGACAGCCCTGAGAAAGCCCAGGCACCAGCTGAACACATAAAATGAGAGCCATTCTGCCACTGGGAATATCACTGTGCAGGCCTTTGGGGTCCTCAAGCAGAGGTTTAGATGCTTTGACCAGTCAGGAGGTGCCCTGCAGTACTCGGCCAAGAAGCTCTCCAGATTTGTGATTTGCTGCATGTTCCAGAACCTGGTGACCATGAGAGATCACTGTTACCATCAGCAGCTGTGTCAGAGGGTGAAGCTGAAGAGCCACAAGAGGAAGGGATCAGGGGAGCACCAGACAGTTCCAGGTAGATGGCTGCACCTGGGAGACACATTTGCTGCCATCTAATAGAAGAATGCTTTTGAGACAGGTGCTCCTACCATCAGACTCTGGAGCACTGTTACCACATGATGTACCTTGCACAACTGAGGATCTATTAGACAGTCCATCATCTATACTCAACCCTTTCAGCCCCTTCACCACAAGGGATATAACAAAAATGATCACCAGTTCCACCTCTACCCAGTTACCATAGTCGCTGTTTATATACATCAAAAATTTGCTGTATAAACATGACTGAACCAGCAGCACTTATAAATGTTAAACTAGTCATCCTGGTACTTAGCCTTTGTGATTATCTAAATGGTAGAAGTACAGGAGGTGAATGGGTGCTGAGAATCTGAAGAGGGAAGTTCAGATGTCCCGCTGCAACACCTTCAACAGACTGTGGGCCATGATGGCCCTGCTCAGACTGCACCGTCACAGCATGGGCTTGAGCTTGTGGGCCACTTGGCTGATGGGTAACTGCAAGGACAATGGCTGCATGGCTGGGGAGGGAGCAGCAATGCTGCTATCTGGAAAAAGGCCAATACAGCCCTGCTTTGTAATTCTAACACCATTACTTTGGGGCATCCATTCAGCCCATCCAGTGATCTGCCAGAGGACAGACCTCTGACCAATGGAGAGACTCCACAAGCCCTTTACAAATGGAGTACCCAGAGCCACCATGTCATCTACCTCAGATTCCACTGCAGCAGTTTGCAGTTCCATGCAATCTGCAATGACTGCAGTGGGAGCTACAACCTAATTCATCAGATGCTGCAATGGTGTCAGGCTCCACAGGTTGCCAGCTGGAAGTCACCTGCCTTTTCACACTGGAGGGGATAAGTATCAGGCTTTGTATCCAGCCACGGATCAAGGTGCATCAGGACTCCTGTATCCCCCTTGACACAACCCGCAAAATTTCAGACAGGCCCCCCATTGCACCATGAATTTGGTTTGTTGCATCAATCAGCTTTCTTCTGAAGCTTGGTGTTGCAAGGTCCTCATCTGACCCCTCTGCAGCAGAACTAGGATGTAACCTAGGGGCAGTTTTGTCACAATAGGATAGTGTGATAGATCATAGAGAGCTATGTAGCATCTTTCACAGCCATAGGACATATCCTAAAGCGCTTTACAGCCAGTGAAGTACTTTGAGAAGCATACTCACTGTTGTAATATAGGAAATGCCAATTTGCAAACAGCAAGGTCCCACGAGCATCAATGCAACAATGACAAGATAATCTGTTTTCTGATGTTGATTGAGGGATAAGTATGGGGCAGGACACAGGGGATAACTCCTCTGATTTTCTTGGAAATCATGTCATGGGATCTTCTACATCCTCCTGAGAGGGAAGACAGGGCCTTGGTTTAACATCTCATCCAAAAGATGGTACCTCCCACAGCATTCCCTCAATACTGCACAGGAGTGTCGGCCTGGATTTTTGCGCTCAAGTTCTGGAATGGGACTTAAACCCACAACCTTCGAATCAAAAGTGAGGTTGCTACCAAATAAACCATTTGGTAAACCAAACAGCTGACATTACAGCTTTGGATTAAGCATCAGGAATAGTTGTGCATCTGCAAGGAAATTGCAGTGGCCACATATCTCTAGGCGTGATGCCTCCTACTCTGCCTCTGGCCATGGCGTCTCCTACTTCCCTCGTGACCAATACTGCTTCCCCAAGAGGAGTGATCTAATGAAGTTGTGTTTCTCCTCCTCTGATTAGGCCCTTTAGGTGCTTTATGTACTACCTTGACCTGGAAGAGAAAGAGCAATGATAGTGAATGAGTGTATTGCTAGGTGTATTTTTTGTACGAGCTATCTCACACGGTAGAAGAGCTGTGAGATGTGTCTGAAGTGTGAATAGTGCTTGTGAATGGTGGAACTGTGTGGGGTGTGTGAATGTCAGTGTATAGTTGGATGGCTGTTCAATGTGTTGAGTTTGTGATGCTGGTGGTGCAGTTATTGAGAAATGTGTTTGCGAAATAGGATCATACCTTGACTGCTCGTGTCAGGTAATTAAATTTCTTGCGGCGCTAGAGAAGAGACATGGGGCCAGGGCTCCCAGCTGTGACCTCCCATACAACCTCTTTCCTCAAGCAGCACATGAAGCCTCCTTCCCCACTGCTGGTAAAGAGCATCCCTCCTGCACTTTACCTCCTCCTCCAATGCCACAATGCCACATCGGAGAACAAGGGCTCCCTCTCTCTTGCTCTTTCAGACATCCTTACACTTCCAGCCACCTCAGTCTACAGCTGTAGTGGCAGTGGGTGACTGCAGGCTCCATTCAACTCCAGGAAAATTGTGTCTAATCAATACTTGAGTGCTAAACTTGCAGTTGTTGGTTTTAGTACCTGCAGGCAAGTTCAAATCATGATAATCATCAGTTAGCCTAAAAACTGCGTGCTAAATCCAAACTTTCACACAGGCATTTCTTGTTAGCAGAGCCCACACTTAGTGCTTCTTTTCATAGTTTGGCTAAAATAAACCTTTTTTTTGTACACCAAGCATATATGTGAAGCAAAAATCAGAGATTTCATTGTAAGTAATTTATTGTTTGGATTTGGTATTACACATATTTTCGAGTAGCTATTCATATGGGAATGTAAGCAAATAGAATTTTAAACTTGGTGGGTTATTAATAGCTAACATGCTAATGCTATTTTAATAGTGGTGTTATCCCATGTATTTTAAACAGGTTTACATGGTGCTGCACTATTGGCAGTACCATCTTTCGGATGAGATCTTAAACCGAGACCCTGTCTGCCCTCTCAGGTGGATGTAAAAGATCCCATCACACTATTCCCAAGAAAAGAGGCACTCATACATATATACTTGAGCATGTTTGATACTAATATTATATAGCTTGATTTCAACCCCAATGTCTATTTGTACAAAAAGCTAAAAGAGGGAAAAATGTATAATATACAGTTTTTTAGGGCATTACCTTCTGCAGATGGATTACTGAATAAGACACTTAATTCAATGTCTATAATTATCTGCCATGATAACATGGTTTTTATTTGGATAGAAAAATGGATATTTACTTTCAGCACTGTCATGCTTCGCAAGATTCATAGCTTTAACTAATGGTAGTCATTTGAAATACTCATGGGAAGATAAATTATCAGCAACTAATTAAATTCTTTCAATACGAAAGAAAGTTGCTGTAAGCTATTTTTTACCAATTTCTTCATTTGCAGTAGAATTAATTGCAACAAATCAGATTGGATCTTAACCATTAGACATTTTCACACATACATATCATTGGCCCAGTTCTTAACATATGTTACCCCAGTTTCTGTGGGGCATCCTCGCTGATGCCGATATGGAATGGTGTAAAAATTGGCATTTTGG
Organism: Cetorhinus maximus; assembly: GCF_964194155.1. NCBI lineage: Eukaryota > Metazoa > Chordata > Chondrichthyes > Lamniformes > Cetorhinidae > Cetorhinus > Cetorhinus maximus. The sequence goes on from NC_135884.1 coordinate 111,120,077, forward strand.
ATTTTGTGGTACAGTGCATTCTTATTAAATGTACAACTGATTTCCCACAATTGCATTTGCACTTATGAATATACACTTAAGAGGAGTCAATGTAAAGTATATTGTGGTATGAAAAGTAATTTATTTGGAAAATGGAGGTTTGTATTTAGATTAATAGGACAGTTGTAGAGTGTTTAAAAAGCACATAGTATCATATTTCCACTAGCTCAGATCTAATGCATAGATGAACTGTTAAGGGACTTGCATTGTAAGAATGAGGGCTTGGACTGCAAGACTGTGCCTATAACCCTTTGTCAGCATCAGAATGGTTATGACTTCTCCCTGAGGAAGTGGCAAAGAGATCTGCCTGATTAATATACAGATGGCAGAATATTCCTATTTAGTTTTAAATATGTGCAACATTACTAGAATTATATACTAAGCAAAAACATATGCATAGGAGTAAATACGCTAACAGCATAGATTTAGTTGAAGCACACACTTGACAAGAGAATACATCAAATGTGCATCTACTGCCAGCACAACATACACAACAAGAATAAAAAGAGGGCAAGAGAGAGAAATAGTTATCAGGCTGAATTTTCCCTGTCCTCTGGTGGCAGACTTGGAGATGCGTGGGGCAGGAAAATAGCAGGTAGCCGCATCAGGATGACTTCCTGATGTATTCCCACCACCAGCAAAGTCTCTGAGGAGCAGGCTGGAATTCAGATTGGCTGCCTGCTGAACAGAAGTGGGCAGCTAATTTAAATAATTAAAGGCCCCAAATAGGTATGACCCAGAGGAGCCGCCGGTGGAGTGGTCCCTGCTGGGTGGGGAGGCCACCAGCTTAATGGAGGAAACCTCACTGTAGAAGGCTGGAGGAATCATCAAAGCCAGAGGCTCCATGTCCCATTGGCGGGACTGCATAAGAAAAGGTTGCCCAACAATACTCCAGAGGGCATTCCCCTCCATTTTTGTGGGGCTGGATGCCTTAACTACTGCAAAAGAATGTAATTAGCTTCACCCTTCCACTCTGAGGTGCCCTCTGGTTCTCATACCTGCATCAGCAGAACCCATCTCTCTTGGTGAGGCTGAGGTCCTGGAGCTGCTGACAATGTGATTGGCTAGCAGCATCAGGAGCCCACCAAGGATGTTGAGCACAAAGGCAGCCATGTACAAGGCTGCTTCTTTGAATATAGCTAAGGTTAGAGACATATTGGAGGCACGAGTATGAAAGCTTGCATTGTTTGAATAGATGCAACAGAGACAGAGAAACTGGGAAAATGAAATAGAGTCCTTACAGCGAAGAGGGTGTGAGGAAGTGCAGTTAAGATAGCTGTGGGACACAGTGGGCTAACAGTAAATATTTGGTTGATAGCCTATCCCCAGAAATGGAGACAGAGAAATCAAAGATGGAAGGGAGGAGTCAGATGGACCAGCTGAAGGTGAAAGTAGGGTGGAAATTAGAAACAAATTCAATTAAATTTTCCAGTTCAGGTGGAAACAGGAAGTGGTTCTGATACAGTCATCAATGTACCAGAAAAAGAGGTCAGGGAGGGAGCCTGAGTAGGACTGAAACAAAGAGTGTTCCACATATCCTACTAAAAGGCAGGCAAAGCCAGGAACTATGCAGGTTCCCATAGCAAAACCTTTTATTTGAAGGACGTGAGTGGAGTTGAGGGACAAGTTGTTCAATGTGAGAACAATTTCAGCCAGGTGGAAGAGGATGGTGGTGGATGGAGAGTGGTTGGTCCTCAGTTCAAGGAAGCAATGGTGAGCTGTCAGGCTATCTTGGTGGGGGATGGTGGAGAGGAATTGGACATCCATGATGAAGAGGAGATGGTTAGTCCAGGAAACTGAAATCTGTTGAAGTGATGGAGGGCATAGGAAGACTCATAGACATAATTGGGAAGAGTCTGGACAAGGGGACAAAAAAATAGATTTGTAATATGGGCAGAAACTGTCTGAAATGATAGGTCTACCAGGGCAGTCCAGTTTGTGGGTATTGGAAAGGAGGTAGAAATGGGCTGTTCAGGGTTGAGGACTATGAGGTGGGAGGCTGTGGAGGGAAGATCTCCAGAAGAGGTGAGATCAGTGACAGTCCTGAAAACAATGGTTGATGTTCGATAGTGTCAGAGAGTTGGCATTCGGTGCCTGACAACAACACCACCACCTTTGTCAACAGGTTTGACGACAATGTTAGTGTTGAGAGAATGGAGTGCACAAATTCAGAGTGCGGTGGGTCAGAGTGAATGAGGTGAATAGAGAAATTGAGACCCGATGACACGCCAGCAGTTCTCAATGAAAATACCTAGGTAATGGAGTAGTGGTGAACGGTTGCTTTTCCCACCAGAAGGTATATGGTGGTGTTCTCCAGGGGTTGGTACTAGGGCTGCTGCTTTTCTTGATCTATATTAATAACCTAGACTTGGGCGTAAAGGGCACAATTACAAAATTTGTATATAAAACTAAACTTGGAAGTATTGTGAATAATGAGGAGCATAGTGATAGACTTCAAGAGGACATAGGCTGGTGGAAAGATGGACATGTGGCAGTTGCAATTTAATTGGTAGGAAGAACAAGGAGAAGTAATGTAAAACAAAAGATACAATTCTGAAAGGGATGCTGGAGCAGAGGGACCTGGGGGGTATATGTACATGAATCATTGAAGGTGACAAGGCAGGTTGAGAAAGTGGTTAATAAGGCACAAAGGATCATGGACTTTATAAATAGAGGTGCAGGGTACAAAAACAGGCAAGTTATGGTGAACTTTCATAAAACGCTAGTTTGACCTCAACTGGAATACTGTGTTCATCTCCGGGAATGCATTGTAGAAAGGATGTGAAGGCATTAGAGAAAGTGCAGAAAAAGATTTGCAAGAATGGTTCCAGTGATAAGGGACTTCAGTTGTGTAAACAGACTGGGGAAGCTGGGCTGTTCTCCTGAGAGAAGAGAAGGTTGCGGGGAGATTTGATCGAGGTGTTGAAAATTTTGAGGAGTGTGTATTGAGTAGATATGGAGAAACTGTTCCCATTGATGAAAGAGACAATGTATTCATGAATATCTGTTGGAATCCACATGAATAAGTCAAGAGCCAGAGACAGATGCTAAGGAAGGAGATGTGGCTATGAAAGCGAGTTTTTGTAGAAACTTAATCAAACACAGGGCGGGAAATAGAAGCATTTCCCTTTCCCTTGCACCATTATCCCTTTTGTCATTTAACCTCTCCTGCCTTCCACCCTATCACACATTCCCTTTTGTTCTTCACCCCCCTCTCCCTACCTTTGTAATTGCTTTAAATCTTTTACATTTCTGAAAAAAATCATCAACCTGAAAAGTTAACTCTGTTTCTCTTCTCCACAGATGCAGTCAGACTTGCTAAGTGTTTCCAGCATTTTCTAGTTTTATTTCAGAGTTCCAGAATATGTTGTATTTTACTTTTGCATTAAATCGCTGGTGTTTATCCAGGTTGACACTATTAAACATTGCTACTTGCCAGTTCATGTTATCAACCTTGAGATTTTCCAAGTGTCAAAACTAATATTAGATTGCTTGAGTATATCCTTGTATCTCTTTCACAGCACATACAACTTCAACCAGCTTTACAGGCTCCTTTTTGCCATTCTGGAGTACAAAATTCCAAACAGTATGATTGCAATTCCAGTGGTCTTGGTGTATTTGAAGACGTCGCAGAATGTGAGCCAGATTTCCATCTTTGAGGCAGGAATCGGGAGTCAAGAGATTTCCGATATCGTGATCCTGCCTCCTACACGCCAGTGCGATTTTCATCAGGGGGAGGTGGGGCAGCCTGTTGCCACCTGTGGGAACATGGAGGTGCAATCGGTGGCATGAACAGAGACAAGACAAACGTGGAGATTGGTTTATCCCATCAGGGCCAATAAAAGGGCTCACCTCTGTCACCATCTTGGTGCCGCATGAATTAGGAGAAGCTCTGTAATGAACTCTGCAATAGCAATGGAACTGTTGGCTCAACTTTGACCTGTGAGTATTTACTGTCATTGCTGACTAATAACTTATTGCCCCTGTGAAAGTTAGCCCAGCATGAAGGAACTCTCAGGAAACTCCCGACCTATTGCATGATCCATTGCTGTCATAATCTGTTGCCTTAGAAGACCCAGCTCTAAGAAATCTGCTAGCAAAGCCTTTCTCTATACACCCCTGCAAATGGCTGCATTTAGCCATGAACATGTAGTAGGTCACAGCACAGCTCCACAGGTGTGCACAGCAGGCCAGCTCAGGGGCTACACCCCACACTCAGACTTCAACTCTACAATCCCTTACAACACCCCTCTCCCTACAACCTCAATGGAGGAGGCCAAACATTGAGCAATCTCCTGATTCAGATAGTGGAGACTTTGACCAAATTCTGCTAAGATCACTGTTTCAGCCTTCCACCTGAATAACTCGAAGGCCAAGAAAGAACTTCATGTCCAACCTCTGGCCAACCACTCACCCACAACCCAATGCAAAAATACCTTGGCATTACCCTTAACTGTACATTGACCAACCAACAACACCTCCAGAACACCAGAGCTAAAGTCAAGGCAAGAGTGAATCTCATACGGAAACTAGTGGGTACCACCTGGGGCAGGAGAGCTAATGAACTATGTGCTGCTTCACCTGCCCTGGTCTACCCAACAGCAGAGTAGTGCTGCTCAACCTGGTTCAGGAGTCACCATACCAACATGGTAAATATTCACCTCCAGGAAAACACGAGAATCATTTCTGAGACAGTGAGGCCAAGGCAGCTGGATTGGCTTCTGATGTCCACAGGGAAAATGTCCTCCTCAAAGAGCACCAGTGGCTTACAGCTAACGAAGCACTCCCATTGACAAGCGCCTCAAAAAAATATCCTGTGGTCCCTCTGGAACACACCCTACAAACTGACGACAGCCCCATCTCTCTATGTTGCATGGTGTTGACTGCAAACATCAGCAGCCACAATCTGGTAACTGATCCGAGTGGTGAAGTCCCAGGTTTCAGCTTTCCACAGAAAATCTGGACAACCCTCAACTGCTTGTGGACGGGCTGGGGAAGATGTGGCCACTTGCTCCACAAGTGGGACAGGAGGTACAGCTCAGATTGTGACTGTGACCATCCAAGTCAGACCATCGCCCACATACTGAACTTTTCCCCTGAGAGATCCATTCCTGGTGGCATCACAACTCTTCATACTGTATCAGTTGAAGCCATTGAATGTATTGTTAACCTTGACATCAAACTATAACTGTTTCCCCAACCATACGAATAAATAGAAATTAGTCATACACTGGTACTGTGGCACTACACCTTTTTCTAAAGAATTATTATACATGAGTAGCAATGCCTCTGCTATCTCTTCCCTAGATTCTTTTAAAATATGTGGATGCATTCCGTTTGAACCTGGGGTTTTTATCCTCTTTATGCTTGGTTAGTTTATTTAATACATCCCCTTTTTAATTTGAAATGCACTTATCTCATTACTCATCTCATCATTCAATATCATGCCTACCTGTTTTATCTCCCTGGTAAATACTGAAGCGAAATAATTATTTAATATTTCTGCCATCTCTCTATCATTACCTGTGGTAATATCCTGTCTAATCCTTAATGTTCCTATTCCCATCCCAACCTTCCTATTTTTAATGATGTACCTGTAAAGCATTTTACTATTTTGTTTTATACTCCTTGATAGTTTAATTTCATAGTCTTCCTTTGCCTTCCTAATTTTCTTTTGATTTCTCTCCTAATTTCTTCACATTCTCTTATCCTGCACTCCTTTGCTGTCTATGTACTTATTGTATGCCTCTTTCCTAACATTCAAGAGGCAGTGGCATAGTGGCATTATCACTGGATTGGTATTTCAGGGATCCAGGGTAATGCTCTGGGGACCTGGGTTTGAATCCCACCATGGTAGATGGTGGCATTTGAATTTGTTAAAAATCTGGAATGAGAAGTCTAATGATGTTGATTGTCATAAAAACCCATCTGGTTCACTAATGTCCTTTTTAGGGAAGGAAATCTGCTGACCCTACCTGGTCTAGCCTACATGTGACTCCAGACCCACAGCAATGTGGTTGACTCTTAAATGCCCTCTAAACAAAGCAATTAGGGATGGGCAATAAATGCTGGTCTAGCCAATGATGCCCACATCTTGTGAAAAAATTGTTCCTTCATGTCTTTATTCATCCATGGAGTCACCCTAGTGCCTGGTTTGTTCTTTCTTTTTAACAGAATATTTCCTGAACTCTGTTGAAATGTTTCCCATTGTTATTCTACATTGTTGTTTGCCAATATTGTTATATTTTAATTTCCCAAGTTCTATTCTCAGCACCTCAAAATCACCTTTTCTCTAATCTATTAATTTATGTATAAAATGATATATTAATTTATTACCAGAGCAGACAAGAGAAATAAAAGTAGGGGAACATCAAGGCAATAGTGACCATAATTTAACGCACTATAAGAAGACATATTAATAACATCATATATCATCTTATAGTGCATTATATTATGGTCGCTATTGCCTTGATGCTCCCCTACTTTTATTTCTCTTGTCTGCTCTGGTTCATTGCCTATTGCTGGACCTAGTAGAGAATCTTGCCTTGTTGGGTTTTTTTTTACATATTGGGTTAGAAAGGAATCCTGTACACATTGTATAAACTCTATTCCCTTATCCCCCTTTACCTATCTCTTCTGTCCAATTAATATCATGGTAGTTGAAATTCCCCACAATTATTATTCTATGTTTTTTACTTAATTTCCTCTTTCATCTGCATATTTCTTTCTCCACTTCCCTTCCACTATTAGGTGGTCTGTAGACTTCACCTATTGTTGTGATGAATCCTTTATTATCTTTTATCTCTAACTACGTAGATTCTACTTTGGTATCTCTGATGGCTGCATCCCTTTTCTCTACCGCCATCATTTTATCCTGAATAAGTACAGCTACTCCAATCTCCCTGTTTTCCTTCGTTATCTTTTCTAGTTATGTTATACCCTGCAATGTTTAATTTCCAGTCCTGATTTTTCTGCAGCTGTGTCTCAATAACCCCTGCTACATTTTTTGAAGTTTTTTGCATTTTCTCTGGCAATTTTACCAGTTTTTTCTTTCTATCCGTCAGCTTACTTCCATTGATATCACCTTTTTATTCTTAATAACGAGCCCTTAATTTTCACATCAAGTCCTTTATATAGCACTTAAAATGCTTTTTGAAAGCACTGGGCCTGAATTTCCTTAAATGTTCTCCCACTGCAGCTTCAGCAACTTTTCTGGAAGCCCCTTATACATGTGTAAACATGGGTTGGAATTTTTTGTGGAGTTGGTGGCCCTCCCCCTGCAGCTCCAAAGTTGGGGGCGAGCCCATCTCCATAGAAACAGGAAGCTATGACCTGATTTGATGAATGTCAGGCTATTAAGCGGCTCAGGTTCTGGTTTCTGCCCCCATCTGGGGGGATGTCCCTCTTCCAAGAGCTGCCAGCCAATCAGACGGCTGGAAACTCTCCAGTCCCAGCAATTGGAGGGCCAATGCTGCGACTGCAGCCAGCCCCAATGAGGAGCAGCCTAGAGGCTGCACTACAAGGTTGGTGGGGCAGTTTCGCAGGGGCCAGTCGGCAGGCGCTGGCAAGGGGCTTTGGGGAGGGGATGGTCACGGTTGGGAGGTCTGTGGGGGGAACAAGTTGGGCGACGATGGGGGCTCCGTTTGGCACAGGGTGCTCAAACAGGAGGGATCTCCTCCTGCTCCCACCCTTCCCCCCACCCCCACCCACCAAGCCTGCAGCCAGGCTACCATGGTTTATCAGTGGCAGCAGGAAGAGGCCCTTAAGTGGCCATTAATTGACCATATACGGACTTCAATTGGCCTAAGGGTCAACACCAACCCTGCTGATGGTGTAATTCCAGTGGAGGTGGGTAGGAAATGGGCATGGTGCCCCCACCTCCCCACTGATTTTACACCCCCACCCCTGCCCCTGCCTACCAGCCCACTTCTGGAAGGAGGGGTCACAAATCTATCTGTTTTGCCTTCTTCTAATGCATCAAATCTGGAAATGTTAGAAGTGTTACTTACATTAAAGCCTTTGTAGTTGAACACTGGAAAAACACTGAATCTTGATTTTGTCCATTTCAGCGTCTAGTCATACTGTTCTCAAATATTGTTTCTCACTGGAAATCAAATTCCACCTTTTTCTGGCTCATCCTCAATTGAATTACCTTGTCACATTTTCCACTGCAACTCCACATGCACTTACATTTCTTGTGTTCTTGTAATATACTTTTTTTTAACTCCTTTGAATTGCCTGACTTTGATCTCTTGTGGCTAAAGTTAAGTTTCTCTGACTGCATAAAATTTACTGTCTTTATCATTCTTGGATCTCTAGAACTTTTCCACATTTTATCAAGGGAAATGACACTTGTCAATTTTTAACTTTGCCTCATCTGAGACTTAGAAACTTTAATGTTCACCATTTGCAATGGTCACACTTCTGTTCTGATCATTTCAGCAGTTTTGCTTTGTTGTTTTGAATGGCCTTGGCAGACGTATCAATCAGCATACCACATTTCTGATCACCCTGGCAATTGAACTAGAGCTTTTCCTCTTCTCCAATCTTAACTCTTACGTGTATCTGTTCCTTCGCTTCTCAGTTGTTTTAGACCCTGCGTCATTTCAGCTTCTTGCAGAATAATGTATACCAAATTACATGGTATACACCATTCCCACTGTTATCATTATATTCACCTTGCTAAGACAGTGTTAAAATATGCTTTGCTGTAGTCTAATTGTCTTTTTAATCTTCTGGTCTTTTAATATGTATTAGTGCAGTAACTAACGTCACCCTAACTTGAATAGAAAGCTTCAAACTTCATTTTTTCCACCACAACTGGAAATATATCTGGCCTAAATCCTGTCTGTCATAAAATGTTTTCCTGTGTACCTGGCAGCTTGATCTGTCTGAAGTATTCTGGGACAACTTGATCTCTCTTCATAACCTCAGTCAATTCAAAATCAGAGCAGTAGAGCACAGCTTTCTTGAAAGGAAATGTCAACTGCTACATTTCTACCCTTCCAAATACTCCTAGTTCCTTGCCAAATTATTCTCTCACAGCTTCTGTCAATCCACTTTTTCAATCCCTTTCAGTTCTGATAATATCGTTCCTTGTTCCCTAAAAGCTGATCTATTTGACTCAATTTCTTCTAACTCTAATCCTGATGGCTTTGATAAAGAACCTTCCTCCAATGTTCCATTGTGTTCTTCTATTTTGATTGCCCACACCAGACTTGTTGGATTTCCTACTCCCTGGATTTCAACATAATTCCTAGTCCTCCCTTCACCTGTAAGATTAGTGCCTCTGAATTTATTTCTTTAATCTATCTGGGGGTAATTTTGACTTTAGACAATAGTGTAAGACTCACCATAGTGGCTCAGTAACTTGTTAAGCATACCCCCCACTTTCACTTCCATTGAAATCTGGAAATGAAAAGCTGGTATCAGTATTAAACTGTGATTAGAGGTTCAAGAAGACTCGCCGCTGCCTCCTTGGTGCAACTAGGGATGGACAGTAGATACCACCCTTGCCAGTGCCGCCCAAATCCGAAGAATAATGAGGTTAATCTGAAGTATAAAAACAAAAACAGAAAGTGCTCAAAAAAAGACTCTGCAGGCTAAGCAGCATCTGTATAGTGAGAGAAACGGAGTTAATGTTTCAGGTCAGTGATCTTTCACCAGAACTAGGAAAGGTTAGAGATGTAATAGGTTTTGAGCAAGGGGTAGGTGGATGGTGATAGGGTGAAAGGCAGAGATTGAATGACAGAAAAGTTAGTCTTCCAGGGCCAAAGGGAATGGAGATGGGGCAAGAAAATAAACAAAGAAAAAAAATATGCCTACAGCAGGTGTGCTGCCAGCTGAAAGAAAAAAAACAAAATAAGCAAACAAAACGGGAGACGACCTTTCTGGTCTGAAATTGTTGAACTCAATGTTGAGTCCAGAAGGCTGTAAAGTGCCTAACTGAAAGATGAGGTGCTGTTCCTGAAGCTTACGTTGAGACTCACTGGAATAGTGCAGCAGGCCAAGGACAGAGATGTCAGCATGAGAGCAAGATGGAGAATTAAAATGACAGGCCACAGGGAGCTCAGGATCATGCCTGCGGACAGAATGGAGGTGTTCTGCAAAGCGGTCACCAAATCTGCATTTGGTCTCTCCAATGTAGAGAAGACCATATTGTGAACAGTGAATACAGTAGACTAGTTTGAAAGAAGTACACATAAATCACGGCTTCAATGGAAATTGAATGAATGAATATGAAGATTGTGTGACAATGTGAGTGTCACCTAGCCCTCTTGGAAGTCATACCACCTACATGGTGAAGATTTGACTTGTGGAACTGATACCTTCCTTCCATGGGGTAAATGATGAAAGTCCTGCCCCTTGCTTAAATTGCATTTATTCCAGTGTTATCCATGTGTGCACTATCTGACCAATCTGGCAGATATTTGCTGTAGCATTTGAATTCTCTACCCTAGGGAGTTGTGGATGTTCCATCATTAAATACATTTAGGCTGGGATAGATTTTTGGTCTCTCGGGGAATCAAGGAATATGGGGAATGGGCGGGAAAATGGAATTGAAGCCCAAGACCTTACTGAATGGCGGAGCAGACTCAATGGGCCATATGGTCTACTCCTGCTCGTGTTTCTTGTGCTCTTATGCTCTTGTAGCTTGGAAGGATTGGATAGCATGAAAGTGTATTTCAAGGGCAATCTTCACTGCTACGCAAAGAGCATCCCTGCTCTAGAAGTAGACTGCAGCCATACTTACAGCAGACAGCCTAACTCTGTAGCAGCCTCTCTTGCAAAGAGAGGTTCCAAAGCCATGCCTCCTCTGAAATGTCCAGTGGATGTAGCAAAGTCTGTAAATATAGGTCTTGAGGGCATGGCTGATACAGGCAAAACACCTCTTGTTTTTCCCCTCATGAAACTATCTTTATTATCTACAGCATGCAGAATCCCCAGAAGGAACCCCATCCTTTTCACTTAGTTTTCTGTAAAGTGGATAGCAGCAGCAAGCAGTAAAACTGTAGGCAAGTATAGATAATATTTTTTAAAATATCAGCTTCTGATAACAAAATCTCTTGCAAGTGGTAAAAAAGCAATCAAATATAAATACAAGTGATATAGCCCAAGAAGTTTGTAATAAAATTTAAACACTAACATTAAAGATCCAACATAGCATTTCAGCACAAAAGATTCATTGTGCACCCATGAGCTTCTCTAAACATAAGTTTCTATTAGGTTCCACTGATTTCCCAATTCTATCTAAATCTGTCAAACCAGTGCAAAAGATTACAGAATTCCAAGCACAAATTACATTTAGCACAAGTCAATCTATTGTGCTAGTTTAAAAAGCATCATGCTGGAAGCAGGGTGACTAAGTCTTGACAAAAAATTTAAGGGAAGCTCTGGCATTGACTGAATCTGTAAGAGCACAGCCATTAGTAGTAGAGGCTGGGGGGGACTTCGGGGCGGGGGGGGTGGGGCATGCTGCCGGAACTGTAGTAGCAGGGGGAGGGGGTGCCAGAGCTATAAAAGTGGTTGGGGGAGGGGTGGGCCTGCTTTACCAGTCACTGGCGCCTCTCTGGGAACGGAACAGAAAGCCGCTGGGAGGAGATCATAGTGCGTGTGCACATGCGCAAAATTCACTGATGCAGAATACAGGATAACCAGCATGCCAGATGGAGACAACCCGGGACGTGGGACAAACACTGCAAATACAGGATGATCCTGTACTTTACGACACAGCCAGTCACCCTGGCTGGAAGCTGCCCCCCATCCCACAAAAATGGCAATGTCCCCAGACTGAACTAACCACCTTGCTGCATTCCTGTTAATGGCACCTGTTTCTGAGCCTTCAATATTACCATTCAAATTAAACCCTTTTCCTCTAGGTGCACTTGAACTAATAGGCACCAGTTATTGGAAATCAGGTTCTTTACACATGGTGAGCTAGACACGATTATGAAAAGTTATGACGGAATTACTTTGTATTTACAGCAGGCCATTCCACCCAACCAATCCATGCCAGCACAAAAACAAAATACTGCTGATGCTGGAAATCTGAAATAAAACAGAAAATGTTGGAAATACTAAGCAGGACAAGCAATATCTGGAGAGGGGAACAGAGTTAACATTTCAGGTCTGTGACCTTTCATCAGTCTATGCCACTGTTTATGTTCCACATGAACCACCTCCACACTTTCTTCATCGAACCACATCATTATATATTTCTATTCTTTTCTCCCTCTTGTGTTTATATAGGTTCCTTTAAATGCCACTGCTCTCTCCATAATTCTGCAAACTTTTCCATTTCAAGTATGGATATGACTCCATGGTGCTAGGCTCAAGGATGTCACTGAGCAGCTACAGGACATTCTTGGAGGGGTGAGAGAAAACAGCCAGAAGTCATGGTCCATATTGGCCTCAATGATTTAGGCAGAAACAGGGATGAGGTTTTTCGGGCAGAGTTTAGGGATCTAGAAGAGTGTTTGAAAAGCAGGACCTCAAAGGTAGCAATCTCCGGATTACTCCCGGTGTCACATGCTAGTGAGTACAGAAATAGCAAGAAAGAGCTGATGGATGTGTGGCAGGAGAGATGGTACAGGAGGGAGGCATTTAGATTCCTGAGGACTGGAAGCGCTTCTGAGGTAGGTGGGACCTACACAGGCCGGACAGGTTGCACCTCAACCTGGCCAGGATCAATATCCTTGCAGGGGGTTTTGCCTGGCAAGGGGATAGGAACCAAAGTGTAGATTCAGAAGGGAGAAAAAAAAAGAGTTGGAAAGGAAAAGCACGTTTGAAAGGCGGAGAAAACAAAGGTTAGAAAATAGACAACATGAGAGTTTGGCAGTGCTAAATGATATACACTTCAAGGCAGATAAGCTGAGAAGACTGACACATGGGAAGATGATATCATAGCTATTAGTGAGACATGGCTGAAAGGAGGCAGCTCAACACTCATGGTTACAGAGTATTCAGATGAGATAGAGAAGGGGATAAAAAAGGGGTCCACAATATAAAGCAAAACTTACTGTTCCCCACCCGCTGGTTTGAAGGTGGGGGAGCCTGTAAAATTCTCCGGAAGGTCTTCCTGCCGCCCTCCCATCTGCCTCCCACCTGCCTGCAATTCTACGTGGGGAGCTTGAGGCCTAGGGCAGGCAGCCCACCCTTGCCCTAATTGAAGCCCTTAAGTAGGCTGGTGGGAGGAGTTCAGGGGTCGGGGGGGAAACTTGGTAGTTCACCCTGCTCGGGCCTTGGGGTGTGAATGGGGCATTACCCTCAAGGACCCCCTTTCCATATCAGGCACCTCCCTGCCAACCCCCATCCCCCCCCCCCCCCCCACCACCCCTGCCCCCGACATACCCAAAGTCTGATGCCCACGGGTGCTCCCTCCTGAAAATAGTCAAAAGATTACATGGGCCAGTAAAATGCAACACAAATCTGGAGCCACTTCCTGAGGTCCATAAATTCTAACTGCATAAAGAAACATTTCTAACTTTTATTGCCGCATCATATCATTACCTTCATGCCTTGAGAGACATATTATTCAACTGCAAAATCTGGACTAAGGGCTGGTTTTGATCAGTACAGCCTGTAGTCCATGAGTTCTGCATTGAAGGATTGTGAGTTGCATGTGACAGTTTTGAATAAATTGTGTCAGTGTTTATTGTTCATCGATGATATTCATATGTGTTTTATTACATAGAATAAAATGGTTGCATTATAAGACTATAGTAAAATAGATATTCAGTATTGCTTAATTGCACAAAGTACATGGAATATAACATAATTGGCTGAATTTTTTTCAATTTCATGATTCAAGCATAATGTATACCAGTGTGAAATGGATATTGCAGCATGAACTACTAAATTGGTTTGGTGCCAGTTCATCCCCACCCTGTAAACTGTGTTTAAGTTCTTCTTTTTGTGCTAAGACTGTGCTGACTTGGGGGATCACTCTAGTGCAGGCTGGCACTTTAATATCACAAATAAAATGTAGAAAAGGGGAAACAAGCTACCACCAAAAATGGGAAAAATTCTTCCAATAACTGTGGTACTTAAAAAAAAAGCTTTCTAATAGTAAAATAGAAATCTGGGGAATGGTTGCTACCTTCACACTTATCAAGCACCTACACAATGGCCATCCCTCTATGGAGCTACAATAACGTGGAAGATAAGGCAGCGCAGAGCAATATGAAAAAAATATTCTAACTACTTATCTTCAAGGATCCAGGTCCCAAACTCACCTGGAAAAGCTAATCTACCTCTGTAAGCAATGGACACCTGGTGATACCAAGATATATATATACAAAAACAACAGGTCCCAACTGAGGGCTACAGGAAGCCCCGAACCAGGGAGACCCATTCTGGCCTCACCTCTCCCTTATACATATGGCCTTGTGAGGTTGATTTTGACCCCACATGACCATCGAGAAACATTGGCTCAAGGCCACAACCTGGTGTATTTATTCCTGAACATGTTGGCTGCTGGGATCCACTGGCTGATCTGATCGTGGCCTTAGCTCCACTTTCCTGCCTGCCCTCCAACCTTAAACTCACTCGTACATCAAAAATCTGTCTAACTCCATCTTGCATATTCAATTACCCAGCCCCCAATGACTAACGACTCTCTGTGAGAAGAACTTCCTCCTCATTTCCATCTTAAATGGGAGACCACTTATTTTGAAACTGTGCCCCCTCGTTCTAGGTTCCCCCAAGAGTGGAAACATCCTCTCAGCATCTAAAATAAAAGCAAGATACTGCAGATGCTGGAGATCTGAAATGAAAACAGAAAGCGCTGGAAACCTCAGCAGGGCTGGCAGCATCTGTGAAGAGGGAAATAGAGTTAACATTTCGAGTCCAATATGACTTCTTTGGAACTGACAACTTGTGTCACCTTCATCTCCATGCTCACTTATTTGGGCCGGAGTCCTCCCCCACTCAACCTTTTCACTTGTTTCCAGTATTCTCCTTCCACCTGGACCCTTCCCTATAGCCTCTTACCTGCTCTTGATTTTTTCATTGAGAACTCTCGGTGTGACATCAGCCTTCTTAATTTCTACTCCGCTCAACCTCTCTCCCTCAGAACTTGCCACACTCCTTTCCTTCAGGTCCAACCCTGACTTTGCTATCAAACCTGCTAGAAGGGTGATGCTGCTGTTGTCTGGTGTACTGACCACTATATTGCAGAGGCAAACACAACTCTCAGACATTTCTTCCATTCTCCCCTGGACTATGGGCCCACCACCAAACATCAAGCTATTGTTTCTAGGATTGTCACTGACCTCATCTCCTCTGGAGATCTTCCATCCACAGCCTTCAACCTCATAGTGTCCCAAACCCCATACAACCTACTTCTATCTCTTTCCCAAAAGCAACAAACAGGTGGGCTCATTATTTCAGTCTGTTCCTGCCAGCGAACTTTATTTTTCCTATCGTGACTCTATTTTTTCTCCTCTTGTCCAGTCTCTGCCCACCTACATTTGTGATTCTTCTGATGCCCTATGCCATTTCAACAATTTCCTGGCCCTAACCACCCCTCTTCACTGTGGACGTCCAGGACCTCTACACCTCCATCCCCCACTAGGGCAGTGTGAGGGTTCTCCAGTTCTTCCTTGAACAGAGGCCCAAACAACACCCATCCATCACCACTCTCCTCCGTCTGGCTGAACTTGTTCTCTCACTGAACAATTTCTCCTTTAACTTGTCTCACTTCCTCAAAATAATAGGTATGGCTATGGGTACCCATATGGGCCCTAATTATGCCTGTCCTTTTGTGGAGTATGTGGAACATTCCTTGTTCCAGTCCTACTCAGGCCTTCATATAAGGACTCCACCCCATTCTCCCAGTTTCTCTGCCTCCGTTGCATTGTTTTTGATGAAGCTACCTTCAACAATGGCACTTCTGACATGTCTTCCTTTTTCCTGAGCTGAGGACTCCCCCCGACCACCACCACTGTGATTGATGCGGCCCGCAACCATGTCTGACCCATTTCCCGCACTTCCCCTCCCTCTCAGAACCATGATAGGCTTCCCACTGTCCTCATTTTCCAACCCACCAGCCTCTGTATTCAAAGCACTATCCTCCCTCATTTGTGTTACTCCAACATGATGCCACCACCAAATGTCTCTTCCCCTCCCTTCCCCGTCAGCATTCCAAAGGGACTGCTCACTCTGTGACACTCTGGTCCACTCCTCTATTATCCCCAACCCTTCATCCCCTTCATACACCACTTCCCATGCAATCACAGGAGGTGTAACACATGTCCCTTTACCTCCTCTCTCCTCACTGTCCAAGGCCCCAAACATTCTTTCCAGGTGAAGCAGCAGCTTACCTGTACTTCTTTCAATTTAGTCTACTACATTCGCTGCTCACAATGTGGTGTCCTCTACATCAGAGATACCAAATGCAGACTGGGTGACGGCTTTGCAGAACACCTTCAATCAGCCCACAAGCATGACCCTGACCTTTCATTTGCTTACCATTTCACTTCACCATCTCGCTCACATTTCTGTCCTTGGCCTGCTACAATGTTCCAGTGAAGCCCAATGGAAGCTGGAGGAACAGAACCTCATCTTCCCACTTACAACCTTCTAGACTCAACACTGAGTTCAAGAACTTCAAACCATGAACTCCGTCCTCCATTTTAATTTTTTTTCCTCCCCAGGTGTCAGTCTGTATCTTGTTCTCATGCTTTTGCTGACTTTAATTCTGCTATTAACACCCATTCTGGACCAATACCTTATGTCTTTAATCATTACCACACCCTTTGCCTTGTGTTCCATAAAATCCTTGTCATTTAATCTCCCCCACCCTCTAACCTTTCCTTGACCTTCTCTTTTGCCATTTTTCAGCCGTGTAAAGCCAAAAAAAAAGTCCCGAAGAAGACTCATACTGGACTCGAAATGCTAACTCTGCTTCTGTCTCCTCAGATGCTGCCAGACCTGCTGTGTTTTTCCAACACTTTCTGTTTTTATCCCTCTCAGCATCTGCCCTGTCCCCAGTACCTGAAGTCCAAGACATTGTGATAAGTTGCATTGTGGTGTTTGTGAAAAGGAAAGGGAAAGTTATTGCAAACCGCCCGATAGCTAAGTATTTTTGTCAGTTTTTAATGCAGTTGTTTGGTGATACATTTTGCTTTAAGAATATATAGGGTAGACAGTGAGGAACTGTCATGGCATATTGTCTCTAAGAATTTTGTTCTGGACTGTAAACAACAACATAAAAAGAAAATAAAACATATACATCTAACCAATGAGAAAGAAAAAAATTGACAAATTTGATAGTCATTGACATAAATGATGGTTACAAATGACATAAGAAATTTATTATAAAGATATATTTATTTATTTCCGTTTTTTTCTTTCTTTCCTTCCTCCTTCTGTTCTACTGAAAACATAGGGCCTGAAATTATGATCAGGTTTTTGGATGGAACTGTCACATGTCACTTCACAGGGAACTGGAAAATAAAATGGAACCTAGAATTCCACAGGAATTGCTCTCCTCCTTTTCTGTTATGTCCATCTTCCAAAGAAGGAGGCATGGACAGGCCTTCCAACCCATTTCTGCTACATCAAAAGGAATCAATTACTTTCCTCTGGTAAAGGTTTAGGTTCATGCTACAGGCCTCAGTGGGACTAATACCAGACCTCAACCAGCATGAGTTCTGCCGAGATTTACGAAGGT
This sequence comes from Cetorhinus maximus, assembly GCF_964194155.1. Taxonomy (NCBI): domain Eukaryota; kingdom Metazoa; phylum Chordata; class Chondrichthyes; order Lamniformes; family Cetorhinidae; genus Cetorhinus; species Cetorhinus maximus. The sequence continues at coordinate 111,137,790 of NC_135884.1, forward strand.
ATCATGGGAACTCCAAGAATGTTCTCTCTAAACCTCAACAGGACTCATGCCAGTCACACTGAGGCCAGTACGGAGAGGCTCTCTTACCCCTTTGGGAGCGGAAGAATCAAATTGGCACATGGCACTGCTTAAACTTTCCACTGGCAGAATGATGTAGGCAAAGGCAGCCTGTGTTGGACTTGCAGACGGCCTTGCACATCAACGTGTTTCACAACAGTATATAAAGCGAGTGCGCTTGGCGGGCTGCACTTTGAGGGGAACTCGGAGGTGCGTACACAGTAACGTTGCGGCACGTTGATGGTCATTGTGGGGGGGGGGGGGGGTGGGGGGCAAGGGCTGCCCTGCAGTTGAGGCGACTTGTAGGTTAGGGGTCAGGGATTGTCCAGTGGTTGAAGGTAGCGCACAAGCACGTGCAGGATGGGGGTTGGTGGGCGAGGGAAGTGGCCACGCATTAGGGACACCTTGTATAAAGTGACCATTCCTCTGCAGCTGAGACAGTTCAGGTGCAGCCACATTGATATGATTGGAGTTGGGCCTTTAGCTTCTCTGCCCACTCAAGCAACGCAGAGGCATCAAAATGCCACCAAGTGCTCCAGAACTTTTCAACCCTCGGGCATAGACTGGAAAGTAATGAGCACTTTAGTGGACTACAGAACAGTTGGTCACCTGGGCACATTGTACAATCTCCTTGCTAAAGCTGACCATGGAGCAGTTACTGGTGGAGGCGCTCACAGCCCTTTGCAAAGTCATCACCCCGGTTTGAGCCAGTCACCCCCATGGTTCAAGCTAACAGTGCAGCCTTGCAGTGTGGGTTAGGAGAATGCCTGCGCCTGAGCTGAGAGCACAGCATGCAGTCCAGTGAGTGAAGCTGCCGCCAATTGGTAGAGTGGAGTGGGGCAGAGGTGGTTGGGATTTTGGGTGGCAATGCGGTGCACTAAACTCTGGCCATCCAAGTGGTGGTTAGCGCTCTCCAGGATGCATCAACCCTCAGACTTAACCAGGACAGGTTCTTAGTACACCCATGCTAACCCACGCATCTCTCTTTCATCCTGCAGGAGGAGTACATCAGGATCATGGAGCCTGGTAACCTAGCTATATGCCTCATGGCTTACAGGGAGCGAAGGTAACTGAGAAGAAAGTGACTGAGGCTCCTGGCTGCGCAGAGGGAGTAGTAGCACCCGCTGGAAGAAGGGGCGTCTGGGGCACCCGCACACACCGCCGAAGCACCACAGCGAGCAGTCGCTGGTTGGCGCCTAGCCAGATGCAGGGCCAATAGGCACTGCCTTTCATTCCTGTGGATGACCAAGAACTAGTGTCGCCAAAGACTGAGCATGTCTAGGGAACTGTTCAGTCACATCTGCCAGCTACTGCAGGATTTGGTGCCACAGGGACATGGAGGGCATCCAATGCCAGTGGCTGTGAAAGTGACCGTGGCACTCAATTTCTATGTCAGTGGCTCCTTACAGGGCTCCATAGGTGACCCCTGTGGGATATCACCAGCCTCGTCCCACTAATGCATCCATGAGGTCACAGATGCCATCTTTGCGAGGGCACACAACTTTGTGCATTTTGCCCAGGTCCGGGACAGCCAAGAAGCAAAAGTGACTGGATTTGCCCAGATCTCAGATTGCAGAAGGTCCATCGACTGCACCCATGTGGCGCTCAAATCTTCACTGCAACACACGATCAACTATGTCAACTGCCAGGGATTCCATTTGCTAAATGTGTAGCTGCTATGCGACCACCAGAATCATATCCTGTAGGTGTGCGCAAGGTTTCCAGGGACTATCCATGACTCCTACATCCTCAGTAGGTCTCCCTGAAGTCTTCTAGGGTCCGCAGAGGCTGCAGGGCTGGCTCCTCAGGGACAAGGACTACTCACAGAGGCCGTGGCTGATGAGCCCTGTGTGGCGGCCTCAGACTGCAGCAGAGAAAAGATATAATGAGGCTCGTGCTGCAACTCGCAACTTGGTGGAGCAAACCTTTGGGATGCTGAAAATGAGGTCCCGGTGCCTGGACTGGTCCAGTGGAGCCCTGCAATATAGTCCACAGCGGGTGTCACACATCGTCATCGTCTGCTGTACCCTTCACAACCTGGCGCTGCAATGGGGAAAGGAGCTGGCTGAGGAGGAGATGCAGGAGCTGGAGGTCTCCTCCGATCAGGAGGACACCGGCAGGGATGAGGGTGAGGAGGTCTTCGAAGGCGACGATGAAGGCGATGAAGCCATTGCACTGGCCAGACGAGGCAGGCGCACTCAGGGGGCCCTCATAGCTGCTAGATTTGTGGAGGATGATGATGACATGCAGTGAGGACACTCCACAGATCTTCACATAGCCCCTGTGAATGTCCGACTCCTGTCTGGCCGAGGGCAGCTCGCTTATGCTCTGTGATCGGGGGCATATCATAGAGACGCAGCTGTGAAACTTTATAAGCATCTGATCCTTTGTCCTCCTTCACTGCCTGGCCCCTTCAAGAGCACAGCATCACTGTCACAGATGCTGAAGATATGGGGGCTAGCCACACCTTAAAGGTGCTGGGGGCACACAGAGAGAATGATGGTACTCTATGATGCCTACCCACAATGTTCCGGCAGCAATGACAAGCACCGTTGAGGTACAGGCATCAGTAATGTGTCCAGAGAGTGTGAGACCAGACCAGGCAGCACAAAGCGCAGGGAAGAGGCCCTGGACTGAGACACCTGTTTTTATTTTGTGCAGAAAGGTTTCACATCTGAGTGACATGAACACTGTTCATCAGAACAAGGAACCATGGGCAGGGAGATATTCTTGGGAGTTTATTGACAATAGTGATTAACACCCGTGCCCATGTTGGGCAACTCCATCTTCTTAACTTTCCTAATTCCGCTCTACGCCTTGGTGCTATCTGACCAGCCACAGCAGAAGTGGGGGCAGCCTGCTGACTGCTATGGCCTGTTTTTGATGGCCTTGGTGGGCGGCCTCTGGAGGGTCAAGACCTGGAGGGCCCCAGCCTGCTTTCAGGGTCCTGCTGTGTGGCAGTGGCATCCTCCTCGGCCTGTGGAACTGGAGCTGCTGAGGTCACAAGAAGGGTAGGTTCAGATGGGCCAGACACACCCAGAGACACCTAGGTGTCTACAAGTATACCTCCTGATCCTCCTCTGTATGGATGCCCGAGGGCCCCAGGCTGACTCCTTGAGGAGCAGGGGTAGCTGGAGTGAGATCGAGCTGCCATGCATCTCTCTCACTGTTGGAGGCCAATGCAATGGAGTTGAGCCTGCGCAGCAGTGCAGGAGCGATGTCCTGATCTCCATGGTCTCCATGATGGCTGCCATTCTACCAGTGTTGACCTTGGTGCGTTGGCATGCCAACGCTATCATATCGGCCTGAATGCGGATGGGGTCCTTCATCATGCCTTGCAATCTGAGGAGTGCAGCGGACATCCCTTCCTGATGTTACCAAGCTTGCCTTTACAGCTCCAGAAACTGTGACATGACCGAGTCCAGAGGCTCATCATCTGACTCGGACTCAGCAAATTGCTGCCTCCAGCAGTCCTCCAACTGCCAGAAACCTGGGAAATCCCTGCTGCTGCCTGCTGTGGATCAGACAGTGCAATATGCTCACCAGGTTGTGATTCCAAGGATACTGTAAAGTAGGTCCCACCGAGGTGTGTGCCTCTCCGCTGGCGGATGGGTTGGGTGAGCGCTGTGATAGGATTTCAAGGAGGGTGCCTCCAGATTCCTCTTCAGAGGTTTCTTTGGGGCTTGATTGGAGGCCCTGGGTCATGGACTCCATCGGCTGTTACCTAGATGTGCCTGCGGAAGCAAGGGGAGATAATTATTATATGGCAGTGGCCTGTGAAACAGGACACATCACGCACAGCATGGTTGTCTGATGGGTGTTGCACTGTTGGATCCTCACTTGGTTGAGCACCGCCGACCTCACTGTCAGCACAGGACCGGTCCAGATCCTCGCCGGCCAGCTGGATAGCTCTGTTTTCAAAGTCTATGAGGACCTTGATTTCAGGCATTCCTCCATTGATCTGCGACCTCTCCCTGTTGTTGTGTGCCAGCTTGTCCTGCATGGATAGAGACGGAGAAAGTGTAAGCAGGATGCCTGCCAGGCCAGATGATAAGTATACCTGGCATATGTGGGTGGTGAGTGGTCCCATGGATGGGATGAGGACAATGGAGGTGTGTGTGAGAGAGTGAACGGTGATGTCCCTTGAACCAGCGGTGAGTGAGGGCCCTGAAAATGTGCGATGGGTTGAGAGTGGTGAGAAGAGTGACTTACCCTGTGGAACAGAGGAGATCACTCATCCTCTTGTGGCGCTAGGTGGCTGTCCTCTTTTGAATGGCATTGGTACTGACCACCGCTGCGACCACCTCCCAAGCCTGGTTGGTCACGCCGCTGCCTATCCTGCAGCCAGATTTCCTTACCCCTGCAGATAATCGTAATTGTAACTTATCTGCCAATTCCATTAACTTACCTTTATTCACCTTTTGGAAGCCAACCAAAGTTATAACTTCAACTCCCAGACAAGTGTTAGCAACTGCCAAAGCCATATTGCAGTCTCACCACTTTAAACAAAACACCTCACACCAACTCCTGAATTCAAAGTGCTTCTCATACTCATAACCTTAAGATTCAGCGACTCCAAGCCAATCAAGGAATTTCAAATATATCCCGCAAAGAACTCCCAGATTTGTTATGGTACAGCGGATGGTAAATGCTGAGCTGCTCAAATCCCAGAGGGAAACTTGAAACAACTGCCACAGCTGTTTTGCAATTTCTATTCAGTACTAATAAGTCCATTGAGTCTTAGAGGTTTTTGTTTTACAAAACTAAATTAAACATTTATTAATAAAAAAAATAATTTTAAGCACATACACAGGTCTACAAATTACTACTATGATAACTCCTAGTTCCCCTAATTAATCTAAGTCCCAGTTACACCTCCATTAATGCAACTGTAAAAACAAAATAGATTTTAACAGACCCAGGCAAAGCACACGATACCCTGGACAGTGATATTTAAAATGAATTCTCTTAGCTTCAGTTCCTACAGGCACCAGCTTGGTACATAGAGGCTGGAAGCTTTTCACACTTGTTAGATCTTAGAATGCCTTTTCCTCACACATAACCTCATCTCCTTTATGCATGCTTCTCCCTTTGAATGCAAATTTCATTGTTTCAGTATGCCTTTGGACTTTACCTTTCTAATAATAAAAATCTTTCACAGCACCAATTTTATCAGTAAGCTTTGGGAAAAATAAACACACTGTTTGGCTTCTTCTGGCTAAGTGTAACATTTCACCCTCTGTTTTGAAATTCAAACTACTTTGGTTTACCTAAAAATGAAAATTTTCCTTTACACATCACATTCTAAAACTTCAGCCATGTTCACTTATTTAGCATTTCAAACCTAGCTTCTCTTCTAATACATCAAAGCCTTCAGACCAGCTCTCTTTAATTCAGTTAAGTCCCACACACACACACACACACACACACACACAGATACGCGCGCACACACACACACACACACACAAACACACACAGATTATCAAACCCCACTATTCCTACTTTACAATAAATCCCAATAACATTATGAAAATTATTATATTTTCATGGCAATATCCACTTACTTTCCTGATAGTATCAAGCTCAGTAACATCTCCAAGCTAGTTCCCTTGTATCTCTTGGTTAATTCAATGGGATGCAATCCATCACTGACAAGGCAGGCATTTATTGTCCATCTCTAATTGCCTTTGAGAGATGAACCATCTTCTTGAACTGCAATTCATGTGGTATAAGTACACCCAAAGTGCTGTTAGGTAGGGAGTTCCAGGATTTTGATCCAGTGACAGTGAAGGAATGCCAATGATAGTTCCAAGTCAGGATGGCGTGTGATTTGGAGGGGACCTTGCAGGTGGTGGTGTTCTCATGTTTCTGCTACCCTCATTCTTCTAGGTGGCAGAGGTTGGGGATTTGGAAGGTGCTGTTGAAGTGTTTTGGCAAGTTGAGAGGTTTTGGGGAGTCAGCAGATGAATTACTCACTGCAGAATTCCCAGCCTCTGACCTGCTTTTGTAGCCAGTATTTATATGGCTGGCCCAGTTATGTTTCTGGTCAATAGTAATGCCCAGGATGTTGATAGCGGGGAATTTAATGATGATAGATGGCAGGTGGATAGATTCTCACTTGTTGGAGATACTCATTGCCTGGCACTGGTGGGGCACGAATGCTACTTGCCACTTATTAGCCTAAGCCTGAATATTGTCCAAGCCATTGCTGCATGCAGGAGCAGACTGCTTCAGTATCTGAGGAGTTGTGAATGGTACTGAACATTGTGCAATCATCAGCGAATATGATGGAGGGAGGGTCATTGATGAAGCAGCTGAAGATGGTTCAGCTGAGGACACTACCCTGAGGAACTCCTGCAGCAATGTCCTGCAGCTGAAATCATTGGCCACCAACAAACATAATCATCTTCCTTTTTGTTAGGTATGACTTCAACCAGTGGAGAGATTTCCCCCGGTTCCCATTAACTTCAATTTCACGAGGGCTCCTTGATGCTTCCTCACTTGGTCAAATGCCGCCTTGATACCAAGGACAATCACCCTCATCTCATCTCTGAAATTGGGCTCTTTTGGCCGTGTTTGGATCAAGGCTGTAATGAAGTCTAGAAGCAAGTGACCCTGATAATTAGTATTAAGAGTTATGTCATCAGAACTGAGTATTTCAATAAAATTATTGAATGAAATAACATCTGGTACAATTTTTAAAAAAAACAAAGAAGGAATGGCAGTCATCTATGTAATGAGTATTAACAAGAAGCTAAAATGGCAAAGCCTCTTCCTACCCTCTTCATAAAAAAATGCCCCTAAGAAAAATATTTGACTTTATAAACTCCGGTAGCAGGTTATAATAATATTTCTTCAGTTTGCAATCTTGGCTACATTTCAGACATTGTTTGATTAAAGAAATTGTATATTAAAATTAAGCAAAGCAAAACATTATACAGAATTTTGATAAAAATTTTCAAACGCCGGCTGAAATTTTAATGTAAATATTAACCTCTATTTTGCAAATTAAAAACTTGTCATTCACCTGTCTTTTTTTTTGCCAATCACCTTAAACCCGTGTACCCTGGTTGCTGACCATTTTGCCACTGGAAACAGTTTCTCTTTATTTACATTCACCAAGTCCTACATTTTTACGTGGCCATTTCAGTCTGTCTTGTCAGGTTTAAAGATTTGTGTACCTAAACCTGCTGGTCACACTGTTCCTCCACTTCCTAAACCTGCTGGTCACGCAGTTCCTGCCCTCCCTAAAGCTGCTGGTCACTCTGTTCCAACGCTCCCAAAGCGAGCTGGTAAAACTGTTCCAGCACTCCCTAATCCTGCTGGTCCTGCTGTTCCTGCGCTCCCGAAACCTGCTGGTGATGCTAGTCCTGCACTGCCTAAACCTGCTGGTCACAATGTTCCTGCAGCCCTAAGCCTGTTGATCATGCAGCTCCTGTACGCCCTACACCTGCTGGTTACACAGTTTCTGCACACCCTTCACCAGCTAATCATACTGCTCCTGCACTCCTGAAATCTGCCGGTCACACAGTTCCTGCACTCCGTAAACATGCTGGTAACACTGTTCCTGCATGCCCTAAAACTCCTGGTCACACTGTTCCTGAACTCCGTAAACATACTGGGAACACTGTACCTGCACGCTCTAAATCTGCTGGTCACGCTGTTCCTGCACTCCCTAAACCTGCTGGTCATGCTTTCCTGCACACCGAAAACGAGCTGATCACACTGTTCCTACAGCCCTAAACCTGCTGGTCACACTGATCCTGCACTCCCTTAACCTGCTGGTCACACAGTTCCTTCACTGCCTAAACCTGCTGGTCACACTGTTCCAACACTCCCTAAACCAGCTGGTCACATTGTTCCTGCACTCCCTAAACCTGCTGGTCACACTGATCCTGCACTCCCTTAACCTGCTGGTCACATTGTTCCTTCACTGCCTAAACCTGCTGGTCACACTGTTCCTTCACTGCCTAAACCTGCAGGTCACACTGTTCCTGCTCTCCCTGAACCTGCTGGTCACATTGTTGCTCCACTCCCTAAACCTGCTGGTCACATTGTTGCTCCACGCACTAAACTTGCTGGCAACACTTTTGCTGCACATCCTAAACCTACTCGTCACACTGTTCCTGCACTCCCTAAACCTGCAGGTCACACTGTTCCTGCACATCCTAAACCTACTGGTCACACTGTTACTGCACTCCCAAAACATGCAGGGCAAGCTGTTCCTGCACTCCTCAAACCTCTGGTCACACTGTTCCTACACTGCATAAACCTGCTGGTCACGCTGTTCCTGCACTCCCTGAACCTGATGGTCACACTGTTCCTGCACTCCCTAATCCTGCTTGTCACGCTGGTCTTTCACTGCCTAAACCATTTGGTCACACTGTTCCTACAAGCCCAAAGCCTGCCACTCACACTGTTCCTGCACTCCCGTAACCTGCTGGTCACACTATTCCGGCACTCCCTAAACCTGCTGGTCACACTGCTCATACACTGCCTAAATCTGCTTGTCACACAGTTCCTGAAGTACTGAAACCTGCTGATCACATTTTTTCTGCACTCCAGTAACCTGCTGGTCACACTATTCCAGTACTCCCTAAATCTGCTGGCCACGCTGTTCCTGCACTCCCTGAACCTACTGGTCATATAGAAGCATAGAAACTAGGAGCAGGAGTAGGCCATTCGTCCCTTCGAGCCTGCTCCGCCATTCATTATGCTCACGGCTGATCATCCAACTCAATAGCCTGCTCCTGCTTTCTCCCCATACCCTTTAATTACTTTTGCCCCAAGAGCTATATCTAACTCCTTCTGGAAAACATAAAATATTTTGATCTCAACTACTTTCTGTGGTAACGAATTCCACAGGCTCACCACTCTCTGGGTGAAGACATTTCTCCTCATCTCAGTCCTAAATGGTGTACCCCATATCCTCAGACTGTGACCCCTGGTTCTGGACTCCTCCACCAGTGGGAACATCCTTCCTGCATCTACCCTGTTTAGTCCTGTTAGAATTTCATAGTGCTAGTCACACTGTGGCTGAACTCCCTAAACCATCTGGGCACACTGTTGCTGCACCCCCTAAACCTGCTCGTCACACTGTTCCTGCAATCCCTAAACCTGCTGGTCACACTGTTCCTGCACTCGCTAAACCTGCTGGTCACACTGTTCCTGCACCCGCTAAACCTGCTGGTCACACTGTTCCTCAACTCCCCAAATCTGCTGGTCAAACTGTTCCTGCACTGCTTAAGCCTGTAGGTCACACTGTTCCTCCACTCCCTAAACCTGCTTCTCAGGATGTTCCGACACTCCCTAAACATGCTGGCCACATGGTTCCTGGACTCAATAAACCTGCTGCTGACAGTGTTCCTACACCATACCTGCTGGTCACCCTGTGCCTAAACTGCCTAAACCTGCTGGTCAACCCGTTACGGCACTCCCTCAACCTGCTGGTCACGCTGTTCCTGCACTCCATGAATCTGCTCATGACACTGTTCCTGCTCTCTCTAAACCTGCTGCTCACACTGTTCCTGCACTCTCAAAACCTGCAGGTCACACTGTTTCTGCGTATCCTAAACCTGCTGGTCACACAGCTCCTGCACTCCCAAGAGCTGCTCTTCATGCTGTTCCTGCACTCCCTAAACCAGCTGGCCACACTGTTGCTGCACATCTTAATCCTGCTGGTCAAACTGTTCATGAACTCCCTAAACCTGCTGGTCATGCTGTTTCTGCGTATCCTAAACCTGCTGGTCACACAGCTCCTGCACTCCCAAGAGCTGCTCTTCATGCTGTTCCTGCACTCCCTAAACCAGCTGGCCACACTGTTGCTGCACATCTTAATCCTGCTGGTCAAACAGTTCATGAACTCCCTAAACCTGCTGGTCATGCTGTTCCTTCACTGCCTAAACCATCTGGTCACACTGTTACTGCAATCCCTAAACCTGTTGGTCACACTGTTTCTGTACTTCCTAAACCTGCTGGTCAAACTGTTTCTGCACTCCCTAAACCTGCTGGTCAAACTGTTCCTGCACTCTCCAAATCTGCTGGTCACACTGTTCCTGCACTCCCTAAACCTGCTGGTCACGCTGTTTCTGCACTCCCTAAACCTGCTGGTCACACTGTTCCAGCACTCCCGACATCTGCTGGTCACGCTATTCCTGCACTCGCTCAACCTGCTGGTCACGCTGCTCCTGCACTTCCAAAACCTGCTTGTCACACTGTTCTTGCACTCCCTAAACCTGCTGCTCACACTGTTCCTGCACTCCCGAAAGCTTCTGGTCACACTGTACCTCAACTCCCTTTAACTTTGTTCATTTTTTAAATATGTGTATTGCCTTTCTTCATTCTTCTGGCCAAAATGAAGCATTTCACTCTTTTCTGGGTTAACTTTCATCCGCCATGTGTCTGCCCATTTCACCAGTCTGTCTACACCCTCCCAAAGTCTGTTACTATCCTCTTCATTACTTACTACATTTCTGAAGTTTGTGTCATCGGCAAAATCTGAGACTATGTCCTGTATACCCAAGTCCAGGTCAGTAACATATGTCAAAAGTGCCGTGCTCCTTATTGTGACCCCTCGGGAACACCACTGTATGCTTCCCTTCAGTCTGAAAAACAATCCTTCACCATCACTCTGTTTTCCACCTGTGTCCACACAGCCACTATCCCTTTAATCCAGGGGTTCCGTTTTTCATACAAATCTATTACATCTTGCTTTGTCTTTTAAAAGTCCATACACATAACATCAACCATACTACCTTCAATCAACCACCTCCATTGCTTCATCAAAGAACTCAACCAAGTCAGATACAATTTGCTTTTAAAAATCGGCACTGCCCTTCATTTATTGGCTCATTATTTTTCTGAGCGCTAATTATTTTTCACCAGATTTAAAATAAAATTCTCATGTGTTTATTATGTAAAAAATTTTAAATAGCCCAGTTTAACTCAAAGTGAATAGGATTTCAGTGAGTTAAAATTGGACCCTTTTTATTTCCAACATTATGTTTCGCAGTTAGCTGAAGTTCAAGGTGGTGGTTCAAAGTATTTTCAAAAATATTTGGAGCAATTTCATTGCCGTTTTCCTTCTTCTAATCATAGAAATTGTTCTTTGCTGGTGGCGTTCCTCAATTGTGATTTGTCACTACAACATTTGAGCCAATCATATAATAAATTTAGATATGCACAAGCATGATGCTGCCTGTCCATTCTTATAGCTTAAACTCTGGCATTGACTCAAAGGCTACTTGATAACAAGGGACATGGCGGGAAGAAAGAGCTGATGGCCAAGAATGGAGAAGCAGTGTTGATGGCTGGCAACCTTTCAGATGGCTTGTTAGGTAACTGTAGATGGGAACTTATGAGATGGCCCTGGAGCCCAAGAGCAGGCTGCAACAGATCACACTTCCATCACAAAATTTTGTGTGTGCCGCGCTCTCTTTGACTTTCCCTCCTCATTTTTGACTCTCAATGGGCTGGATTTTCACAGAGTCTTCCCAAAAATAACAAATGGGACCAGATTCCAGGATTCCCATCCCCATTTCTAGCACCCCCAGTTTTTGCATGGGAGAAGCATGTCTGCAGCGAACCCACACCCTGCACTTCTGACCTGGCCAGCTCCATTGTTGGAGTAGGCAACTCATAGCCCTCGTAAATTTTTGTGGAGTCAGGGCATAATGAGGCTTGGCTGAGAGCCCAAACTTCCATTATTTTGTTGAAACAGGTGCACTCAGGGGTAAACACTGCTTGATTGAAAACTTTTTTCTTAGATCTATTTTGTCAATGGCTCAAGATACACAAGATAAAGAAGTGTCAAGTTCTTATAGTTTCTGCTATTGATACTTTAAAGGACTGGTTGATTGACACTTTTATGAGTGATAGTAATAGATTTTTTAAAGAAAGTTATGAGTGGCTGTTTCTAAGCGTTTCCACACACACCATCATTACTATAGGGTTCATTGGTTCATTCCAGAGTGTATACTAGGTGAATGTGCATGGAAGTGTTATGAGTTGGCATGGAGGATATGAGGGGCTATTGGGCATGTGTGGAGGGGCATAGGTTTGCATGGAGAGTATGGGGGCCATTAGGGTGGGTGGGGAATACAGCAGAAAAAATGAAGCTTATGACAGTCACAAAAAAGCTTGATACTGTAGAAAGTCTAGAGGAGGATAAAAAGTACAGGGGTGAAGTAAAAAGGGAAGTAAGTAAAGCAAAGAGAGGATACAAAAAAATATTGGCAGTTAAAATCAAAGCAAACCCAAAGATGCTTTACCAGTACAATAAGAGCAAGAGAATAACTAAGGAAAAGGTAGGGCCAATCAGGGATGTGCATGGTAACTTGTGGGATAACGCTGAAGATTTGGGCAGGGTTCTCAGTGAGTACTTTGTCTCTGTCTTCACTAAGGAGAGAGATGATGCAGACATCCTAGTTAAAGAGGAAGAGTGTGAAATATTAGCTACAATAAACAAAATGAGAGAGAAAGTACTGGAGAGACTGGCATCCTTGAAATCACCAGAGCCGGATGAATTGTATCCCAGTTTGTTAAAGGAAGTCGGGGAGGAAATAGTGGATGCTCTGGTTATCATTTTCCAATACTCACTAAAAACAGGCAAGGTACCAGATGATTGGAGGTCTGTGAACATTGTACCATTATTTAAAAAGAATACGAGAGATAGGCTGGAAAATTATAGGTCAATTATCTGACTTTGGTCATGGGCAAATTACTGGAATCAATTCTGAGAGACAGGATAAATTGTGACTTAGAAAGGCTCGGATTGATCAGGGATAGTCAGCATGGTTTTGTTAGGGGAAGATTGTGTCTTACTAACTTAATAGAATATTTTGAGGAAGTAACAAGGCGGATTGATGAGGGTAGTGCAGTGGATATTGTTTAAATGGATTTTCATAAGGCATTTGACAAGGTCCCTGGGGGAGGCGATGGCATAGTGGTCTTGTCGCTGGGCTAGTAATCTAGAGACCCAGGGCAATGATCTGGGGACTGGGTTCAAAATCTGCCATGGCAGATACTGGGATCTGAATTCAACAAAAACCTGGAACTAAAAGTCTAATGATGACCATGAAGCAATTGTCGATTGTTATAAAAACCCACCTGGTTCACTAATGTCCTTTAGGGAAGGAAATCTGCTGATCTTACCTGGTCTGGCCAACATGTGACTCCAGACCCACAGCAATGTGGTTGACTCTTAAATGCCCTCTGAACTAGGGGCCAACTAGGGACGGGTAATAAATGCTGGCCTGGCCAGCGACACCCACATCCCATGGCCGAATAAAAAAAAACATGGCCAACTGGTCAGAAAAGTGAGATCCCATGGGTTACTGAGGAGGGTGGCGAGTTGGATCCAAAATTGGCTCAGCAACAAGAAACAAAGGGTAATGGTTGGTGGGTATTTTTGTGAATGGAAAGTGGTTTCCAGTGGTGTTCCACAAGGCTCAGCGTTGGGGCCCTTGCTGTTTGTCATATACATGAATGATTTGGAGAAATGTGGGAGGCATGATTTTGATATTTGCAGATGACACAAAAATTGACTGTGTAGTTGATAGTGAAGAGGAAAACTTTTGTTTGCAGAATTATATCAATATAAAAGTAAAAAACTGCGGATGCTGGAAATCCAAAACAGAAACAAAAATACCTGGAAAAACTCAGCAGGTCTGACAGCATCTGCGGAGAGGAATACAGTTAACGTTTCGAGTCCGTATGACTCTTCAACAGAACATTATATCAATGGTTTGGTTGAATGGATGGAAAAGTGGCAAATAGAATTCAATCTGGAAAAGTGTGAGGTAATGCATTTGGGGAAGACAAACAAAGCAAGGGAATACACAATAAATGAAAGGATCTTGAGAGGGGTTGAGGATGTGAGAGACCTTGGAGTGCCTGTGCACAGGTCCCTGAAGGCAGCAGGACAGGTGGATAAGGTGGTAAAGAAAGCATGTGGAATGCTTTGGACAAGGTGTTGAATACAAAAGCAAGGGTGTAATGATGGAATTGTATAAAATGCTGTTTAGGCCACAGCTGGAATTTTGTGCACAATTCTGGTCAACACATTACAGGAAGGACATAATTGTTCTGGAGAGAGTGCAGAGGAGATTTACAAGAATGTTACCAGGGCTTGAAAATTGCAGCTATGAGGAGAGATTGGATAGACTTGGGTTGTTTTCCTTAGAACAGAGAAGGCTGAGGGGTGACCTAATTGAGGTGTACAAAATTATGAGAGGCCTAGATAGGGTAGAGAGGAAAGATTTGTTTCCCTTAGCTGAGGGGTCAATTACCAGGGGGCATAGATTTAGGGTGATTGGTAGGAGGATTAGAGGGAACATGAGGAAAAACATTTTCACCCAGGGGGTGGTGGGCATCTGGAATTCACTGCCTAACTTGGTGGCTGAGGCTGAAACACTCAGCTCATTTAAAAAGATGGCTGCATCTGCACTTGAAGTGCTGTGATCTGCAAAGTTATGGTCCAGGTGCTGGAAAGTGGGATTGAAATCAACGGCTAGTTTCTTTTTTCTCTCTTTGTTGGCTGGCACAGACACAGTGGGCTGAATGGCCTCTTTCTGCCCTGTAACTTTTCTCTGGCTCTATGGTTCCATGGGTGGAGGAGCATGGGTTGGCATGAGTTGGCATGGATGGGGCATCGGGAGTGGGTGGGGAGGAGGCATGTGAGAGATGAGGACTAAAGAGCCTAATATTGAACAAAATGATTGGGGCAAAGTTCCAGAGAACTGAGGAGGGCCTTCTAAACAGCCTACCTCGTCACTCAGCAGCCTCTGGCTGCCTCCAAACCGGGACAAGCATCCAGCTCCATAACAAAAATTGCGCTTTTTCCCAAGGCAGATTCACCAAGCTGGGAAATTTCCCAATTCCTGCTACCCTCCTCTAATGTGAAAATCCATATCTCTCTTGCTATATCACACCCTCCATCTCACATTCTCTCCTCTTCTTTGCGCATGCATGCATACACACGTGGGATTTACCAATGCTGCCGAAGTCAATGGATGGCACAGGGCTGGAAAATTTCAGCCACACTCTCCCTTTCTCTTTATCTCACACACACACACACACACACACACACACCAGCTGCAAAGAGAAAGATTCATAACAAGCTAAGTCAAATAAAGATGGTGCAGCTTTAAGCTGAGAAAAAGAATAGATTCTTCCATTTGGCTTTAATCAGAAAAAACAGAGAGGGCAGCTGCTCTTTGTCTTTTTCTGAGGTAAAATTTAAGCAGTTTATTTCAACGGTGGATATAATAGTTAAAATGTAAAGCCTACCTAATGAAAACAGAATTAATACTTGTTCTCCAGCATGTTCTGAAATAATTGGAGTCACACCTAGCACAAAGAAAGATGGTTGTGGTTATTGGAGGTGACTCAATTCAGTTCCAGGACATCACTGCAGGAGTTCCTCAGGGTAGTGTCTAAGGCCCCGAACATCTTCAGCTGCTTCATCAATGACCTTCCCTCCATCATAATGTAAAAGTGGGGATGTTCACTGATGATTGTACAATGTTCAGCACCATTCACAACTCCTCAGATACTGAAGCAGTCCATGTCCAAATGCAGCAAGACCTGGACAATGTCCAGCCTTGGCTGACAACTAGCAAGTAACATTCGTACCACACAAGTGCCAGGCAATGACCTTCTCCAACAAGACAGAGTCTAACCGTCACTCCTTGGCATTCATACCATCACTGAATCCCCCACTATCAACACCCTGGGGGTCACCAATGACCAGAAATTGAACTGGACTAGCCATATAAATATTGTGGCTACAAGAGCAGGTCAGAGGCTAGGAATCCTGTGGTGCATAACTCACCTCCTGACTCCCCAAAGCCTGTCCACCATCTGCAAGACACAAGTCAGGAGTGTGATGGAATACTATCCACTTGCCTGGATGGTGCAGCTCCAACAACACTAAAGAAGCTTGACACCATCCAGGACAAAGCAGCCCGCTTGATTGGCACCCCATTCACAAACATTCACTCCCCCCACCACCGATGCACTGTGGCAGCAGTGTGTACCATCTACAAGATGCACTGCAGGAACTCATCAAGCCTCCTTAGGCAGCACCTTCCAAACCCACGATCGCTACCATCTAGAAGGACAAGGTACCAGACAGATGAGAACGCCATAACCTGCAAGTTCCCTTCCAAGCCACTCACCATCCTGACTTGGAAATATATCTCCGGACCTTCACTATCGCTGGGTCAAAATCCTGGAACTCCCTCCCTAGCAGCACTGTGTGTGAACCTACACCACGTGGACTGCTCACCATCACCTTCTCAAGAGCAATTAGGGATAGGTAATTGTACTGACTTGACGGACTGGACAGGTTTCAACAAGAAACAGATAAACTTTATTACAGGGAGCTTTTCAGATGTTACATGCTCAACCAGGACCCTCATTAGGAAGCTCCACCCTTGGATTACCCTCGCTTAGGGGTCATTGGTTGGACATAAATGTCCAACATACAACAACATATACATGTATACAACTTCAGGTGATTAAAGATTAAGTCTCTGAGGTGCTTTCCTTATTCAGTTAGAGCGGCTTGGCTCTACCACTTGAGGTTCCCCCACAGGATCGACATGATCAGGAACTGCAGCACAAAACACATCATTAGAAAGTGGCTTTTCAGGGTTAGGCAACTCTACAGAGACATCAGGCATGTCTATTCTAGGTTGATCTGTCACCTCAGGGGCTGATGGTTTGACCTTAATCACAGGCGGAATAGCTGCCTGTTGGAATGTCTCGCCATCACGAGTGTGGTCCATGAATTTTCGAACACTTTGGTCTTCCACTTCCACCTGGAAGGATAAGGGACCAGTTTCTGAGACAATGGTTCCAGGACCCCAACAAAGTCCACTTCCGAAATTCCGCATGAAAACTGTGTCCCCTAAAGTGAATGTGTGAGCTTTGCTATGACTATCGTGATTCAGTTTTTGATTACTCTGATTCCTCTCTACCTTCCTCTCTAAGTTTGTAAACATCAGACTTAACCTTGTATGTAGGCGACGTTTCACCAATAATTCAGATGGTGTTGAACCTGCAGTGGAATGAGACGTTGTACGATAACTGAGAAGAATGTGGGAAAGTCAAGTTTCTCGAGCACCTTCTGATAACCTCTTCATTCCAGATTTGAAAGTTTGCAGAGCTCTCTCAGCTAAACCATTTGATAAGGGATGGTACGGGATTGTTTTAATATGTCTGATTCCATTTAAATTCATGAATCCCCAAAACTCTGGGCGGTATCGTCCCAGATTTGCACTAAGTGCAGTAGTGGGCGTGTAAAACAATGTTTCACCCGCCAGCCACAATGGCGGTTTTTCACACTGTATCGTCCCAATCCCACCACATTATTTATGCACTCCCGAGAAACGCGCCGTTTCCATGGTGGGTGGGCTCTCATTCGCCCACCCACCGTCACCCCGCCGCTGCATCACACCAGGCGCCATGTTTAAAGACCAGCCACAAGCACACATCTCAGTGCTTCCAAACCACGACCGTTGCACGGAAGACATGGCCCTGAAACTGAAGAAGACTGCAGAGCCCAGGTTCAGAAACGCGTCTCTCAAGTGACTTTTGGATGCAGTGGAGGCCCGCTGGGATGTCCTCTACCCCCGCTCTGGCCACAGGATGGGCAGCAACCTCATTAATCCAGGTTGGGAGGTGGTGGCAGTGGTGGTCAGCACCAACGTCCTTCAAAAGAGGACAGCCACCGAGTGCAGGGAGAGGATGAATGATCTCTTCCATTTTGCAAGGGTAAGTCACTCTTCTCATCACTCTCAACTGACACACTCACAAACCCATCACACATCCACAGGGCCCTCACTCACTGCCAGTTAAAGGGACATCACCAGTCACTCGCTCACACACACATTCATTGTCCTCATCCCATCCATGGGACCACTCATCACCCACACAGGCCAGGCATACTTATCATCCAGTCTGGCAGGCATCCTGCTTACACTCTCTCCATCTCTATTCATGCAAGACAAGCTGGCACACAACAAGAGGTAGAGGTCGCAGACCGGTGGCAGAATGTCCAAAATCAAGGTCCTCACAGACTTTGAAAACAGAGCCATCCAACTGCTAGCAATGATCTGGACTGGTCCTGTGCTAATGAGTGAGGTCGGTGGTGCTCTACCAAGTGAGGATCCGGCAGTGCAACATCCATCAGACAACCATGCTGTGAGTGATGTGTCCTGTTTCACAAATTATCTCTCTTTGCTTCCCCAGGCACATTTGCCAAACAGCCGATGGAGTACACTACCCAGGGCCTCCAATCAAGGCACAAGGAAACCTCTGGAGGAATCTGAAGGCACCCTCCCAAAAGTCTCATCACAGCGCTCACCCTCACCCAGCGCAGAAATAAACTCCTCGGTGGGACCTAGCTTTAGGATAGCCCCAGGATCACAATCTGGGGAGCACATTGCAACGTCCGATCCACACCAGGCGGAGGCAGGGACTTCCCAGGTATCTGGTACTCGGAGGACTGCTGGAGGCCAGAAATTTGCTGAGTCTGAGTCAGATGACGAGCCTCTGGACTCGGTCATACCACAGTTGCTGGAGCTGCAGAGGCAAGCTAGGGAACATCAGGAAGGAATGTCTGCTGCACTCCTCAGATTGCAAGGCACGATGGAGGAATCCATCAACCTTCAGGCTGAGGTGACAGCACCGGCATGTCAATGCACCAAGGTCAACACTGGTTGGATGGCGGTCGCTATGGAGATCTTGGTCCAGAACATTGTACTTGCACTGCGGCGCAGAGACAACTACATCGCTGATGCCATAGTTGGCCTCCAGCAGTGTGTATGCGAGAGGAGTGCTGGGCAGCTCGATCTCACTCCAGCTATCCCTGCTCCTCAAGGGGTCAGCCTGGGGCCCCCAGGCACCTATAGGGAGGAGGATCAGCAGGTGCACACTCCAGGCCCATCCATCCAGGTGACTTCAAGAGTGTCCGGCCCACCCGACTCCCCTTCTTGTGACCTCAGCAGCTCCAGCTCCACAGATTGAGGAGGGTGCCATTGCCACACAGCAGGAGCCCGAAAGAAGGCCGAGGCCCTCCAAGTCTTGGTCCTCTAGAGGATGTCTGCCAAAGTCATTGCAGACAGGGCATCACAATCAGCAGGCTGCCTCCACCTGTATACGTCCAGGGAGCACCAAGACGTAGCGGCAGGGTTAGGAAAGTTAGGTAAAAGTAGTTGCACAGCCTGGGCACGGGTGTTGATCACTTGTACATGTTGTTCACTATTGTCAATAAACTCCCAAGAATGTCTCCCTGCCTATGGCTCCTTGTTCTGATGAGCAGTGGTCTTGTCACTCAGATGTGAAACCTTTCAGCACAAGATAAAGGCAGGTGTCTCAGTCCAGGGACTCTTCCCTGTGCTCTGTGCGGTACCTTCCAAACTGCGACCACTACCATCTAGAAGGAAAAGGGCAGCATATAGATGGGAACACCACCACCTGGAAGTTCCCCTCCAACTCACCATCCTGACTTGGAAATATATCACCATTCCTTCACTGTCACTGGGTCAAAATCCTGGAACTCCCTCCCTAATAGCACTGTGGGTGTACCTACACCACATGGGCTGCAGCGCTTCCAGGAGGCAGCTCATCACCACCTATTTAAGGGCAACTTGAGATGGGCAATAAATGCTGGCCCAGCTAGCAAAGCCCACATCCCGAGAATGAATTTTTAAAAAGTGAGCTGCCCTCAGCCAGACAGGAGTCAGGCATTCTCAGAGACTATGTGAAGATCCATGGAGTGTCCTCACTGCGTGTCATCATCATCCTCCTGCAATCGAGCGACTATTAGGGCATCCACTGCATCTCCATGCCAGGAGCATTCTCACAGAGGGTATTCACACTGCCATAAGCCAGACTGGAGTCAAACGTTCACAGATGCGATGTGAGGATCTACAGGGTCACCTCACTGCACCATCATCATCCTCCACAAATCTATGCAGCTATGAGGGCCTCCCGTGTGCGCCTGCCTCATCTAGCCAGTATGGGGGCCTCATCCCCATCATCATCGCCTCTGAGGACCTCCTCACCCTCATCTCCATCAGTGTCCTCCTCATCGGAGGAGACGCACAGTTCCTCCATCTCCTCCTCAGCCAGCTCATCTCCCCGCTGCAGCACCAGGTTGTAAAGGGTGCAACAGACGATGATGATGTGTGACACCCTCTGTGGACTGTATTGCAGGGCTCCACCAGACCAGTCCAGGCACGGGAACCACATCTTCAGCATCCCAATGTTCTGCTCCTCCAAGTTGTGAGTTGCAGCATGAGCCTCATTATAGCGTCGCTCTGCTGCAGTCTGAGGCCACCGCATGGGTGTCATCAGCCTCGGCCTCTGTGGGTAGCCCTTGTCACCAAGGAGCCAGCCCTGCAGCCTCTGTGGACCCTGGAAGACTCCAGGGATCTGTGACTGACTGAGGATGTAGGAGTTGTGCACACTCCCTGGAAACCATGTGCACACCTGCAGGATGTGTTTCTGGTGGTCATACACCAGCTGCACATTCAGCAAATGGAATCCCTTGCGGTTGATGTAGTCCACCATGTGTCGTGATGGAGATCTGAGCACCACATGAGTGCAGTCGATCGTACCCTGCACCTGTGTGAAACCCAAGATCTTGGCAAATCCAATCACTCTTGCATCCTGTCTGTCCTGGTCCCGGGTGAAATGCACCTCCTGTGACCTCATGGATGCATTTGTGAGTGGAGGCTTGTGAGATCCCACAGAGGCCACCTGTGGAGCCCTGAAAGGAGCCACTGGCGTAGAAATTGAGCACCACGATCACTTTCATGGCCACTGGCAGTGGATGCCTTCCATGTCCCTGTGGCACCAAATTCTGCAGTAGCTGGCAGATGTGACGGATCAGTTCCCTAGACATGCGCAGTCTTCGACGACACTGGTTCTCGGTCATCTGCAGGAATGAAAGGCAGCACCTATAGACTGCTCCTGCCTCTTTGCACAGCCAAAAACCTCAGTCACTCTCTCCTCCATTGACTTTGCACTCTGTAGGCCATCAGGCATACAGCTAGTTCACCAGGCTCCATGATCCTGATGTACTCCTCCTGCAGGATGAAAGAGAGAGACGCGTGAGTTAACATGGGTGTATTAAGAACCTGGCCTGGTTAAGTGTGCAGGCCCCTTAACGATTCCCAGAGAGTGCTGGCCACCACTTGGATGGCCAGAGATTTGTGCACTGCATGGCTGCACTGTTAGCTTGAACCATGGGGGAGACTGGTCCAAACCGGGATGAAGACATTGCAAGGGGCTGTGAGCACCTCCACCAGTGACTGCTCCATGGCCAGCTTTAGCAAGGAGATTGTACAACGTGTGCAGTTGGTCCAACTGTTCTGCAGTCCACTAAAATGCTCATGAATTTGCAGCCTGTGCTGGCAGGCATCGGGGTTTTTGGGGTAAGCTCTGGAGCACTTGGTGGCACTTTGATGCCTCTGCGTTGCTTGAGTGGGCGGATAAGGTAGAGGCCTGACTCCAATAATATCAATGTGGCTGCACCTGAACTTTCTCAGTTGCAAAGCAATGGTCACTTTATACAGGTTTCCCGAATGTGTGGTCACTTCCCTCGCCCACCCTACCCCTGACCCTGAATGCTTGTGCACTATATTCAATGGCAGAGCTGCCCTTGCCTCCCCCACTGCCACCAGTCACCTCAATGGCATGGCTGCCCTTAACCTCCCCCCGGCAACGAGTCGCCTCAATGGCAGAGCTGTCCTTAACACCGGCTGGAGCTGAAGCTTGAAGTCCAACAGGAGACCCTGGTGAGCACTGCACAACATTACTGTGTACTCACCTCCGATTTCCCCTCAAATTGCAGGCCGCCAAGTGCACGCCTTTTATGTGCTGTTGTGAAACTCATCGGCATGATTTCCCGCCAACGTGGGGGGACAATTTCGGTGGGCTGGTCTGATAACGATATGCTGATGCATTACAATGAGGTTCCCGATGTCACATGGCGGGAAACGGCCAGCTTTTGGCAGGCTGAGCGGACGGTCGCGAATTGGTTTCCCGCCATCTTAAAACCAACCGTGCCATATTGTCCGTTCACGCCCCTGATCACGCCCGATGCCAGTGGGCATGGAAAATTCAGCCCTCTGTTCTAGTAAAGACTGTACCGTTATCAGAAACGATGATTTCTGGTAGGCCATGTATGCTAAAACAATGACGCAGCTTCTCAATAGTTGCGCTCAATGTTGCTGATCTGACTTCATACACATCCATCCATTTAGAATGTGCATCCACGATCAATAAAAACATGGTGCCTAAGAATGCTCCTACATAATTAATATGTAGTCTAACCCAGAGTCAACCAGGCCACTCCCACAGATGTAGTGGAGCTGAAGCAGGCAATTTCTGTTGTTGCTGACAATGGAGGCAGTGCTTGACCATGCTTTCAATGTCACTGTCAATGCCTGGCCACCAGACATAGCTTCGCACAAGCATTTTCCTCTTCAAAATGCCTGGATGCGCACTGTGAAACTCTGTCAAGAGTGGTTCTCTACCTTGTGAAGGGACGACAACTCTTGATCCCCACATTTGGACAACTTAATTCTGTTTTTCGGACATGGAATGGTCTCATCTCTTCAGATACAGATGAATTTGACCACACTTGCAAAACAAGGTCTCTGACTTTCGACAAAATTGCATCTCTGTTCGTCCAATTTCTAATTTGCTTTGCACACACAGGCAAAGAATCCAAGAAATTCAGTACAAGCACAATTTCTTGTGTCACTGGAGCATGTACAATGCTATCTGGTAATGGGAGACAACTGAGTTCATCCGCATTTGCAGTAAGCCAGGATGGTGCGTAAAGGTATACTCATGTGCAGGTAATATCAAAGCCCAACATTGTATTCTTGTTGATGCTATTGACGGGATGGCCCTATCCTCACTGAATAAACCCATTAATGGTTTATGGTTCGACACAATGGAGAAATGTTGTCCATGCAGGTACTGGTTTCTTCACTCCAAATGCCACCGATAAACTTTCCTTTCCTTGCTGGGAATAACCCTTCTCAGCTGTGGGGAGGGTTCTTGAGACATAGCCAGTGGGCTTTTCCAACCCATCTTCCATTCTTTGTGATAACACAGCTCCCACACCATAAGGAGAAGCAACACAGGTTAACACCAATTCTTTCGATGGGTCATAATGTACCAATAAACACAACAAACGCAACAGTTCCTACCCTTTCACAAAAGCTTTTTCCTTTTGTGAATTGCACGACCAACAGTGATTCCTATTTAACAACAAGTGTAAAGGTGCTAACAATGTTGATAAGTTTGGCAAGAAATGGCTATTGTTGCTGATCATATCCAGGAAAGACTTAATTTTAATTATGCTGGATGGTGAGGGCGCATATTTTATTGCCCTAACTTTCTCTTCTACAGGATGCAAACCCATGGCAACCACCCTGTTACCCAGGTAAGGAACTTCTGGCACTTGGAATGTGCATTTTTCTTTCTTCATTCGTAATCTTCTTAGCAACTCCTCCAGGTTGGCCAAGTGTTCCGTCTCAGTTGACCCTGTGATCAGAACATCATCTAGGTATACTACAAATTGGGGAAGTCCTTGCAAAAGACTCCCCAATGTCCCTTGGAAAATTGCACATGCAGACGCTACTCCAAAGGGTAGGCGAGTATACTGATAAAGACCCTTGCGTGTGTTGTTAGTCACGTATCCTCTAGACCAGCTCTAATTGTTGGTAAGCATGGCTCCAGTCCAATCTTCTATAGAATTTGCCTCCAACCAGCTTTGCATGTAAGTTGTCTATCCTTGGAATGGGGTACTTATCTAGTTTGGCTGCCTTGTTCACAGTCAATTTATAGTCTCCACAAAAGCATATGGTTTGGTCAGACTTAACCACTGGAACTATGGGTGCTGCCCATTCCGAGAATTGGACAGGCTGGATGATGCCCAGCTTTTCTAACTGGCACATTAATGCACCCACCTTCTCCTTCAACGCATAAGACACAGGTCTAGCCTTAAAGAAATGTGGTGTCGCCTGAGGATCCACAAACATTTTTGCTTGCAACCCTTTTAACTTCGCTAATTCATCCCGAAATACCACGCTGTATTTCCTTAGCAGTTCAGGAACTACTCCTGTTCTCAGGTGAAATATTTCAGACCAGTCAAACTTGATTTTCTGTAACCAGTCTTGGCCTAGAAGACTAGGTCCTTCTCCTGTCACTACTAACACCGGAAGCTGAACTGTCTGTTGGCTATAAGACACTGGTACTGTGGCGATGCCCTTTGCCTATATTGATTCTCCAGTGTATGTCCTCAATTTAGTGGTTGCCCACTCCAGATTCAGTGACTGGGTGCCTTCATTTAGGTATTTAAATGTGTTCTCATCCACCACTGTGGTTGAGGCTTCCGTATCTACCTCCATTATTAGTGGCTTCCTATTAACTTGGATTGTGACAGTGATAAGTTCACTTTTTACAGCAGTGACATTATACAGGGAATAGATGTCGGTATCGGCAGCTTCAGGTTTTGCTGTATTTTTCAATTCGATCATGTTGGTTTGCTGCTTTATGGGCTGTTTCAACTTCGCCCTACATTGCCTTACTACGTGACCTTTCTTATGGCAGTAATGGCATTCTGCCTCCTTGAATCTGCAGGTGTCCCATCTGTAGTCACCCCCACATCTAAAACAAATTAATCTTGGAGTTGCTGCTGAAGTGTTTCTACGAGGCCTTTTCGTGTTTCAAACAGCGGACATTGCCTCTCGCGTCACTGCTGTGTCTCTGATTTTTGCGCCACACCCGGCAGTAGGTTCCCGCCCCACATGAAGAACAGCACAAAGCCTGCGAGTCTCTCGCAGCACTTTCTATGGCGAGTGCTATTTCCAGGGTGCACTTCAAATTGATGTCGACCTCTGCGAGTAAACGGAGCTGAATGGCATCGTCCTGACTCCACAAGCTAATTGGTCCCGCAGCAAATCATTTAGTGTGTCCCAGAAGTTGTAGTGTTCTGTCAACTGCTTCAGCTTCACTACATATGTTGCAATTGACTCTCCCAGGGTCCTAACTCTGGAATTAAACTTAAACCGCTGCATTATCACAGATGGCTTCAGCTGGAAATGCATTTTCATGAGGTCCACTAATTCATTAAAGGACTTAGAATTGGGTGCTTTTGGGGACATCAGGCTGCAGATGAGATTGTATGTCTTGCTACCATTTACACTCAAAAGGACTGCTTTCTGCTTTTCCTTCATGGTAATTTCATTTGCTATGAAATAAAAACCAAGGCACTCTACATATTGGTTCTAGTCTTCCATAGTTGTGTCGTAAGGATCGATTCTGCTGAAGAGTGGCATGGCTGATGAGTAGTCTTTTCTTTTTTCTTAAGGTTTGATATATTCACGTTAACAAGGCGAGGTACACCATTGGAGCTATTTCACCCTCGTCACTAAATGTAATGACTTGACGGACCGAACATGTACAAACATACGAATTAGGAGCAGAAGTAGGCCACTTGGCACCTCAAGCCTTCTCCGCCATTCATTAAGATCATGGCTGATCTGATTGTAACCCCACATTCCTGCCGACCCCCGATGACCTTTCACCCCCTTGTTAATCAAGAATCTATCTAGCTCTGCCTTAAAAATATTCAACGACTCTGATTCTACTGCCTTTTGAGGAAGAGAGTTCCAAAGACTCACAACCCTCAGAGAAAAAAATTCCTCCTCATTTCTGTCTTAAATGAACAACCCCTTATTTTTAAACAGTGACCCCTCGTTCTAGATTCTCCCACAAGAGGAAACATCCTCTCCACATCCACCCTGTCAAGACCCCCCAGGATCTTAAAGCTTTCAATTAAGTTGCCACTTACTTTTCTAAATTCCAGTGGATACAAGCCTAACCTGTCCAGCCTTTCCTCATAAGACAGCCTGCCCATTCCTGGTATTAGTCTAGTAAACCTTCTCTAAGCTGCTTCTAATGCATTTACATCTTTCTGTAAATGAGACCAGTACTGTACACAGTACTCCAGATGTGGTCTCACCAATGCCCTGTACAACTGTAGCATAACCTCCCTACCTTTGTAATCAATTCCCCTCACAATAAATGATGACATTCTATTAGCTTTCCGAATTACCGACTGTATCTGCACACTTACCTTTTGTGATTCATGCACTAAGGCACCCAGATCCCTCTGAATCTAAGAGCTCTGCAATCTCTCACCACTTAGTTAATAAGCTTCCTTTTCAGTCTTCCTAACAAAGTGAACAATTTCACATTTGCCCATATTATACTCCATTTGCCAGATCTTTGTCCACTCACTTAACCTATCTATGTCACTTTGTAGCCTCCTTACATCCTCTTCACAATTTACTTTCCTACCTATCTTTGTGTCGTCAGCAAATTTAGCAACCATACCACCTGACCCTTCATCCAAGTCATTTATATGAATTGTAAAAAGTTGAGGCCCCAGCACTGATCCCTGTGGCACACCGCTCGTCACATCCCTTTAACCACAGCACATGTGACTCCTTCAAAGAACGCCAATAAATTGGTTAAACATGGTTTTTACAAAACCATGTTGACTCTGCCAATTGCCTTGAATTTTTCTAAGTGCCCTGTTATAACATCTTTAATAATAGCTTCTAACATTTTCCCTATGACAGATGTTAGGCTAACTGGTCTGTAGTTTCCTACTTTCTATCTCCCTCCCTTTTTGAATAAAGGAGTTACATTTGCTCTTATCCAATCCAATGGAACCTTCCCCAAATCTAGAGAATTTTGGAAAATTAAAGCCAGTGCTTCAATTATCTCACTAGCCATTTCTTTCAAGACCTTAGAGTGAAGTTCATCCGGTCTTGGAAATTTGACAGCCTGCAGCCCCATCAATTTACTTAATACCACTTCCCTGGTGATTGTAATTTTCCTGAGTTCCACCCTCCCTTCCATTTCTAGGATGTTACTCTATAGTGAATACTGAGGCAAAATACCTGTATGATTCATCCGCCAACTCCCTATTTTCCATTAGCAATTCCTCAGACGCACTTTCTACGGGACCAATGCTTGCTTTGTTAATTCTTTTCTTATTTAAATATCTATAGAAACTGTTACTATCGATCTTTATATTGCTAGCTAGCTTTCTCTCATACTCTAATTTTCCCCTCCTTATTAGTCATTTTGTCATTCTTTGTTTTTTATATTCTTTCCAATCTTCTGACCTGCCACCCATCTTTGCATAATTATATGTTTTTTTTCTTTAAATTTGAAACTGTCTTTAACTTTTTCAGTTAACCATGGATGGTGGGCACTCCCCTTGGAATTTTTCTTTCTCATTGAAATGTATCCATTCTGTGTATTCTGAAATATCCTTTTAAATGTCTGCTCTATTGATCTATCCCTTAATCTCATTTGCCAGTTCACTTTAGCCAGCTCTGCTTTCATGCCCTCATAATTGCCCTTATTTAAGTTTAAAATGCTAGTTTTGGACACACTCATTTCTCCCTCAAAATGAATGTAATCTTCAATCATTTTATGATCGCTGCTACCTAGGGATGCCTTCACTATGATGATATCAATTAATCCTATCTCATTGCTCAGTACCAGATCTAGTATAGCCTGCTCTCTGGTTGGCTCCAGAATGTGTTGTTCTAAGAAACGATCCTCAAAACATTCTATGAACTCTTCATCTACACTATGTTTTCCCATCTGATTATTCTAGTCTATATGTAGATTGAAAACCCCTGTGATTATTGCTACACCTTTCTGGCAAGCTTCCATATCTCTTCTTTTATATTCTGCCTTACCGTGCAGTTACAATTAAGGAGCCTGTACACCACTCCCACAAGTGATTTATTGCCTTTATCTTTCCTCATCTCAACCCAAACCGCTTCTACATCCTGGTTTACTGAAATTAGGTCATCCCTCTCTAATGTGCTAATACCATCATTAATTAACAGGGCCACCCCTCCACCTTTTCCTAACTCCCTGTCCTTCCTAAATGTCACCTATCCTTCAATTTTCAGGTCCCAATCTATGTCATCCTGTAGCCATGTCTCTATCAGATCGTACTTATTTTTTATTTGTGCTATCAGTTCATCTGTTTTGTTTCGAATGCTACTTGCATTTAGATACAGAACCTTTAGTTTTGTCCTTTTATTATTTTGGTAGTGTCTCACCTTATCTGCTGATTTACTCTTAGAATTGTACACTCTGCCCTTTCCTGTCGCGTCTGTTTATCATTTCCCATATTAATACCTTTCTTGCCTTTTCTCTACTCTTTGGTTTATCACATCTCCTCAAGTTTGATTCCTTGCCCCCACTATACAGTTTAAAACTCTCTCTACTTCCCTAGTTAGGCAGCTCGCAAGGACACCAGCCCCTGCAGGATTCAGGTACAGACCGTCCCATGGTACAGATCCCACTTTCCCCAATATTGGTGTCAGTGCCACACAAACTGGAACCCACTTCTCCCACACCAGTCTTTGAGCCATGCATTCATTTCTCTAATCTTATTTGTCTACTCCAATTTGCACGTGGCTCAGGTTATAATCCAGAAATTATTACCTTTGGGGTTCTGCTTCTTAATTTGGTACCTAGCTCGTCATATTGACTATGCAGACCCTCCTTCCTCATCCTGCCTATATCGTTGGTACCTACATGGACCACGACCACTGGATCTTCACCCTCCCACAGCAAGTTGCTCTCCAGCCCCGAGCAGATGTCCTGAACCCTGGCACTGGGCAGGCAACAAAGTCATCTGGGCTCTCGCTCTTTGCTACAGAGAACAGTGTCAATCCCCCTCACTAACTGTCCCCTACTGTCTCTGCGTTCCGACTGGACAGATTTCAACAAGAAACAGATAAACTTTATTACAGAGAGCTTTCCAGTTGCTTTGTGCTCGATTTGGACCCTTGTCAGGAAGCCCTGCACCCCCCCAGATTATCCATGCTTAGGGCTCATTGGTTGGCGCCTCCAAGAAGATCATGTGACCCCTGATAGACAGCAGGAGAGGCTATGCCTTCTATACTACAGTAATAAATTAATAAATGCCCACATCCTATGAACAAATTTTAAAAATTGGAAGCAAAAAGACCTGAAATCTTGTCACAGGTCAAATGTAGTGAGACAATTATAGGGAAATTGTGCATATTGCACACGCTCAGACTGGCATCTCTCTGAAGTTAACAGATTGGTAATTCTTGGCCAAAGTTACTTCAGGTGTCCTGCCCAATATTTATCCCTCAACCATCGTCATTAAGAAAAAACAGGTTATCTGCCCATTGCTCTTTGTGAAATCTTACTCTACACAAATTGGTTGCTGCATTTCTTGCATTCCAATAGAGGCCACACTTCAACAAGTACTTAACTGGCTGTAAAGTTCTTTGGGACATCCTGAGGTTGTGAAAGGCACTAGATAAATGCAAGATTTCCTTTTAGGTGTGTTTTAAGGGAGGTCTTAGAAGATGTATGGGAGGTGAAGCAGTTGGTGGAGGGAGTTCAAGAGCATAGGGTCATGGTTACTGAAAACACTCCCATAAATGGGAGGTTGAGGCAAAGATGGAGGAATGTAGAGATGGAGGCAGTTATAGAAATAGGAAGGAACAAAACTATGGAGGAATTAAATTATGAGAGTATATGATAGTATTTAATAATACATTGAGTTGGATATTAATAGAAATCAAATGAAGTACTGTACAGTACATCCCAATCAGTCCCGAGTGGAAGCAAATAGTGGCCCCAGGGCACATGGATCAAAGGAAACAAAATAATGATTGTCAATAAAACAAGGCTAACTACAATGATATTAAAGTGGCTCAATATTTCAGAAATAAAAACAGAAAATGCTAGAAATACTCAGCACATCTGGCAGTGTCTGTGGAGAGAGAAATGGAGTTACAGGCCTGGATTTTTGCTAGCAAATTGGATAGTGGGAGTTGGGAAATATCCCGGCTCGCCAAGCCCACCTCGGGAGAAACTTACCCGAATGGCAGGATCTTTGCTCTGGTGGGGAAGGGTCAGGTGCAGGGTGAAGTCAGGCCCGCCATCCCCAGATACAGATTGGAGGCAGCCACAAGGCCTACTGAGTGCAGAGGCAGGCTGTTTAAAAGGCCTGCCTTGGTTCTCTGGGTCTTTGTTCCAGTTGTTTTGTTAAATATTAGCCCTCACCCTTCACACCTCTTGCCCATCCACCCACTCCCCATGCCCCATCCATGCCACTTCATGCCAACCCATGGCCTCACCCACCCCAACAGCCCCTTATACCCTTCATGCCAACCCATACCCTCCTACACACCCCCATGGTTCCTTGTAGTCCCATGCTAACTTAGTGCCAATTCGTGCCAACTCATGCCAACCCACACCCTCCCTTTGCCATTACACCCTCCATACCAACTCATCCAGCATCCACCATGAGCAGACCTCAGGGGCTATGTTGAGATGAAATAAAACAAAGTTCTAAATATCTGAAACAGTCAAGTTGACCAAACCTGGGTCCTGCCCACCATTTTTAAATGTCCACAGAGTCTTGGAGACTCTGTGAAAATCCAGGCCAATGTTTCTGATTGAATACCTTTCATCAGAACTGGAAAAACCAGAGTCTGTTTTAATATTTACATTCTGTGGAACCCACCAACTGCAATGTGGATAATTTAAAAAGGTAATAACAACCTCAACTATAACAACAATTTTCATTTATTAGTGTCTTTAACCTAGATAAATGTACTAAGGTACCTCACAGAGGTGTAACATACAAAAATGATTGCCACAGCAAAGATGGAGATATCAGAAAATCAAAGAGATGAGGGGTGGAAATGATTAGGGAGGGAATTCCAGATCAAGGGGCCTTGGCAACTGTAGGAACGATTACATATGATGGTACAAAGGGAAAGGGAATGCTTGACATGCCAGAGTCAAAGAAACGGAAGAGTTCAGGGCTTGGACCTTGTAAGGCTGGAGCAGCAAAATGCCTGAAACAATTTAATAAAGCGATTTAAATAAACAGATGCACATTTTAATTTGAGGCATTGAGAAACCAGGGATCAATGTAAGTCAGCAATGACAGGGCTCAAGTGTGAGCATGAATGATGAGCAGAAGTTTATGGACATTGGAAAATGGGAGTCCAGCCAGGAGAGATTTGAAGCATTCGCATAGCCATCTGGAAGATAACAAGGCATGGATGAGGTTCTCAGTGACTGAAGCAGGGGCAGAGGTGGGCAATATTACAGAGATTGAAGTAGGTGGCCTTTGTGAAGGAGAGTATATAGGTTTGGAAGTGCAGCTCAGAGTGAAATAAGATGCCGAGGCTGTCAACAGTCAGGTTCAGCTTGAGACAATGGCCAGGGAGGAGGATAGAATTTGTGCTGAAGCTGGTGACAATAACCTCAGTCTTCTCAAAGTTTAACTGGAGAAAATTGTGAAGCACCCATGAGTGGGTAGCACACAAGCAGCCTGACAGCATAAGCACAGTGAACGGTTTGAGAGAGATAGTGCGGAGTGCAAATATGCAGAAGTTGATGCCATGTCTATAGATGATGTTGGCAAAGAGTAGCATGTAGACAATCAAAAGGAAAGAGCCGGGGACAGATCCTTGGGACTCCAGAACAATGTGGGGTAGGGGAAGCCATTGTTGAAGAGGTTCTGGCAAAGATTGGATAGAGGGAACTACTCAGTACCACTCAGCAGCACTCAGCTGGACAATGGAAGAATGGGTTTGAAGGAAGCTGGTGTAGTCAACCATGTCAAAGGCTGCAGACAGCCCAAAGAGGATAAGAAAGGTTAATGCACCATGGTCACAGTCACATCATTTATGACTTTGATTAGGGTGACTTCAGTGCTGTGGCAGGGATGATGGGAGAGATTCAAACTGGAAGTTGTGGAAAAGAGAGGCTCAGATATGAGAGGTGTCAACATGTCCAAGGAATGTAGAGATGAAAGGAAGGCTGGAGATGGAACAGCGGTGTATAAAGACAGATGGGACAGGAGGTAAGATAGGAAAGAAACAGGAAAAAGACATGGGGCAGAATTTTCATCCGCTCAAGCTTGAAATGATGTGCAATGACATCGGCCGAGCGTCCAGACGTCAATGCGCAGTCACGCGATAGTTCGGTCAGAGGGTGCGCGCAGGAATCGGCAGCGCACCCGCCGACAATTAAAAGGCCCATTAAGGCCATTAAAAAGATAATTAACTTAAATTTTTCACTGCCCGTCCAAACTTATGGTTGGCGGGCAGGCGAAAAGGTCAAGCAACCTTTGCATTTTTTTGGGAACCTCATCCACAAGCGGGATGAGGTTTCCAACATCAAATAAAAATAAAATAACTTTTTTTAAAATTTCATTTACAACATATCCCCTCATGGGACAGTGTCACATGAGGGGACATGTTTTATAACATTTTTAAAATCTTTATTTCTAATTTTTAAAACTCTTCACCTCCTTGAGGCACCGCTGTACCTCGGGGAGATTTTCAAGCGCTCATTCACGTACGTGCGCGAAGTTCCCCACTCACCTTCCTCCCCCCACCCCAACGCAGGCAGCCAAGCCCGCCCGACAAGGGGAAACTTCTGCCCATAGGTTCAGGGCTAGGGCAGCGAGTGTTGTGGGGTGTTGTTTACATCTTGGTGGGGTTTTAATGAAGTCTTCATAGTCTGAAGAAGGTTAACTGTAAGTATTTATTAACTAGTAGAACTATTTACAAAGATATAGTAAAGGGGACAAGCTAGAGGCTGTCTCCATACTTACTGATTAATGTAGAAATTCGGTCTAAAGATACGAGAGATAAATCAAGTTGCACTAGATTATATGAACTATTAAATATACACAGCAGTTATGTGAAATAATAATAATCACACAAGTAAATTTTAAATGAAGCCCCCCCCAGCCATGACATATAGGTTTAGCAGTGTGTGATAGCGGTGTTTGTGGCATTTGTTCCCTAGACCAGAGACTAACTGAAAGATATTGATGGCCATGTATCATAAACCCACTGTTGTGCTTTTTCCAGCTGCTGCTAGTTGGCTTTTCTATGCTTTTCTTCTTTTGTTAGCAAGCCAACTTTGCAGTGTGTGGTACTCTGCTTCACAGCAGGTTTCCAAAACACATCATTATTGGCTAAATTTTTCCAGGTTTTCTGGATGAGTGTCACAATCTTTAAGTCTTTACTTTAGGCTCCCCTTGGAAGGTTTCCTCTGAACTCCACTGTCCTTTTTCTGTCATAGTATCATAGAATGTTGCAGCTCAGAAACATGTAACTGGAACCATCAGGTCTGTACTGGTGTTTTTCTTCACATGAGCTACTTTATCCTACTGTCTTGCTCGCTCTTCAAGACTTTTATTATTCCTCTTACTCATGCAACTTTCTAATTCCCTTTTCAAAGAATTTACACAAGATTCTACTGGTAACCAAAAATTCTTTATTCTAACCATCTTTTGCCTGAAGATGCTATTTTCTAACTTTCCCTTTTTTGTGATAATCTTAAATAGCTACCCTGTCATTTAGCATTGTGTTATTTATCTTGTGTTATAGGATGTAATTCATCTGGACAAATGGAAACATGGTCAACTACCAGTTTTGATTCTGATCTGCCTCACATAATAACTTGAGCGCTGTTACATTTTTACGAATGGTAGAAAGATCAACTTCTGTTTATGGCTGCCCTTATACTGGCAATTCTGTGCTGATGTAAAGTGATTTTGGATGCATATCAATATGTGCTCAAGCTCTGGAGTACAACTCAGAGCTACAACCTTCTAACTCAGTGGTGAAAAAGGCTGCCATCTGAGTCTAGTTAATATAATGCAAGAGGTTTCTCAGCAATAGTTGTGGTTTGTCTATCTTTAGGTTCTGTTTACGAATTCTTAATAATGTCAATGGAGAGAAAAAAAGCCATCGGTAAGGGAATGCCACTACTGTGAGTAAGAGGGGCAAGAAGATCCCACATTATGAATGAATTTAGTGTGTGTGACGGGGATCCCTCCCATCAGTTGGAGAACTGGTGGGAGCCCCATGTTGCTTCACTCCAGGAGACCCAATGCTATTTAAGTGCAATCAGGCACTTAACTGGATGGTGTTAGGCCTCCCATGTGATCAGATTCCGACCCAGTTAGGCGGAACTCCAGCCCTCAAGTATTGCCAGCCAATCAGAGGCTAGCAGCTCTTCAGTACTGGCAGCAGCCACTGGGAGCGGTGGCAGCTGATAGCAATGCTCTGAGGCTTTCACCAGGGATCGATGCTGGATCCTGAGAGACAGATAGGTGGGCAAGATGGAGGTCATGGTGAGGGGGTTGCTGGCAAGGTGGAGAGGAGGTGGAGTTGGATGCAATGGCATGGGTTGTCTTTCAGTGTCCCCCCTCCACCCACCCCCCCACCTTTCTCATTGCCGGCTCCCTCAATCAGACCCTGAGTGCCTCTCAATGAGGGATATCCCTTATGAGGCCACTGGGAGGGTTTGCTGGGCAGCTTTCTGGAGGTGGCTTTCCTTTTAAATCCCTGAGCCACCAGTAAACCCTGGTGGGCTCAGGAATAACTTCATTTAAGTAGCTCATTAATGCCACTAGTGGGCAGGATTCTTGTTTGGATCCTTCTAGCCCTCCACAAAATGTGGGACAGCTTTCCCACCAACAGAAATTGGACGCAAGTGCTCCTGCCTAATTCTCCCAGTTCCCCCTGCTATCATGCCTGCTCTGGCAAGCTGCATTAAATTCCACATAATATGTCATGTAACCTATTGATAATGGCCCCAAGTGTAGTTAAATGATAAAGACACCATTCTTTTACAAATTGGCAATGCAACTAAACTGATGGGCCAACTTTGCAAACTGCTGCTCACAGCTTTGGGATCTTGTTGAGTAACTGGGCTTTAAGGCCACAGATGACATGGTGCGTTCCAAAACAAAAACAGAAACAGAAATACCTGAAAAAACTCAGCAGGTCTGGCAGCATCGGCGGAGAAGAGTACAGTTGATGTTTCAAGTCCTCATGACCCTTCAACAGAACTAAGTAAAAATAGGAGAGGGGTGAAATATAAGCTGGTTTAAGGGTGGGGTGAGAAGAGGGGGGGTGGTTGTGTGGACAAGCAAGCAGTGATAGGAGGAGATAACCAAAAGATGTCACAGACAAAAGAACAAAGAGGTGTTGAAGGTGGCGATATTATCTAAAAGAATGTGCTAATTAAGAGTGGATAGCAGGACAAGCAAGGTACAGATAGTGGGGATGGGGTGAAATAAGACTAAAAGTGCATAAAATGTATAGCTAAATGATGGGTGGAATACATTTAAAAATAATGGAAATAGGTGAGAAAAGAAAAATCTATATAAATTATTGGAAAAAACAAAAAGGAGGGGGAAGAAATGGAAAGGGGGTGGGGATGGAGGAGGGAGTTCAAGATCTAAAATTGTTGAACTCAATATTCAGTCCGGAAGGCTGTAAAGTGCCTAGTCGGAAGATGAGGTGCTGTTCCTCCAGTTTGCGTTGAGCTTCACTGGAACAATGCAGCAAGCCAAGGACAGACATGTGGGCAAGAGAGCAGGGTGCAGTGTTAAAATGGCAAGCGACAGGGAGGACTGGGTGATGCTTGCAGACAGACCGAAGGTGTTCTGCAAAGCGGTCACCCAGTCTGCATTTGGTCTCTCCAATGTAGAGGAAACCGCATTGGGAGCAACTAATGCAATAGACTAAGTTGAGGGAAGTGCAAGTGAAATGCTGCTTCACTTGAAATGAGTGTTTGGGCCCTTGGACGGTGAGGAGAGAGGAAGTGAAGGGGCAGGTGTTGCATATCTTGCATTCGCATGGGGAGGTGCCGGAGGAGGGGGTTGAGGAGTAGGGGATGATGGAGGAGTGGACCAGGGTGTCACGGAGGGAACGATCCCTATGGAATGCCACCAGGAGGGGTGAAGGGAAGATGTGTTTGGTGGTGGCATCATGCTGGAGTTGGCGGAAATGGCGGAGGATGATCCTTTGAATGCGGAGGCTGGTGGGGTGATAAGTGAGGACAAGGGGGACCCTATCATGTTTCTGGGAGGGAGGAGAAGGCGTGAGGGCGGATGCGCGGGAGATGGGCCGGACATGATTGAGGGCCCTGTCAACTACCGTGGGTGGAAAACCTCGGTTAAGGAAGAAGGAGGACATGTCAGAGGAACTGTTTTTGAAGGTAGCATCATCAGAACAGATGCGACGGAGGCGAAGGAACTGAGAGAATGGGATGGAGTCCTTACTGGAAGCGGGGTGTGAGGAGCTGTAGTCGAGGTAGCTGTGGGAGTCGGTAGGCTTGTAATGGATATTGGTGGACAGTCTATCACCAGAAATTGAGACAGAGAGGTCAAGGAAGGGAAGGGAAGTGTCAGAGATGGACCATGTGAAAATGATGGAGGGGTGGAGATTGGAAGCAAAATTAATAAATTTTTTCAGGTCCCGACGAGAGCATGAAGCCGCACCGAAGTAATCATCGATGTACCGGAGAAAGAGTTGTGGGAGGGGGCCGGAGTAGGACTGGAACAAGGAATGTTCCACATACCCCATAAAGAGGCAGGCATAGCTGGGGCCCATGTGGGTACCCATAGCCACACCTTTTATTTGAAGGAAGTGAGAGGAGTTAAAGGAGAAATTGTTCAGTGTGAGAACAAGTTCAGCCAGACGGAGGAGAGTAGTAGTGGATGGAGATTGTTCGGGCCTCTGTTCGAGGAAGAAGCAGAGAGCCCTCAGACCATCCCAGTGGGGGATGGAGGTGTAGAGGGATTGGACGTCCATGGTGAAGAGGAGGCAGTTGGGGCCAGGGAACTGGAAATTGTTGTTGTGACGTAAGGTGTCAGAGGAATCACTGATGTAGGTGGAAAGGGACTGGACAAGGGGAGAGAGAAGGGAGTCAAGATAGCGAGAAATGAGTTCCATGGGGCAGGAACAGGCTGACACGATCGGTCTGCCGGGACAGTCCTGTTTGTGGATTTTGGGTAGGAGGTAGAAGCGGGCCGTCCGAGGTTGGGTGACTATCAGGTTGGAAGCTGTGGAAGGCAGATCTCCAGAGGAGATGAGGTCAGTGACAGTCCTGGAAACAATGGCTTGATGTTCAGTGGTGGGGTCATGGTCCAGGGAGAGGCAGGAGGAAGTGTCTGCGAGTTGACGCTCAGCCTCCGCGAGGTAGATGTCAGTGCGCCAGACAACAACAGCACCACCCTTGTCAGCGGGTTTGATGACAATGTTAGGGTTGGACCTGAGAGAACGGAGTGCAGTAAGTTCAGAGAGAGACCGGTTAGAATGGGTGAGAGGAGCAGAGAAATTGAGACGACTAATGTCACGCCGACAGTTCTCAATGAAAAGGTCAAGAGAAGGTAAGAATCCAGAGGGTGGGGTCCAGGTGGAGGGAGAATATTGGAGGTGGGTAAAAGGATCCGTTGAACGGGGAGAGGACTCCTGCCCAAAGAAGTGAGCATGGAGACGAAGGCGGCGGAAGAAGAGTTCAGCATCGTGTCGAGCCCGAAATTCATTGAGATGAGGGCGTAAGGGTATGAAACTAAGTCCTTTGCTGAGCACTGAATGTTCAGCGTCAGAGAGGGGAAGGTCAGGGGGTATAGTGAATACCCGTCCGGGGCTGGGATTGGAAGATGGGGTGGGGACAGAGGGACAGGCAGGGGTGGAGGGTCCTGGATGGGTGTTGGTGTCGATGAGTTGTTGGAGCTTGCGTTCCTTAGCACTTGAGAGAAAGAGAAAAAGTTTCTTGTTGAGGCATCGGATGAGACGAAGAATAAAATGAAACTGGGGGCACGTGCAGCTTTGAAAAAGGGTGCGGCAGTGCTGCTGGAGGGAGAGGTCGAGTGTGTTCATATGGTGGTGCATGGCACTGAGTGTGGATCTCAGAGTGCAACGGGAACAGCAATCCGAGGAACGTTGTATGTCCTGGAGATACCTGTAATCCTGGGTGGGTTCGAAACATGAGGGATGGAATTTCAGTTGAAATCCACGTGGGGTAAGTCGGAGACGGAGACAGTCACTGAGAAAGGAAATATGGCTGTGGTGCGTTCCAATGTCATTGTACTCACAGTACATTCTAAATTGAAATTGAATTGGCTTGCATCCCTGGTTTCATAACCATGGGTTTCAATATTCCTAGTTTCAAAACTTTATATTATTACCCATACTCCACTTCTAAAAATTTATTTCAGATGAATTCAATGTCATTCCAGTTGCCAAGCAGTGCTCAGATGTACTTATGCAATGCTGGAACAGGGTGGCGATTGTTAATATACACCTAGGTGAGAGTACCATGGTGAAGATAGTGAACAAAAAAAATCTATTGAGTGATTGTCATGTCAACAAAGACAATATGAGCTTTCCTTACATGATTTCAGAGACCATCTCCCACAAAACATTGGCTGATGTACCTCTCCTACTATCACCTAAGGAACTGAAACTTTTCAGATGATCCCTTCCCATAAGCGGTGCCAAAATCTTTTCTGATCTTCCACCCCCACCGCACATTACCACCCCACCCCCACCCTCACACTATCTAATACTGTTTCTTCAATGCACTATAACCAAATAGGAATACAAGATAGTCTCAGCTCCAGTATTGACAGATAAAGTGGATATCTGTTGTATTTTCTACATTATTCATTTGTGTTAACAGCGCCACCCACTGAAGGATAATATATTCACCAATCTGAATCTGTTGAACGTTGTAGGGAGCCAGAACTGTGAAGAAACCCACAGAAGCTAAATTCTGGATTGATGCATTTTTCTTAATCACATCCCACATTCTCCTAAAGGAGTAAATTAAGATGACTAACATTGGGTAATTATTAGTCTATTAAGCACTTGTCTCGACTTCGCTGTGTGATCATACACCATTATGTTCAAACACAGAAAACAGACTCCATGGGGTTGCCATGTTGCCCAGGAAATTACACAGTAAGTAATGTAATGTTCTGGATAGTTTCTAATAAATATGTTTTTACTAGCAGTTTTTAAATCATTCTGTTTAAAACAGGAAATGTAATGGCATCTGAAGAGCCTCAGTAGAAACAATGTTGTGAATTTCTTGTTGCTTACAACGAGGCCCATCTGTTATAATGAATAATAAATACTGCATCCTAATGTCTAATAGTTATTGTGAATAAAAATCTATTCTCCTTTGAGTTAGGCCTTGAAATTATTTTTGGAAAATAAAATGCTTTGGTGAAGTGCTTAAGGTATCACAGCTCTCTGCAGCAGTGGAAAGAGCTCAGAACTTTAATAGTGGGGTTGCTCCAAGGCCCTTTTCTGAGTAAAACTAAATTCCTATCCATTAAACCATTGTTTCTTGACTAGAAATAGCTGTTGTGACTTCAAAGGATAAATAATAATTGCAACAATTTTCCCAGAGCATAGAATTATCTTTCACATTGTATAATACAACAAAATAAAATTAATACCAGCAGAGCAACTCATTTAAACCAAAGAAAATGTGATCCTATTGGGGATCTTATTGAAATAGAACTGAATTTTAAAAAGTGTCGACCAACATTGTTCGATTGCTGGTAAAGGAAGTGATCTTATCAGAGGTATCTTTAAAACTGTCTTACTACGTGTATTGTTCAATATGTCATACTGAGCCATGATTAATACTTAGTACACAGATTTCCCTTCATAATTAATTCTTCTGGACATTATCATGCATGAACATATGGTTACGTGACCCAGATTGGTGGATTTTGTAAAAATTACATTAAAGCAGTCAGCATATAATTGTTTCTCTTTACAGGCAGAGTATTATTATACCTCTGCTCCGATTGTCCTAGTATTTAAGGTGTTCATATTGAATATTTTCCATGGTGAATATCATACCTTACAGTCTGGTAACTAATCAGTGATGGATTTTCTTTTTCCTCAGGGTCATACACAGTAGATCATCGGCTAAGAACATTATTTAAGCTTCTCAAATTGTCTGATCACATGATAAACAGCTGTTTAGTAAAGAATATAAGAACTTACAAAATGATATACTGTGTGCTGCTTCCATATCAGAAGCATTTTGTTCAGGGGTAATTACTTATTGCATACTAAAAATTGGTTTCGGTCCTTGGTTTACCACAATAATTCTGTGCATAAGTTTCCAAAAAATTCTGTTTTAATCAGCAAATATTATGCAGAAAGTTTCATCTTTCTGTCAGCTTCTATTGATTTTACATGATTTATACCTTGTGCCTGTTATGATTAATTCAAATGCACCAGCTGTATAGGAAAATAAGAACATTAATTTTATCCCAATCACCAATGCTTCAGTAAATCGCAATGGAAGGTACTCTGGTGTTTCTGAAGCGATTTTTTTTCTCTGAGTTATAAATATTAAAATTATATAACACCATGAAATTTGATCAATTGAACATGTACATATTAATGGCCTCGCCTCATCAATGAACCAAATTCAACACAAGCTAATATTAGATAATGCTGCACAGAACATAATAGCAATGGTGAACTTTGATATGTATTCATTACTTATTTATATACCTCGGGATTAACATTATGTTCTTGCTTTGCCTTGTTCCTTGACCCAGAATTGCCAATATCAAAATGTAAGTTCTGAGCTTTTGAGTTCAGGGTGTGTCATGTTTACATTTGTGCTGCTGTTTGGAAGATTACAAAAGAAATGCTGGACTTCAAGATTGCTGTTGTGTTGTTACCTATCTAATTATCCCACAACAGCTTTTGATTTGCAAAATGATATAGCTCCTTTAATCCAGTTTGCAAATATTAAGAATGAGAATTGAAACAAATTAACAAGTTCAATTTAGATGATTGTTGGGTTGGATGTTTCTACCCCTTTAAAAGAGGATAAAATGTTCTTATCTATATGTATGTTTATTTTATATTACATCGTTGTATTTGTACACAAAGTATATGAAAATATTCTTTTGAGCAAGCGCAGTAATTGTGCAACCATGGTATTTGATATCTACTGTCCAGCTGAAGCCACAGCAACAAAGGTGAACATTTTTATCCTCCTATCTGATGGCTTATTCTTTTGGGGACAGTCCTTGTTGGTCTAATTGTGGATATCCATTGTGATCTGCAAAGATCCAGTCAGACTAACTGGTTCAGGGACAGGTCTGCCACAAGTAAACTATGTCAATTAGTTTAACAACTAGTTTCAATGGTTTGATGACACAAAAGCAAATTCAGATTTTTTTTGCTGACAAGTTGTGACAACTAGTTTATTGACTGAATCACAGAAATTGTTGATAAATTATCTAATTTTGATGATTAAATGTTAATAAAGCCATCCTGTTCCATTGGATTGTGGAACTAGTTGTTAAATCAAGAAATCTAGTGGTAAACTGGTCAACAACAAATTCACTACCATATAATGACTGTGTAGACAGGGCATCTGAGCCATAGATGTGAACTATGGTGCATTCATATGGAATTGTAGTATGGTCCACTGATAAGGGTTAATTTGAAGGGATTTCAGTCAAGCTGTGTGACTGCATAAACTCCCAGCAGTGCACAACCAACTGCTGTACCTACTTACCTACTCTGTTAAGTAAGTCAGGAGGCAATAATGTCTTCACATTTGCTATTAAAGCTGATTAACATGCACCTTCTTGCGCATTATTACCTGATATATTGTGAATTAACTATTTTTACATCAGTACAATGAGGTTGGTCACAAACAGTGGCCTTAGTAATCAGTGACATTAGCTGTATGAAGCATTTTAACAATGCTGTTAACCTCCTTAGTTTTGCAATTCTGTGCCAAGCTTTTAATTTTGATTTGCTTACAGAGGAGTTGGATATGTCCTTTCGTTCATCCACATTTGTATCTCTCTTGTCAATAGAGATCAGTTCCCCATTTAGGCTCGACATATTTATGTTGCTGAAAGCATGTGCTGCATTGCACACGCAGTGACAGCCAGTGTTTGAGAGAATCTGCCTTGGGTTTGTTGATGAAAATCTCTGAAGTGGATCAATAATAGGTAATTTTAAGACTCTAAACATCATTTTTTACAGTATTGTTTAGAATAATCCTGCTTGAAACAGGCCTTCATTATAAAAATCCATTTAACATCTGATCATATTCAACTTCTGAAATCTAATAACTGGTTAAATCCAGATTAATTTGGAGCTGTGGTAATATTTCTTTAGGATTTATGAAAGAAGATCATGCACAAATCTATATTCTATCAAAGCTGACGGATTATAATAATTGTGTGATGCAGCAGAATGTTTTAATGGTAATGCTAGTGGCAATATTGTGTTACAAATGGACATCCACTGAATATCGAAGATGCCTCCGATATGATAAATAAGTTATACTTTGAATAGCAAATAATTTATGTGGTTAATTAAACTGAATGGATAACAGGCCTGTGGGGTCTTTAGTTGAATCTCTTTTTCATAAAACATAGACCTCCCTCACATTTTCTAGGAATGACACATACAGTAAAACACTTCGCGCATGAACAAATGTATTCATTGAAAAAACACATGCCTTTTCATTTTGTGATCAACATCAAGTATTGCATACTTGAACCCCTGATGATCCATCATTATTCTTAATAATTCAAAAGACATTTAGCTTTCTTCAACATGTTTTAAATTAGAGCTGGATTGCAGAGCAGTAGCCCAATGTTTATGCTTAAACACAAAGTACACAAGTCCTTACAGCCTTTTAATATTAGTCTGACTCCACAGCCTGGATTTGGGCATTTCAATATGTTCCTAAATTAATTTAAACCTTAAAAAGCTACTCATTGCCTTTAAAGTGCAAACTAGCTGACATTTCTGTTTTTTCAGGTCAATATTAAATTTTACAACAAGCATTTATTTACTGTTCCAATCATTATTCATTTTTTAAAAATTATATTATTATAGCTGGAACCAAATGTGTGAAACTAGCCTGAACAATTTTCAGCTGTAAACCAGAGCTCCTCTTTCTTTGTTATATTTGCTGCAAACAGGACCATACATTGCATGTACAATGTTACCGAGTTCCAGTTAGTTTTCACTAAGCTATCCCGATATATTAAATGGAAATTAATGTAGAGGAATCAAAAATGAATAGCACCAAACTGGATAGCTTCAATATGTTCGTAGGTTGTGATCTTGAAGACTAACACATACTTAAAAACCTTTGCAGACCTTCTGTTTGCTGTCAGGATTCTGGATTGTCACACCACACACAACAGTGTCGTTTTACTCTGTCTGCTAACACAATCCCGGATGGATCACACATTCTCCCCTCTGTGTTCCCTCAGGAGCTTTTGGAACTGAAAGCAGCTGGTCTGGTACAAGCAGTCAGGCCCCGAGTGCCTCTTACTTATCACGGTGTGTAAACGGTTTCACCTCTAGTGATCATTGTGCTCCACAAAGCACAAAGGTTGTACTACCCTAATGTGTTTTTGAAAGAAAAGCCTTCTATTTTCCTGGTTCATGTGCTGCAATAATCTTTTAATTAAGCATCAGCTTC
This sequence comes from Cetorhinus maximus, assembly GCF_964194155.1. Taxonomy (NCBI): domain Eukaryota; kingdom Metazoa; phylum Chordata; class Chondrichthyes; order Lamniformes; family Cetorhinidae; genus Cetorhinus; species Cetorhinus maximus. Next base: position 111,181,290 of record NC_135884.1, read on the forward strand.
AATAAAAGTAATTTATTAATGCAGTAGTGGGAAGATTGTTCAGCTGTCGTGTCAGTTGAAGAGCATAACATCCATTGACTTAAACAGCGATAGTAAAAAAAAAAGCCTCTGAAATGGGAAGTGAACTATATCTGTTACAGTTACTATATGTTAGATTGCACAGACTCACAATGGAATGTGTAGATTGTTTAAAATTGGTAAAATTCAAAGGAAACATAGTGTACTTGAGCAACAGAACCATTCAACTGTCTCAAATAAAATTTAAAACATCTGAAATGTGATCAGAGGATTGAATTTACTGGTGCACATGGGTTGACTAGGTGGTCCTCATAAAGGCCAGGCAATGAAAAACAATCACCCTATGGCATTAACCCGAGAATGTTCGGAGGTCTGGTGGGAGGGACTGTATCTTTTCATAGCTTTCTTCAACTGAAGCTGAGATGTCAAAAATATGAACTGATCAACAGGAGTTCTTGTTATAAATATTCATTTTCTTAATGTTTGCAATAAATACAAGGTTGACTCATTTCATTTGACACTTAACCAGTTAATAAAATAGTTCCATCAAAATACAAAATCTACATTAAGGACAAAACGAAGGAGTTAGACAGGGAGTGCAGGATGAACGATATTCCTGAATGCACTTTTCAATCTTTCTCTTAATCTTAATATGCCTGTGTTAAATTTTAGAGTTGTGCTTTGTACTAAGATAGACATTGATATTCCAAAATTCACAGTAGATGAACAACCCACGATATTACTAGAATTGGGTTGATTATCTGTATGTAAAATATACAGCACAATTTACAGAGAATGCATTTCCTCCTTCTCTGGAATGGCTTCTTGAAATACCTGCATCAAAGGTTTACCAATCTATTGTTATGAATGTATAATTTTAAATTACATATATACAATATATCATATCTATGCAATATATAAGTATTGACACTATCATGTTATGCTAATAGGTTAGTGCTTTTCAGAGCCTATTGGAATTGAGAGCAATATAACACTTCACTGAGATAAATCCATTTAGGCTAAGTGTCAAAGCTGTATTTAGGGCTGTAATATGAATATAAAAAAGTATGATGGTTTTCTATAACATTGACATCCTTCATGTTAATTAAAAAGATAGTGAGGGAGACATGCATTAATACTTTGTTCTCACACACCCCAACCAGCAGAAGTCTAGTTGAGCAGCCTGACTGGGACTTTTTCCATTAGGTCACTTACCAGGAATAAATTTAAAATTCTCATCCTTATATTCAAATCCCTACATGACCAGGTCCTTCCCTATCTCTGTGACCTCCTCCAGCCTGACAATCCTCTAAGAACTTTGCCTTCCTTCCAATCTGCTCTCTTATGCTTCCTCGACCCTAAGCACTAGAATTTCCACACCTCTCTACCTCTCGCCACCTAAAAGACACTCCTTAAAACCTATCTCTTCCATCAAGCTTTTCTTCACCTGTCCTAATATCTCCATATGTGGCCCAGTGTCAAAGTTTGTTTGATATTAGCATATATAGAGGATTGCCTAACAGAAAACAGAGAGTTGGGATAAATGGGTCACTTTCAGGTTGGCAAACTGTAATTAGTGGAGTGCTGCAGGGATCAATGCTGGGGCCTCAACTATTTACAATCTATATTAATGACTTGGATGAAGGGACAGACTGCATTCTAGCCAAATTTGCTGATGATAAAATGAGGTAGGAAAGCATGTTGTGAGGAAGATACAAAGAGCCTGCAAAGTCATATAGGTGGCTTAAGTAAGTGGACAAATATTCAGCAGATAGAGTATAATGTGGGAAAATTTGAGGTTGTCCACTTTGGCAGGAAGAATAGAAAAGCAGAATATTCTTTAAATGGAGACAGCCTGCAGAATGCTGCAGTTCAGAGGGATCTGGATGTCCTTGTACATGAATCGCAAAAAGTTAGCATATAGGTGCATAAATAATTAGGAAGGTAATTGGAATGTTGGCCTTTATGGCAAGGAACATGGAATATGTTTTACAAGAAAAGGTTGAGCAGGTTGGGCCTATACTCAATGGAGTTTAAAAGATTGAGAGGTGATCTTATTGAAACATAAGATTCTGAGGGGGCTTAACAGGGTGGATACTGGGAGGATATTACCTCTTGTGGAGGAATCCAGAACTAGAAGGTGCGGTTTGAAAATAAGGAGTCTCCCATTTAAGACGGAGATGAGGAAGAATTTCTTCTCTCAGAAGGCTGATAGTCTTTGGAATTCTTTTCCCCGGAGAACAATGGAGACTGGGCATTCAATACATTCAAGACTGAGTTAGACAGATTTTTTTTCAAAAGGGCTGTTAAGGGTTATGGGGGACAGGCAGGAAAGTGGAGTTAAGGCCACAATCAGATCAGCCATGATCTTATCAAATGATGTAGCAGGCTGGATGGGCTCTATGGCCTACTCCTGCCCCTATTTCTTATGATCTTATAATCTTATGACCTGTGAAGCAGCTTGAGATGGTAAATGATGTTAAAGGTGCTACAGAAATGCAAGTTATTGTTATTGAATATAATCAAAGATTTTGTTCTAGAAACTCAGACTGGACAAATTAAGCCTGATTATTTCTAACTGCTAACTTTGATAAGCACAGATCCAAAAAAAATGCAGAATTCCTTATCAAACACAATGAAACATACAAAACTCATAACAACTTCAAACTGAAGTTAGCAAGGACTCCAGGGCTTTGTGGGTGAAATGTCCAGCCCTCCCCCTGAGCACCCATCCTATTGAAACTGTGAAGATGTTGCTGAACAGAAAAATGTCCAATAATAACCCACATAATCCCACCTCCAACAGTTTTAGCATAGAATGATTCATAATTACCCATGCAACTCAGCATGATTTAAGCACAATTATGATGTCAGCTTCCAATCATTCATCTCAATAGTTCAACAACTAAAAGTAGTGACAATCTTTTCAAAATGTGTAGCGACTGTATTGCAGACGTTGCATTTTACATCATGTTAGTCAGTGGTAAACAGTAGTATTTGAATCAATCATCACAAGGCTTTTTATACATTGAAATTATTTTATGCTACATAAAGGGGAGAATCTTCAGCTCGGCGAGCGGGGGCGGGGCCCACTCGCCAAGGCATAAAATGACGCGGGGTGATGTCGGGCATGCGTCCCCACGTCACCGCCCGTCATTTAGATTTTCAGTTTGGCGGGCACGCAGCCGAGGCAGCTATGTGCCTGCCGAACTGTCAAAGGCCTGTTAAGGCCATTTAACTAACAATTAAAACAATTAACAGAGCTCACCATCCAACCTTAATTTGGCGGGCAGACGAAGAACCCAGGCGGCCTTCGCATATTTCATTGTACCTCATCCACGGGCGGGATGAGGTTTCGTGAATGATTTTAAATTTCCTCTCTGCCTCAGGGAGATTTCTGCACTCTTTCGCGTGCGTGCCTCCCCGCAGCCGATACAGGGAGTGCTCAGCGCTTCCAGGCGTGCGTCACACTGTGCGGGCCTTAATTGGTCCGCCCATGTAAAATGGCGGCGCGGACCCAATCGGGGCCACCGATCAGGCCTGCGCCTGCCCCCATTCAAACCTCCCGCCCCCACCCCACCTCCCCCCCCCCCCCCCCCCGTGTCCACGCTGCCTTGTCTTTTGTATTGGCTTTAAAATGTGAGCAGGTATTATTCTACTAAAGAACAAAACTTTAATGCAGCACTTGGAACCACACAAATAGCACACAAAGTTAGCATCTTATAATATGAATGCCTTTTGAAGGTGTTGGAGCCAATATTTTGATATCTTCAGTCAATATAGGCCTGAAACTGAAGTCAGAGTGCCAAGGATAAAATAGCACCTCACAGTACTCTGTGTCCCTCTCAGCTGATTTGCAAGCACCAGCAGAACTACACACATCCTGGAGGATGTAGTTACTGAGCAGGTTATGAGCAAGTGGTGGTGGCAGGGGAGGAGCTGGAATGTGCTGCTTTTATATAGCCACACCATTGACGTCAATGGCCCCTCAAATTTGGAAAATATAGAGGTGCGCTGAAATTGGCCAACTGTGTCTTGGTACTGTTGCTATTTGGCGCAAAGGAGTTGCAAGTTCTCTACATGGTGGCCTGTATATGTTTGTTGTAATCTATGGGAAGCAGATCCACTGCTAACTGGAAAGAGGCAAAGGAAGAAAAGTTGTGGTTGGTTGTGACTTCACTGCGACCTGACAGTGCTGTCTCTCAGGAGGCTGAAAGTGTCTTTGCAGCTGGTGGCGCTGAGCCACAGGCTTAGTGCTGACTTAGAGCCAGTTATCCTTGGATGTTGTCAGGTAGGTGTGCCAGGACTTCTAGATATGGTTAGGGGCATAATGACTCTGTTACCTGTTGATCTTCCTAGGCAGGTCTTCTTTCATCTTCTACCACTTCAACTACAAAATCATGAAACTGGGACCTTTCCAAAGCAACTCCTGTTATTAATTTTACATCGTCCTGACAACCAGCACAGGAGTCTGTAACATGCATAAATGGCTCGTCGCCCCCTGAACTGGAGTGAATGTATTGTAAAAACTCCTATTCAGGCTGCTTTTCTTTTACTATGTTATTATTCTGCTGAACTTTTGTAAATGCTTCATTTACCGTCGACTGCTTTTGGATGCTTTTGTTTCCACAGAAGCTTTTTGACTATGTTCTAATGCCAAAAGAAGCCAAAACAAAATAAGCGAGAAAACAGTGAAAAAAAGCCCAGAAAAACACAGAAGAATGGCATGGAAAATATTTAAGAAAAACAGAAGTAAAGAAAAAAAGCAGTTAAAAAATAAATCATTGTAAATGGCATGCCCTTTAAGAACTCCTTTATAAATGGAGCTTCTCTTCACATCCATGTCTGGGCGTACAATGGAATCCTGTTCTGTATGATGGGTAATCATGTGCGCTACGATTTCACACATTAAAATTAAACTCTTCAAAAATCCATGAGAGCTATCGATGTGGGCACTTAAACCCAAGCAGAAAATCACAATCTGTCCAACGTCTCCACCCGTCCGGACTGCAGCAGTGAGCACAATTGTGGCAGTCACGGTATTTATTCCCTATTCTTTCTTTTGTACATGTACGTGTTTTATTTAGCAACCAAAGTATTCTGAATCTAAATTCAAACCAAATGCAGAAGCTTTTTTCTCCTCGAACTAATGAAAAGAAGCTAAGTCAGAGCAGCTGGAATTTGGGGTTACATGTGTTGCTTATCCTGGGTTGTTAAGCAAGAGTGAGTAAATGATGAAAGTGGCCCTATTAATATGAAGTCGATGATATCAGTTCCTTAGTTGAATGTGTTACACCTAATTCAGCAAGGGGTAAAAAGTTTTTCCTATCTCTGTTTATATGGATTTGAAACTTTTAAAAAATATTTTTGGGATGACACTTGAGAAGAGTCTTGACAAAACAATTTGCATTTATATAACAACCTTAATGTGGGTAATGCTCAAAATGTCAACTAATTCCGAAATTTCTCAACATCTGGTGTAGTCCAGCAGCCAAAGAAATCTAATGACTGCCTGCCATTAGCAAAGTCATCCCATGAATTCACCATCTCTAATCCATGATCTGCCAGCACCAATAAACACAACCAGGCTATGTTGCTAAGTTTGATCAATGGCCTAACAAGTCATTTCCAAGTTTGTCAACAAATATCCAATTGTTTTACAGGTGCAGTGTCTCGGGACCGATCTGTGCCTGATTTCGGATCTTGCCGGTTTTCGGAGATAAAGAACAGAACATTAATTCATTTAATGGGAGACACATGAAATCGAGTGAACAAGTTTCTTTTTATTAACGTTTGAAAAAAGAATACTTTATTGCTCTGCATGGTGTATCACTATCGCTATCAAGACTTATCCGTTTATTCACCATTGGCGCTAGGTTGGGCGGTTCTGTGAGGGTCAGACAATCCAGGCTGGGTCCATCAGGCAGATCAGGCCAAGGCAGGTTGGATGGGGTCAAGGGTCGCTTGAAGCATGGGTAAAGACTGTCATGCAAAGCCGATAACCAATCTCGCGCACCACCGCACCAATGCAGCATCTAGCCAAATTGTCCCGGTAAGTTATTTTAATCGTTTTAAAACAAGTAAAATTGATGTGTGGATGCTTATAAAAATTCCAGTTTTCAGACAACTCCAGTTTTTGGGTACCCAGATTTGAGGCACTACTGTACCTCTATTTAAACAATATATATATACCCCTGCATACACTTACGGTGAATCAACCATTCAAAACACCAAACTAGTTAGGCCAACAGACAGAAAAAAAAATCACTGTGCAACTTCATGGCTTTTCTAAATTGAGAAATCTGAGTAGAGAACACGAGCTGCCGTCTGGAATTCTGAAAAAGAAGAGAGATGAGGTAAATCAAAGGAGAGCGAATATGTAGTGTCAAGCTTTGCTTTTAAAAGACTGGAGATTTGAGAACTAGACTGAGATGGGGAAGAGTTCCACAGCTGCATTGAGTTTGAGTGAGTTTGAGTAGGGGATGGAGCACTGAGTCATGATTTAAGCCCAGTAGCACTAATTTCACAAGGCTGCATTACCAGCTAAGAGCCTTACTAAACCTAAGTGTGCACCTATTTATTGATCTTGTGAAATTGTTAAAACGATTGATTGAAAACATTTATATATGCCTATAACACTATGAAGTCAATTCTTTGACCTATGCTCACCTTTAGTGAGCCTTTATACCAGCAGCAAGTCATTCAGAGTTAGATAGGTACAGTTAATAGAATTTTGTAGTTTTGTTCAAAGTTTTCTGGAATTCAAGTTGAGATTAGATTTATGTTAGTTTTCAACTGACAGAATTTCTTCACATCAGTCAAGATATGGTAATAGTTGCACTGCACATACACGAAGGGTAGCAAAGAATCATTATGTAAATAAAATAAAACATGAAAAGAAAGTCAAAGTATCAGAACAGATAATCTAAAGCACTTGTTAGGTTTTGGTCCCAGTTTACACTGCAAACAAGAGAAACACAAATTTAAAGGCTGTGAGGAAATCTGGAGTTCAGATAAAAAGATCTGGGGATCAATGAAGTGGCCTGATTTGGCTGCTTAAACTCCCAATAATCAAAGGGAAGAATTGCAAAAATCAATTATGGTTTAAGTGATGGAACTGTGAGCAATAAGCATGGCTTTTATTTCTTTGAGTGAGCCAGAGGGTGACAAAGTTTGTAAATAGAAAAATATAGTCAGTCTAACTTGTGGAAATGTTGGTTTACGTGAAGTACACTACACTGTATAGCCTTTAACATAATATTTTAATTAAAAATTCTATGAGTACGAGCGTATATTTTAACTTTTTTCCAGTACCAGAGAACCAAAAGAAACATATGACAATTTTACTGAAATATTGTTGATTTTAAATAAATTATTATTTCTCACACAAACTGTCAACTGAGTTTTTTATGCAATCATTAAAACTCTAGGGTGGAGGCAGATGTATGTGGACAAGCTATTATGTTAAACTGCCTGAGTATATCATTAGAGGCAATAAAGTTTTATTTTACATCTGTAATTGCCTAAACCTCTTTTCTAGCATGTGCTGCCACATTGTGGTCAAATTATGAAACTGATTTCAATTGTTAATATTTCACAAGCTATGAAACATTTGTAAATGGATGGTTACTGTTCATGTCTGAAGTAATTAATGGGGCATTTGTATAATGTGAAGAAGAATCCCTCAAACATGAAGAGGATATTGTAGTTGGTCTTTACGCTTTGATCGAGTATGATGGATGCTTTGTTGCAGCATATCTAAATTAACATAATATCATTGTCAAGGGACTCGTGAAAAGGTTCAATTACAGCGCAATCTCATTAATACCAGGGCTTGTTAAACTAACAGACAATCCCATAGTCTCTGTTATACAGACAAAGACTGTATGTGTTGGAAATACAATTAGCAAATGAGTGCCTTCTGTCTGAAGGATGTCACTGGTAGTTCTCAATTTCACTCCCAAGAAATACACAAAAAATTTTGGCTTATGGCCACAAGCATATGTTCCTTCTCTGCAGTCCTTCAAACTATAGCCACCAAAACTATAGAAAATGGACTTCAAATCCTATATGTGTAGAATAAGGATCTGAATAGTCTGACGCGCATCACTTTTTGTTAATACATTCAAGTTTACAAGCCTGTCCACCATCAACAGGGTACAGGTCAAGAGTGTGATGGAATATCTTCACTTGACTGGATGAGTGCAGCTCCCACAATACTCAGGAAGCTTGACACCATCCAGGACAAAGCAGCCCGCTTGATTGGCACCCCTTCCACAAACATTTACCCCCTCCGCCACTGACGCACAGTAGCAGCAGTGTGTACCATCTACAAGATGCACTGCAGGAACTCACCAAGGCTCCTTAGCATCTGCCAAACCTATGACTGCTACCATCATGAAGGTTAAGGTCAGCGTACACATAGGAACACCAGCTCTTGGAATTTCCCCTGCAAGTCATTCACCATCCTGACTTGGAAATATATTATTGCTCCTTCACTGTCGCTGGGTCAAAACCCTGGAACTCCCTCTCTAACAGCACTTTGGGTTTACCGACACCATATGGACTGCAATGGTTCAAGAAGGCAGCTCAACACCACCTCAAGGGCAATTATGGATGGGCAATAAACACTGGCATAGCCAGCGATGCCCACATCCCAAGAATGAATAAAAAAATATAAAGCTTATCCATTTCCTATCCTTACGTTTCAGACAGAATTCCTGATCCCTTGAAGCAGAATGCTTAAATACAAAATCCTACTTCCAGTTCCTAGTCCAAGATGCTCATCACAATATCCTATAGTGAAAAGCAACCTAAGGTTTTTTTGCTCGGTTCCTTAATTTTATTGAAAATTGCTTGACTTAAAGAAAAATGGATGTAATGTTGGTAGAAAGTGTAGATAGATTATCTGTCCATGTTTAGTGCTGCTGAGGGGATTCCTACCCCTCCAAAATGAAGCAGCACACATTAGGGAAAATTAAAAATAAATGCAATCTTATTCCCATTTAGGCCATACTATGGTGATTAATGAGGTTCCTCATTCAGCACTCACAGCTGCACTGTTCAATCAAAACAGGAGTATTTCAACCCAACTTAGATTTGAAGTTCAATTACCGATGCTGAAAATCTGAAGTAAAAACGGAACATGCTGGAAATACTCAGCAGGTCTGGCAACATCTGATGAAAGTTTACATACCTGAAACATTGGGCTGAATTTTCCCAGCTCATTGGAGGTGGGCTGGAGGGCTGGCAATATGCCATGGCAATGAGACCTTTAGCAGCATGGCACCTTGCCAGGTAGCCAATTGAGCCACTTAACTTGCCAATTAAGGGCCATTTCCTGCCTGTGGGCATTTTGCCCAAGTCAGGACAGGCGCTGTCAAGTGGAGAGACTGCAGGTAAACCCTGGCAGCCTCCCAGTAAGATCCGGGGAGGGGCCCTCCTAAATGTGTGCTCCATGGCCCACAGAGAAGCCCCCTGGTGGCAGTGGCCAGCACTGCCATGCATCACAGCCACCCACCCCCATCGCACCGATTTGCTGAAACTTGCCTGCCTGGTTCCGGCTTCCCCCAACGTAACTCACCTCACTTTGAGGGTTCCCTACCATTGAGGGGCTCTTTCCCTGGTGACCAATTGCAGCGCTGGTCACCAACAAAAATTACAACAAACTATGAAAAAAATTGCTTCCACATAATGTGTTTTTCTGGCAAATTCCTTCTTGAGTTGCGAACATAAGTACTGTTTATGCTTATGTTCATCTTAAATGCTCTCCTAATTGAGGGAGTGTCATTGCTGGAGAGCTGCACAACCAACTGATAAGATACAGGAAATACAGAAACTCTGTTACCGTATCTACAACTAACCCTGATGCATGAGCACAAGTTCCAGGTGTCTCTGCTTCTGGAGTTGCTAATGGCATCATTGTTTTCACGGGTAATGCCTATATCCACTTGCACAGGGCATGTGATGTCTCAGAACTGTCCCTGACATGAATGCCAGCCAGCTTCTCTAGTTATATTCCATTTGCCACTGCTGCATAGAGCAATAAGCACCTATAAGGTCTCAGCCTCCCTCCCAGGTAATTTGCTGACAGCTATGACTACATCTTGGAGTTAGGTCCCCTAAATCACAGAGCAATAGCAGAAATGTTCATGAAAGATGCTGCTACCATGTCTATACCCTGCATAGGCTGAAGTCACCAATGAAGATGTTACTAGTGTTTATACTCCATGGCACACAGTAGTAATGCTCCATAATACCTATATTGTGAGCATGACAACACATCGAAGTGTTGAATTTCGTCACACTACACATATCACATTTCATTGTAGTCTGAAGAAGCAGCTGACTCCTCAATATGGTCCAGGTGCTGTACTAACCAACTTGTGAAAGTAGGTCTATTAAGATATGTATCTCCTTGCAAGTTAGGAGTAGCATGCAGCATGCTGGATCTCTGGCTACTATTATCAACTTTCACCCTACTACTCATTCCTCATATTTGCACCACAACTCACTGATTGCTGCAATATTATTATGTACATGCACAATCACTGTGTGTAATCATATTGATAGAATGTATCATGCCATCATTGGCTTTCTGAATAATACGATAAAAAGTACAGCACCTATCCAGATCAATTCAGACAAATTCCATGCTTTGCCTCCCAAATAAATTCATGGTTGGGAATTCTTCATCAGATCTACACTGCCAACTCCAGTTATCTACAGATATACCATTACACATAAGAGCAGTAAAACTTACTTCAGGAGGTGGGAAGATTATTATGTTAACAGTTTCTTCAGCACAACCAACGAGCAAGTTGCAGGAGTGCACAACTTTGAGGACAATTTCTGATAATGCTATTTTATCAGTCATTAATTACAAATGGCTATTCTCTTCATTGTCACTGAAAGAGGAGTTTTACCTAAGGGTAATTCAACACACGTACATGACTTCCTGCAATATATTTCCTTACCCATCATGACATGCCCAGTGTGATTTTTGTAACTCTCCTATTTTAACTTCTGATACATTACTTGCTATCATTTCTCTATCAATCCAAAATACTTTATAATATCTTTAACAACTATTAATTTCCTTGTGTCCGTATTTATCTTGTGATACTACTTTAGAATAATATTCATATCTTTCTGTGCTTTTTCTTGAAATTATAAAACTTCTTCTAACCTACCACCAGATCAGAGTCATTAGTGCTCAGTTGTCTTGTCACCTTTACACAATTAGAGGCCACCTACTCCCACCAAAGATCTTCTCTTTGTACTCCAGTAGTTACCTGTATGTCTGGGGTCTTTATCATTAAAATAGGCTTTTTAAACTTGGCATAGAGCCATTTTGCATGGATATTTATCATTCTAGAGCCAGATTAATGAATTTCCTGACAATTGTACTGGTTACATGGCTCGATACCTGTTGGAAAATTGTTTAAGGATCATTACTGTCTATCCATCATGGCTTCATTACTGCCAATGAGTTGGCACTGACCAGCTGCAACTATGTTCTGTTCTTTATACATTACAGTATTTTTCAATATAAATTATAAAGAACTAATTTGTGCTCCTGTGCTTTGAGTCACATGTGGAGTAGGCAATTGCTACCATTTGTGACCAGTTCAATTAAGTACATCTAAAGAACTGTGAAATCACATTTATAAACCACCTCTTCTGATTGTAGCTATAGACAATGGGCAATAATACACTGTGAATAAGGGTTTGATTTTATGGATTAACACTACTGGTGCAGTGTTCTGTGCTGTAGGAGTGCATATTATGAATTCAGCCGCAGAGATCTTCTTGCCCCCACGTGATTTCCTATCCATTAATATTAATTGGTGAAAAATCACTAACCTCCGTGTGCCTGAATTCCCAATACACCTTCATTTAGGAGCAAAAAGTTGTAAATTTTACCCCAAAATGTCATTAGTATAAAAGAGAGAAGAAAGTCCAACCTAACCATGTATTGACAGCTGTAAGATTTTTTAATATGCCTTAAAACAAAAAAAGCATTTCAGTTTAACAGAAATTAGCAGTGAAATATTTCCCTATTCATATATATGTCAGCTTATCATGCCCCTGTATGAATCAGAAACTATTATAAGTTCCCAAATATCTTTTGCTATCAACATCCAAATATATTTCTTCAAGGATTCAAAAAAAACAATGGCTTGCAAGTCCTCAATCACTAAACATTCAGGTTAACCAAAGGCCTTCCCAATGAAGTCAGCACCTGCGTAGTTTTACTCTGTGTTAGGAAGAGGTTTGGATGTAAGAACAAAGGGCAGAATTTTTTCGTCGGCGTGTGGGGGGCGTGACCTGCACAATGATGCATAAAATGACGCAGGGTGACATCGGGTGGAGCTCCCGATGTCACCCCGCCTCATTTACATTTTCAGGTCGGCGACCTATTAAGGCCATTAAGAAACCAACTCAGTTCATTAATGGACCGGCCCATCCAACCTTAAGGTTGGCGGGCAGGCCGAGAGCCCTGGCGGGCTTGTGAAAAAACATGAAACCTCATCCACTGGCGGGATGAGGCTTCATGAGGGCTTTTAAAATTTAATGAAAGGTTGCAGTAAAAGTTATGGACACGTCCCAACTCATGTGACAGTGCCACATGAGGGGACATGGCAGTGAAAATTTTTGAACTCCTTTATTAAAAGTTTCAAAACGGAGCCAGTCTCCCTGAGGCAGCACTTAGCCTCAGGGAGATCTGTGCGCTATGTTGCGCGCATGCGCAGAAGAGCACACTCCTGGCTGAGGGAATTCCCCCCGCCCACACAGGGAGTGCATAACGCTTCCTGGCGGACGTCACGCTGGGCGGGCCTTAATTGGCCCACCCACGTACAATGCCAATCGGGAGCCCACCGCTCTTCCCCCCCAATGGGGGGAAACTTTTTCCCAAAGATAACCTTGCCATCCTTCAGTTCTGATTTTGAGTTTTAAGAGTGAGCAGAGATTTCAGTTCATAGCAAGTTCCAGAAATAAATTTCAGTCAGGTTATTATTAGCATGGGCCTCGTCCTCATCCTGCAAAATAATCACCATTTTTGTGTGTGTACAGGGGGTAATGCCTTGCAATGAACCTGCTGAATTCTTAATGTAGCTTAACATATAAAGTGCATACTTATAAAAAATACTTCACAATACTTTATGGTCAAGTTCCAAAATACTACTTGCAGATTTTAAAATACCTTGAGTTTTAAATAATTTGAGCTTGTGATACCTGCTCAAAATCAGTGAGATTTATCAAAATAAGCAGAAAGACTTGCTGTGTCTGTCACGTAAACTTTCCAAGCAAAGTATACAGAGCAGTTTATAAACCATGCTGCCTTTCACTGTGACAAAAGCAGGTATGGTTTGTGAATGATGGCCAACCATGCTGAGTTTGCTCAGAAAACCATAGCTTCTCGCCTGGTCTCACCTCACAAAGTGGCCCTTTTGCATACAGTTACAGCTTTAATCCTCCTTCCGATCGTCATTACTATTCTGTTGGAAACCCCGATCTAGTGCAGTGATCAGGCATTACATAGAAGAGAAAGAGAAAGAGAAAGTTCAGCAATCTACATGGAGCATTTGAGAACACCACAGAAGACCAGCATTTGTTCTTTTATAAATCAAATGCCCATAAGAGTGTAAAGCCGTAAAATGTAAATTTGTAAGTATGGTATTACAACTTTTTTTTTACTAACTGTGTTACATCTGTCTCAGATAGGAACATAAGGCAGAACACAAAATGCCTTAGCGGTGATAACCATGGAAACAGCTGTGTAGCACACAACAGCTGGCAGTACAATAGATAACCCTGGGAGGGAAGTGTACTCCAGCTGTGGTGACTCGAGGAGAAAAATGAACAGGGAGGATTAGCTCCAGCAGCCCTGCCTTGCTGTCTGTATGCCAGGCCTCTGTTCAGCACTCTGATTCCCTGTAGTGTAACACTCTGCTCATTCAATTCCCACTTAATGTCTCTGCAGCTCACTGCTCTCAAGGTTATTAACACTCGGTGGCTGCTGACCTCGGTCATCCCACTTTCATTCACCAATATGCAACAGATTTGTACCTACACATTCTCTGGGACCGCACAGAGCTCCAGGAAGCTGGACATGACATTGGTCATACTCCCTGTGCAATCCTAACTGACCCCAATCAAACTCTTTGCCATTCTGAGGGATGCCTGCACAGAGTATCCTATGAAAGGGGGGAATTTGCAGGGGGTGGGGGGGAAAACTCTCAGCATTGTGCAGAAATATATTCTCAGGAAGCATATACTCTATTTCAAAGCGGTTTAACCCTTTGAAACCATAATGAGACTTTAGACTAAAATGAAAGGAAAACAAGGTTATTATTTTTTTTAATGGAAAATACGAAGGGTGGAATTTTACGGCCCTGTCGTGGTGGGGGCGGGGCTGTAAAATGTGGCGAGCCATTCAAAAGTCCGTTGACTTCTGCAGGACCAGAAAATCCCACCGACAGGTGGAGCCACAAAGTTCCACCCTAAATCTAAAAATCTACCTTAGAGCAGAAATATTTAACTTTTCAGTTGGTTTGCGTGGCATCATTTTACACTATTTAAAATTTTTCGGATAATTCTTGATTCAGCATTAAGTAAATGCTCCGAAATATTACTTGCTAATTTTTATTGCTGATGCTCTGGTTGAAACATATAACCAGACCTTTCCGTATTGTTAGTATTCAGATAGTGCGGTTTAGTATCCATCAAAGAACTAGACTACTGGGGAAGTAAACAAAAATAAACAGAGGAAACCTAGAGACATGAGTTACAAAAGCAAAGATTTAGGTAAGTTGCCAAGAGGCTTTTCATTTTGCAAAATTTCTGTTATCTGGAACATGTTACTGACACCGCCATTGAGTGTGGATTCACTGCAAAAGAAATGGGACAAGTTTCTGCAAGTGGATGACATCTCCAGTTACAGAAGGTAAGAGCATTAAAATATAATGTTATCAAGCATTGCTTGTTCTGGCTAGAGGTAGTGGTTTTTAAGTATATTGTTAGAGGTATAATGTTTATACTGCTATCTGTTGCAGTTCCTTCATTTTGCTCTTGCATGATCAATTTTCACATGCAATTGGGTTAGGGCATGTCCATTTTCTGGAATCATGCTGGCCAGCTATTGGCTATAGGTAGAAATGAAGACCGGATTTTACTTTTCTCTACATTCAAGGGGATGGGGTAGCACTCTTGGGCTGTTGCCAGAAAATCCAGGGGCAGAATCTTTGGCTCAGCGAGCAGGGGGGGGCGGGGTCCGCTCGCCGAGGTGTAAAATCACATGGGGTGACGTCGGGCGTGCGCCCCAATATCGCAGCACGTCATTCAGATTTTCAGTTCGGCAGGGCACGCAGCTGAGTCCGCCGAACTGTCAAAGGCCTATTAAGGCCATTTAAAAAGCCAATAACGCAAATAACTGAGCTGCCTGTCCAACCTTAAGGTTGGCGGGCAGGCAAAGATTTCAGGCGGCCTTTGCATTTTTCATGGAACCTCATCCACAGGCGGAGTGAGGTTTCATGAACGTTTTCAAAGTGTTTGAAAAATTTTTAATGAAATTAATGGACATGTCCCAGCTCATGTGACAGTTTCACATGAGGGGGCATGTCCTTAAATTTTTTTTTACCTTTATTCAATGTTTTATAAGTGAAAGTAATCTCCCTGAGACACCTCTGTGCCTCAGGGAGATTTCTGCGCTCTTTCACGTGCATGCGCGAAAAAGCGCACTCCCCGACTCCGCCTCCTCCCCCGCCCACAAAGGGAGCGCTCGGCACTTCCGGGTGCATGTCATGCTGGGCGGGCCTTAATTGGCCTGCCCACGTAAAATGGCGGCGCCCAGCTGATCAGGGGTGCCGATCGGCTGCGCGCCCGCCCCCGCACAAACCCCCCGACGGGGAGAAAATTCTCCCCCTGGTGTTTTCTATCTGTTCAGTGCAACTGAACTGGACTTAATTGGCACCAACAGCCATGGAGAACAACTTTTCATCCTGTAAAGGCAGAGTAAGCTTAGTTTATCAGAGATATACGACCTTTATTTTCACGTGCCCAAGCAACACAAGTGCAGCAAGGGGATCTTGGCCAAGCCCAGTCCCTTTTTGGAAGATGTTACATACCATTTCCAATTGAAAGAGCGAAAATTAAAATCTAGCTTAGGATATTGCAGCACAAATGGCCTCAGCAAGGCACTGAAGAGGTTGGGAAACATACAACCGTTCACATCTTCTGAAATATTTTACAACTGGATTTTTCTGATGGAAGTAACCGAACTAATGAAAGACAATCATTTGCAAATATTGAAGTATTTAGTCCTGCATTTTTCAGGGCTGCAAAATTTTGCCACTATTGGAGGGATTTTTTTGCTGTACTAATGAAAGGAGGCGTTCCCAAAGAAAGAACAGAATAATGATCTTGAATGTGATGCTCTTATAATGTACCACCAACAGAACAGTGACATGAAAAAGAATTGTGAAGCAAGTTTGTCAATGTAACTCTGACCAGTCAATCTTATTTTCACCAAATCTATATTTTGCATTACTGCTGCTACTTTATTTTACTGCATTTATCCTAATCTACTAAACCACAAAGCAAGTCTACAAGACTAAATGAGTATACTACGACACAACAATAATCAAAAAAAAACAAATGGAATGCTGGCCTTAATATCTAGAGGAATGAAACACAAGTGGGTAGGAAGTTCTGCTCCAGTTATTCAAAGCACTGGTCAGACCACATCTAGTACTGGGAGCAGTTCTGCCACCACACTTTAGGAAGGATATATTGAACTTGGAGGGTGTGTATTCAGTAGAACTGTACATGGACTCCAAGGGTTAAATTACAATGAGAAATTAGACAAACCTGGGTTGTTTTCCCCGGATTTTAGAAGGTTAAAGGGTGATTTAATCAAAGTTTTCAACAAATTAAGGGGAACAGATAGGGTAGCTTGGAAGAAACTATTTTTACAAACTGAGGAGTTTGAGACCGGGGTAGAGTCCAAAAATTAGAATCAGACCTTTCAGAGGTGAAATTAGGAACACTTCTACATGCAAAGGGTGGTAGGAATTTGGAACTCTCTTCCACAAACAGCAATTGATGCTAGATAAATTGTAAATTTTAAAGACTGGGATACGGAGTTAGATCACAGATCAGCCAAGATCTCTTTGAATGGCGCAAAACAGGCTTGAGGGGCTAAATGGCTTACACCTATATAGAGGCTTAATTTTACAGCACCCCCCTCCACCCCACCCCCCGGGTGGCAGATTGGCAGGCAGTGGGATAGTAAAATGCCATGGGCACCATGCCCACTATCTAAATGCCCAACCCACCCCCTCTGCATTTTTACTAGCAGTGGGGGAGCAGTCAGACCACCCTACTACCCTTGGGCCAACTGAGGCCCTTAAGTGGCCAATAAATAATGCCAAGCATCTAGCCTGGCAGCCTTCACTACACGGGACGGTGGTGGGAAAGGTGGGGGTGCCTTCTTAACAAGCCCCTGGGCCCAATCAGAGGGCACTGTAAGGTCTTCCCCCACCGGGCTGTCTACCCCAGTTCCCTCGCCCCCTGGCTGGCTCCAGCAAGACCCCCAGACTTACCTCTGATTCTGGCTCCAGTGTAGTGCACCTGCCTCCAGGCCTCAGTACTGCTCCCAGTGGTGCAGCCAGTACTGGAGAGTTGCCATCCTCTGATTGGCTGTCAGCTTTCTGAGGTGGGACTCACTGTTGCTGAGCAGAGGAAATATTGCTCAAGCCACTTTACAGCTAGCCAGCCATTAAGTGAGCCTGTCAACTAGAAGCAGGCTTGCCCTGGATTTTCAGCCCCATGCTCCTATGTTTCTACAATTCACTTTTGCACATACTCACCTTTCCATTCACCAGGTAGGGAAGATCTGACTGTCGTGATTAATAATTTCAGTTCCAGACACATAGGGCTCGATTTTAACTCTGTGCAAGTGAATATAAATCTCACCCTATATACCAACCGTGACAGCATAACAGCAGTGAGTTTTCTAAGGTTTCACCTGAAAAACATCCTTTGCTTGAAAGGAGACCTGCTCTAATGTCAGCTTTTACCTTAAGGAGCATTTTTTTCCTCTTTAATTTTTCAGCTGTGTACCAAAGATCTTAACACTTTAAGTAAGCTGTGTGGAAAATTAATTGGTTTGCCATGGGTGTGTATTAATATTTGCGTGAATCTAAATTCACCATGTGGTGAGCAGAATTTGTGGCATTGCTCACAATGTTGAAATATAATTTGAACAGTATTGTAAATAAATGCTGTTTTAAATGTTGAATTAATACTGAATAAATCTGTAGTCCTGATTAAAACTGTATACATTAAACCAACATAACAGATTGAAGGCAGTCACCCTCAGACACATACATACACGCCAGCTGTATCCTGTTTCTGCTAATATGTTAATATGCTGAGGATTGAATTTTGAAAAAAAATTATTCCAAAACTAAGCTGCATTGTTTACATTTAAAGTAAACCTATCATTTTCATTTAAAAAGACTCCGATGATGTTGAGCAATACTCAAGCACAGCCTATGTAACAGAATGGATAAACAGCCCTTTGAGAATTGACAATCAAATTCAACAGAAAGTGCCATTGAAAATCAAGCATTCAACTTTTTCCTTTTCTTTAATTGAGCAAAACTGCCACACAATTTAAGGACATTGATAACCCCAAGACTTTGGTCATAACATAGATAAATTCTTATAAATATAAATTTCATTCTTAGGCTTTGAATCCATCTTACAATGTTATAAATATACAAATACATATAAGTCTGCATCCACCTCTTATTTCTACAGACATTAACACATGGTATCTAGTCAGCAATTCAATTGACCATATCTTTCTGATTCATAATTAATTTTTTACGCACAAAAAGAGCATTGTTTCCAGTACATAAAGAGAACTTTAAAGCCATGACCTGCTCTTGACCTCAGAAATTCATACAAGACAGTAACTATTGACTAATTATCTTTGTTTTTATGCAGCATTATACCTCGTGCCCCCCGAGTAGATTGAGGGATTATTTATGGTTGATAATTTTTCACCCGGAAATGATTCCTGTACTGTCATATGACCTGGGGGGTCATTCAGGGTCATGAGAGCTTCAAAGCTTTCCAGAGGCAAAGAAGCAAAAGATGAATAACTGACTTTTTAACCCGCTTTTACCCCAAAAAAAGACCTCTATTATAAAACGGGATTATATAGAGTTATCGTTACTCAGGTTAATTATTTTAATAACCAATCCTGCTCAATTTTCTTAATAAGAATATAAAGGATTGAACATTCTTCACCACCTGTGAAATATCTCAACATTGTACATCACAGGAGGATTCTTAGCAGTGCGATTCTAAATATTGCAAACAAAAAAAAAACACATACTCATAATTTTATTCTAAGAGTGTTTTGCTGCTCAGAAACAGACAATTAACCCTTGACAATCTCAATAATTCATTCCAGCACACCTTCATTGATAACGTGGGGT
Source organism: Cetorhinus maximus (assembly GCF_964194155.1). Classification (NCBI taxonomy): domain Eukaryota; kingdom Metazoa; phylum Chordata; class Chondrichthyes; order Lamniformes; family Cetorhinidae; genus Cetorhinus; species Cetorhinus maximus. Next base: position 111,200,822 of record NC_135884.1, read on the forward strand.
GTCCCATTCCAGAAAATGTTGACAAAAACTTCCCAGTTACAACCTAGAGAATGAATGGAATGAATGGCATCAGAACCATTATCCTTTCATTTGTAGGAAAAGTTATCATAACTCACCAACATGCAGATGTCCTATTATACACAGCCCCAAAGGCAACGGCAACAACTTGCATTTTATATAGCACCTTTCATGTAAGAAAATCTTCCAATGTACTTTACAAAAGCAGAATCAGACAAAAATTGACACCAAGTCAATAAGGGAGATATTCCTGGTCAAGAGCCTGGTCAAAGAGATAGATTTTAGCACTATCCTAAAGGAGGAGAGAGACAGATGGAGAAAAGTTTAGGGGGGGGAATACCAGAGCATGGGGAAAGCACAGATGAAAATATGGCTGCCAGTTGGGTGGGGGCGGGTGTTGTGGGAAAGGCACCATGTTGCACAGAAGGCCAGGGTTATGAGTTTTCTCATATTGTAACATTGAGAGAGATTACAAAGATAGGGAGGCGTGAGGCTGTGAATGGATTTAAACATGGGGGAGAATTTTCTCCCCGTCGAGGGGACTGAGCGGTAGTGGGCACGGGTGGGCACGCAGCCAATCACTGCCCGTAATTAGCTGCGTGCTGCCATTTTACGTGGGTGGGCTAATTAAGGCCTTCCCAGCGTGATGCGCACCCGGAGCTGCCTCAGGGAGATTAGTTTGATTTTGAAAAATTTAAATAAAGAAAAAAATTTTTTAAGACATGCCCCCTCATCTGACAGCGTCACATGAGCTGGGACATGTCTATGAATTTTATTTAAAATTTTTATTAAAGTTTAAAAACCTTCACGAAACCTCATCCCGCCCATGGATGAGGTTTCATGATAAATGTGAAGGCCGCCTGGGCTCTTCGCCTGCCCGCCAACCATAAGGTTGGACGGGCAGCTCTGTTAATTATTTTAATTAATATTTAAATGGCCTTAATAGGCCTTTGACAGTTCGGCGGGCACACAGCCAACTCTGGTGCATTCCTGCCGAATTGAAAATCAGAATGACGCGCGGTGACATCAGGACGCACGCCCAACGTCACCGCACGTAATTTTACGCATCGATGAGCGGGGCCCACCCTCACACGCCGACCCGAAGATTTTGCCCATGAAGACGAAAATCTTAAATTTGAGGTGTTAGTGGGCAGGGAATCAATGTAGGTCAGCAAGGACAGGGGTAATGGATTAGTTGAGCTTAGTGTGGGTTAGGATATCGGTAACAGAATTTTGGATGAGTTCAAGTTTGTGGAGAATGAAAAATGGGACTATTGGAATGGTTGGGTCTGGAAGTAACAAAAGAAAGCACAATGGTTTCAGCAGCAGATTGGCTGTGGCAGGATGGAGATAGACAATATTATGGAGGTAGAAGTAGGCTGTCTTTGTAATGGAGAGGATATGCGGTGAGAAGTTTAGTTCAGAATCAAATAGAATGCCAGGATTCTGAACAGTTAGATTCAGCCTAAAACAGAGGTGGGGGAGAGGATGGAGATTCTGGCGGGTGCCATTAAACAATGGCTTTATTCTTCTTAATGTTTAACTGGCGGGCATTGCAGACCTACCAGGGCTAGATGTTGAATGAGCAAACTGAAAACACAGAAGCAAGTGGAAAGATTAAGACAGATAATCCTGAGGTAAAGCTATGTGTCATCAGCCTATGATGTGGAGCCTGATGTCCTTTCATTGTATGATGTGTTTGCTAAATTCGGTAGCTTTCATAGTTATTTTTCTGCTGTCAGTTTGCAAATGATCAGGTTTATTGAACTCAGTTTCACAATTTGCCATGGTGGGAATTGAACTCATAACCTCTTAGTAGTACCATAGTACATACCCTAATTGAATAAACCCACTTTATTATACTGCAGTTACTGTTCTCATAGATCTCCAAGTGAAGTACATTGGGCAGCTGTTAGGCCGGAGTTCTACTGTTCTACTTCTTCAGGTAAGCTTAGCCACAAGGAAACTTTACAAAGGATTGCCTGAGTGCATTGGGAGAGTTCTCCTCCTCGGAGCGATAATTCCCTAATGTTAGGGAGAACAATCCATTCTCTCATAACGTTGTAAACTTTCCATATGAGGTGACTGTGTGAACACTGAGGCATTTTTAAAATCCAGGTTTACACAAAGTTGGACTAATACTACATGGTGAAATCAAAACAGGTGTGAGATGGCCTCTTGGGAGAGGTTTCATGTCACTGGTTTTTATGCCATTCTTATGCCCAAATTATATTGCCACAATTGTGATGATGTGAACCCAAGACCACTTAGTGACAGCAATCATCAAAGAGTTAAAAGTAATTAAATACAGTCAATTTTACAACATATTATTCAGCATCCATTCAAATCTCAACAGTGAGCTAACAAGTCGAAAACCACTTTACTATGGAATGTAAATAGTTAAAACATTTAGCTAAATCATGTTTCCACAAAATAATGTTGAAGATCATGCTTTTTCAATTATTTTACCTAACAATCAGATCAACTAAGCAGATTATTCTAAGCATGTCCTTTAAGGAAAAAAAAAAATCACACAGATTTATTCTTGCACATCTGGCATGAGCATATTCAATGTGGGAAATGCAGTTGGAAAACCCTTCGGGCTATAATATATTCACACCAATGTATCACATATTTATAACTGCTGTCATATTTAGTTCATATCCATATGTAATTGCCTTATGCTGTTAGGCTGTTAACAATCTAATATGGTGCACAGATGCACTGCTTTGATGTTGCGGTTTGAGTCTATGTCTGACAAGGCTGAGTATTGACCAGGCTGTGAAGCAGAACAGCTGCCATTAAAACTGTGACTGTAGAACTGTATTTTATTGATTGTCTCTGCAGTGCCTCTTAATATTATTTATTGAAGCAAGCTATCAATGGGAAATGCCTACTACCTCCTCTTATATGTGGTAATTGATGGGAAGTGAGGCATTGTGGCCCCTGCTGACCCCAATGTACTGAAAGTCAGATGGATTGCATGTAACTCAATTATGATTGATATTATCAAATTACACGATGCACAACATATTATATTGGCTCTTCCCAAGGAGATTTATTGACTTTTTTTTCCCATTGATATCTTTTTTAAAAGAAAATACTGTTTAAATTAACCTGTGAATAAAAACAATATTACGTGGAACAAACAGTTACATGCTTGTTATTAAAGTTGTTAGCTGGTAAATTTAATAAATAGACAGTGTAAAATGCTTAGTCAACAAATACTGAAACCATCGATTGCTGATCAAGCTGTTAGAAAGTTAACTTTTTGAAGTAATAATACAATGTGTCATACAGCACAAGATGATGTAAGTTTTATGTACTGTTTATTTCTTCATAAAATGAATGTCATCACAGCAGAAATCTGTTAATGAATAGGACAGCATTTCATTGTTGGTATAAGCTGTTATTAAAAATGTCACCTATTCACAGGCCAATGAAGATTGAGACTTGTAATGAAATTTGGACGAGTTCATTTCCTGCAGTCTTGGCTATAGTTGATGGAGGAAACATACTTTTTATTTCCAACCAATGAGAATTTTAAAGGAGCTACGCAGATTAAATATTTCTTTCTAATTGTTCTCAAGATATGGGTGAGGGTGACAAAGGGATATTTATTGCCCATCCCCGGAAGGTAGTGGTGAATTTTCTTTTTGAACTGCTGCAGTCATTGGGCTGATTGTGCTCCCACCATGGTGTTGGATAGGAAATTGTAGGATTCTGACCAAGCAATAATGAAGGGATAATGGGATACATTCAAGTCTGGATAGTGTGCAACCTACAGACAATGGTGTTCCCTTGACATTGCTGATCTTGTTCATCTTGGTGGTGTTATGATCGCAGCTGATGTTACTACTGGACAAGTCAAATCCAGGGTGCAACCCGGCTTGATATATCCTAACTTTTATCTTTTGTTTAGATGCGTGGAGAGTGGCTACTAAAGAGAGTCACAGGAGTCAGCTGATAAACCATTAACAAAAGAATTAAACATTTATTAAATGAGAAAAGATAAACTATGTTACAAAACTCCTTCACCCGTAACTATACCTTTACAGATTATTACAGATTTGCAAGGATAACACAGGTTACAAAAGCTAGCTTATGCTCTAATGTTCACAGTAAGTACACAGTCCATGTCAACCAATAGGCAACCTGTGGTCGGGCACAGCACACTCTGAAACCAAGGGCAGAATTTTTCGCTGAGCGGGCAGGCGCGTGCCCAACCCACTCAAGCATGAAATAATGCATGATGATATCGGGCGAGTGTCCCAACATCATCGTGCACTCACGCGATATTTCAGTAGGTGGACGCGCGTTAAACTCGGAAACGTGCCCGCCGACAATTAAGAGGGCAATTAAGCCCATTAACAACGTGATTAACAGAGATTTTTCGTTGCCTGTCCAAACGTTATGGTTGGTAGACGGGTGAATCAACCAGGCGGCCTTTGAATCCCATGGGTGGGATGAGGTTTCTGTGATAAATTAAAATTAAAATAAATTTCTGTGGACAGCATTTTCATTACTTTACATTTTCAGGTGACTGATTATGAAGTTTGGACACTTCGTTTTCCAGTTTCTGTGACCTTTGTTTTAGGTCATTCAGGTCTTCAAATCCCTGAGGCAGCTTTCTGCCCTCAGGGAGCTCCCTGTGAGCTTTCTGTGGGCACTGGCCCATGCCCGCACCGAATTCAACACTCGCCCTTCTCCCACCCCCCACTCCAGCAGTGCTGAGCCTTTCAGCACACGCTTCGCGCTGGCTGGCTGTTAATTGGCCAGCCAGCGTGAATTCGCAGTCGGGGGCTGATTGCGGTTGTCAGTCTGGTCCCCGGCCGATCCTGGACCCACCAATCGGGCCCACCCGCCGAACTGAAAATTCTGCCCAAAGTGACAGATGCCACCCCAGGCAGATGCTATGGATCTCCCCCAACTCCCCCCAGATGCTTGTCACACCGTGAGCCAAATGGTCTCACTGAACTCCATCTTTCACACAAGAGTTTCAATCTCCATTTTCGAAGAACTCACTTTGGATTCTTCTCCCAAACTGACGTTTCCACTCAGACGCCTTCTAAAAGGCTTCACCTTCAGGCTTTCGAGCTCTCTTGGAGCGCCACATGCATTCAGGCTGCCTGCCAAGCACTCTTGCTCACTGATTCAGCTGTTCCAACAGAACACCACTGCTTCACATGTAAAGAGTCACAGGCCTTCGGCTTTCCCCTTGGATCTTATGGCTTCTCGCAAGCCTGTATTGCTTTAAATCTGCATCCTGCAGCTTCTCCCTTTAAGCTTGGAGCCTTTCTCTGCTCTTCACTCTTAACTTCATTTAACAGGACCTTTTCCAGCTTCCTGTCCTTGCCCTTTGACTGAACTATCCACTTAGGACCTTTCCTGTCCACTCCCTGGTTTTGTGGACTTTGTCCTTAGGTATTTGGAATCTGCTCCTTGCCAGTTCCCTCTCCCGTCCAGCCTCTCTGTAATCCTGGCCACTCTTCCCACTTTCCTTTGGGACTTGCTATCTGTCCCTCTCTTATGCTGCTTCTGCTGGCAACTCCTTTCAACCTTAGAGTGCACTGACTAACTGAACTCAAACTGCTTACGGTTTGTCTGTCTGTCTGTGTGTGTGTGTGCTCTTTTGAGCCCTGTTGCCAATACAATTTTTTTCTAATTTGTTTTAACTCCTCTAAACCCCACCCCACTCTTGGTAACACAGCTCTCCACTTCAAGGGTCATAAAACTCATCAAAATGCAGGCATCTCTTAAAGTGAAACTAAAACTTAAGTTTCTCCTTTTCTTAACACACCAATATAGGAACACATATTAAACTTCATTCCTAACACACACAAATACACACATAACTTACTTAAATTCTCTAGTTCCTAACAGCGATAAAGATTACGGATGGAAGAGGTGCTGTTGAGTTAGCTTGCTGAGTTGCTATAGTGCAACCTATGGACAGAACACAATGCAGCCAAAGTATACCGATGGTGGAGTGGGTGAATATTGAGTCCAGTGGTAGGGGCATCGATCAAGTGAACTGCTCTGTTCTGAATGATGTGGCATTCCTTAGGTGTTGTTGTGACTGCATCCAGCTGGACAAGTGGTGATTATGCCATCAAATTCCTGGCTTGAACCATTAAATTCTGATCAGGAGATGAGCCACACATAGCAGGGTACCCAGCTTCTGACTGACTCTTTTAACCACAACTTTAGATAAGACTGGTGCACTTAAGCTTGGATTAAGGCTGAGATGATGAGATGACTCATTTGATGACCCCTTCCAACAATTTCCTGAAGAAGGGCAGTAATTGGAAAAATGAAATTAATCCTGCTTTTTGTAGATAGGACCAATCTATGCAATTTTCCGCATTGTCATTATGCTGCACTGGCATAACTTGACTGGAAGGGGTGACTAGTCTTGGTACACAGATCTTCAGAATTACAACCAGACTGTGACCAGAGATTTCGTTGTGTCCAGTACCCTCAACTGCTTTTTAATGAAACAAATTGGCTGGATACCAATATCAATGATGGTGCTTACGTGGGACTATTGAAAAAAAGAAACACTTGCCACTGGACATTTATTTTACAGCCAATTAAATACTTTTCGAAACATAGTCACTGTTGCAATGTAGGAAACATGGCAGCCAGTGTGATCTCAGCACAAACTCCCAGAAACAGAAATGTGGTACTGACCAGGTAATCTCTTATTGGTAATGTTGGTTGAGGGATAAATATTGGTTAGGGCACTGGAGATAACTTTCACGCTCTTCTTTGAAATAGTGCCGTGGGACTTTTTACATCCATCAACCAGGCAGATGGGGCCTCGGTTTAATGTCTTTTCTGAAAGATGACACCTTCGACAGGGCAGCACTCTCTCGGTACTGCACTGGAGTGTCAGCCATTAATTTTGTGCTCAAACAATAGTGTGGAACTTGAGCCCAGAACCTTGTGAACAATTGAGCATATTGTCCCTTGGCTGAAGTTGCTTGCAAATACTTTGTCTCTTGCTGAGTTCTGCCATAGTTGAGGATGGAGATAATTAGCGAACACCCTCCTCCTTGTCATTCCCCTTTCTTGATTGGATGTGGTAGAACTAAAGAGCTGTGCACTTATCTGTTGAATGTAGGGACTTTTAGCCCTGTCTAAAGCCTGATGTTTTTGGTGTGTAGCATGCAGTTGGAGCATGTATAGTAGCCTCAATAGATTGAAGCTTCATTCTGGGATCTCCTTGCTGTTGCTTGTGGTACATACTTCTACAGTCTCTATTAAATTAGGATAGATCTTCTGGCTTGAGTGTGATGGAGGAGTGAAGGATCTGCCAGTCCATGAGGTTACAGATGTGGTGGTATAGAATTCTGCTGCAGTTGATGGCCTATAGTGCCTCATGCGTGTCCAGTTTTGCACTGCAACACCCATTCTTCATCTGGCTCACAGGCGTGCCACGCTACACAATGGAGGATATTCTCACTGTGAAGATGAGACTTTATCTTCACAAAACTTGTGCAAAGGCCACTCTTACTAATTCTATTATAGACAGATGTTTGTGCAACAGGTAGGATGGTGAGGAGGAGGTCAAGAAGGTTGCACCCTTGTGTTAGTTCCTGCACCAGATGATGCAGACAGCAATGACAGCAAGGACTTGTCAGTTTGATCAGTGATGGTGTGACCAAGCCACTTGTGGTGATGAACATTGAAGCTTCCCATCCAGAGCACATTCTGTGCCTAAGTATCCCATATTAGGTTTTCTGGGATTTCATATTTTATTGAATATTCTGCAAACAAGCAATACAACATCCCATTAATTCTATTCAATATACAAAGAAACATCAGATAAGAAAGAAATAACTTGCATTCAAATAGCACCATTCTTGAGCCCATGATACCCAGTGTACTTATAGTCAGTGAAATACTTTTGAAGTGTAGTTGTTGCTGTTATGTAAGAAATTAAACAGATGTGAAACAGCCAAGTTGCACACAGCAAGGTCCCACAAACATTAATGCAATAATGGCCAGGTGGTCTGTTTTAGTGATGTTAGCTGAGGGGTAAATGTTGGTCAGACATCTGGGAGAACTTCCCTTCTCTTCTACCAACAGGAACATGGGACCTTTTACATCTACCTGAGTGGGCAGACGAGGATTGGTTTTACATCATGTCTGTCTGAAAGACATCATTTTGAACAGTGCAACACTCTCTTAGTATTGCACCAAGGTGTCAGCTTAGATTATGTGCTCAAGTCCTTGGAACAGAACAACTCCTTTCCTGTGCAAAAATGTTTGATATAGTGTAGATTTAAGTGTTATCTGTGTTAATAAAAAAAACACAGAACATGTGCCATACATTTCCTGTCAATCAGGTTTCTCCATCACACTTTTGAGTATTATGCCTAAAAAAAAGTATAAAGAATCAAAAACAGTCAATCGGAATGTACAAAGTTATCTACAAAATGAAAATAATAGAAAAGTGACACAAAAACGAGAAAGTCTGTAATTGTTGACTGGCATTACTGTTCGAACGTTTCTTAAAAACGGGGGATTAAAAAACATTCTGATGTTCAGCCTCAATAACATTAAACACTGACCTCAATAAGACTTGTGCTTTTAAAGGGACTTTGCTTCATTATAGGAGAATAATGTTGTGCATTACATTGTATAAGGTTTCTGGCCTTTATGAAACAATATATGATCAAATGGGCGGCAAAGTGGTAACATCAACGGACAAGTAATCGAGAAACCAGGTCTGGGGGCGAGGCATGGCAGCTGGCGGACTTTAAATTCAATTAATAAAATCCGGAATTAAAGTTAATCTCAGTAATAGCGACCATGAAACTATTATTGATTGTCATAAAAACCATCTGGTTCACTAGTGCCCTTTAGAGAAGGAAATCTGCCTTCGCGGTCTGGCCTATATGTGATTCCAGATCCACAACAACGTAGTTGACTCTTAACTATCCTCTGAAATGGCCTAGCAAGCCATTCAGTTCAAGGGAAAATTGGAATGGGCAACAAGTGCTGGCCTTGCCAGCAAAGCCCACATCCCATCAAGGAGTAAAAAAAATAACTTATTGTAAGCAACACCACAGCTGACTAAATTCAATGATCAGATTATTAACACTTAAAATATGCTAAATATTAGCCAAAGAATTTGACTACAATATTATGACCATGCTTAAATGTTTAGCTAATCTGGTTGATTATTCGGTTACAAGCATCTCGAGCCATGATTTCTTTGGTTTTTCTTGCTCTCTTTATTCTGTAGGCTTAACATGAACAAGTTCTGTGGCAAAAGCACCAACTCTTCCATACTCAGCAAATAGTGGATCTCTCACTTTCTGCTTCAATGTCTCCAAACATCTGTTGCTCATGAGAGAAAAATGAATTGTTTATTCCTCAAACTGATCTCAGGTAAGAAGTTTGAAACATGCTACACTTTTCATTTTTAAATGAATTCATTGTCAGACATTGAATGTTATTAACACCATTTGCAGCTCATCAGCCAACTACCGCCCATGATTTCTGTCCATTGAATTCTGATAAGCTGCCTGCCATATTCAGGACACTGCTGGTGATATGAGGTCTCAGGAAGTTTCACTCATTCTATCTGTACTTCGAATAGATGCTACATAACTGATCAAAAAAAAAGACAAAAAATTGAATTGAAGTCTAATGAGGAGGTAACTAAGGATGCAATGGACAGGGGAGAGATGGTAGGATGGTTTCCCTCTTTTTTCCACCTCTTGACTGACCACAACAAGATGTGTTTTAAAGAAGAAATATTTTAACCCCTTGAGTGCTGTGACTCTTAGGAATAGACACAAGACAAGTCTCATAAGTTTAGGAAAATAATAAATGTTTATTTCTTAACACGCGAAAATACAAGAAAAGGTGATTACAAAAGAAGCATGCACTTAGGCATTTAAAGTGTCCAAAAAGTCATTATTGCTCTTGTTCTTCGGGCAGGAAGCTGGAAACATAGCAGGCCTGATGATTTCATTTTGGTTCACTGAAGAAAATGGAGATTGGAAGTTTTGGGCAGTGAATATCAATGGTGTACTCCTTACACAGCAGGTTTCTGGCTTTGCTCCAGCTGAGATGAAGTTGAGCACTTGTAGTGAAGATCTGGCTTGGTTCTGTAAATCAGTAGGTAAAAGGATAGCTCCCCCCTACCCCCCTTCTCGGCCTATTAGTGAATTTTTAGGCAGTGTTCTTCATTTGCTGGGCAGGATTTCTTCCTTTCGAGTCTCTTTTCTGCCAAACTGACTGACCTCTTGTTCTCAAGTTGTGTGTTAATAAAGTGTTTATTTTCACAATCTGGTCACTCAGGTGGGTGTTCTCATTGTCCACACAGATGCTCCCTCACAAAGTTAGGATTGAAACACAGTGGGTTTGAATCTCAGCAATTTGCATCTCCTTGTTATAGTAGACTGTGATTCGGTCAAAATCATAGAATTCCCTCTGGGTCAAAATCCTGGAACTCCCTTCCTAACAGCACTGCGAGTTTACCTACATCACAGGGACTGCAGCGGTGATAGCCAGCATCACCTATGTCCTATGAAAGAATATTTTTTAAATGGTCTTTCTTCACACTCATTTTGTGGAATTTCATTCTGCTGCCACTGTAAATCTATGTGGTCATTGTGTATAAATCTCTGCAGGCATTTAAACAATAATAGCTGTTAAATCCACAAGAGAGAATTGTTGCATTTTTAATGTCTTCTCAGGAGTGTTCCAAAAAAGTTGTTTACATTTTAATGTCCTGTCCAGACACGCAGGCTACTTCTAGCCTTGGGCAGTTTCATGTATATTTGCAGACAAGGAGGGAGGTCACCTCACCCCCTGGACTTCATCTTGTTACAATGCAGATTGTCCATTCTCCATATTGTTTTTTTTATATGTAAGTAAAGTGTCAATGTTTCTATAAATTCACAAGCATAACTATGTGGGAATGACAAGGATAAGTCTAATGAAACACAAATACTTCAGTCAAAATTGTGCCATATATCAGCACACATTTTTTTATTCATTCAAGGGATGTGGGCTTCACTGGCTAGGCCAGCATTTATTGCTCATCCATAATTGCCCTTGAGAAGGTGGTGGTGAGCTGCCTTCTTGAACTGCTGCAGTCCATGTGGTGTAGGTACACCCACAGTGCTGTTAGGAAGGGGGTTCCAGGATTTTAACTCAGGACAGTGATGGAACGGCGATATATTCCCAAGTCAGGATAGTGTGTGACTTGGAGGGGAACTTCCAGGAGGTGGTGTTCCCATGTATGTGCGGCCCTTGTCCTTCTATATGGTAGAGGTCAGGGGTTTGGATGGTGCTGTCGAAGGATCCTTGATGAGTTGCTGCAGTGCATCTTGTAGATGGTACACACTGCTGCCATTATGTGTTGGTGGTGGAAGGAGTGGATCTTGAAGGTGGTGGAGGGGGTGCCAATCAGCGGGCTGCTTTGTCCTGGATGGTGTTGTGCTTCTTCAGTGTTGTTGGAGCTGCACTCATCCAGGCAAGCAGAGAATATGCCATCACATGACTTATGTCATATAGGTGGTGGGCAGGTTTTGGGGAATCTGGAGGTGAGTTACTGTCCACAGAATTCACAGCCTCTGACCTGCTCTTGTAGCCTTAGCATTTATATGGCTGGTCCAGTTCAGTTTCTGGTCAATGGTAACTTCCAGGACGTTGATACTGGGGGATTCAGTGATGGTAATGCCATTGAATGTCATAGGGAGATGGTTAGATTCTCTCTTGTTGGAAATGGTCATTGCTTGGCGCTTGTGTGGCACGAATGTTACTTGTCACTTGTCAGCCCAAGCCTGGATATTGTCCAGGTCTTGCTGCATTTGGACATGGACTGCTTCAGTATCTGAGGAGTCGCAAATGGTGCTGAACAATGTGCAATCATCAGCGAACATCCCCACTTCTGACCTTATGATGGAGGGAAGTTCATTGATGAAGCAGTGGAAGATGTTTAGGCCAAGGCACTACCCTGAGGAACTCCTACAGTGATGTCCTGGGACTAAGATGACTGACCTCCAACAACCACAGCCATCTTCCTTGGTGCGAAGTGTGACTCCAACCAGTGGAGAGTTTTCCTCCTGATTCCCATTAACTCCAGTTTTGCTCAATGCCACATTCGGTCAAATGCTGCTTTGATGTCAAGGGCAGTCAATCTCACCTCACCTCTAGAGTTCAGCTATTTTGTCCATGTTTGAACCAAGGCTGTAATGAGGCCAGGAGCTGAGTGGCCCTGGCAGAATCCAAACTGAGCATCAATGAGCAGGTTATTGCTGAGTAAGTCCTACTTGATAGCACTATTAATGACCCCTTCCATCAACAAATAGGCCTCGGTTTAATTTGTCATTTGAAGAACAGGTTCTCTGAAAATGCAGGTTATGTATAGTACTGCACTGAAATGTCAGCTTAGTTTTTTGTCCTGGAGTACAGTTTGAATCTACAACTTTCTAACTCGGGGGCCTCACTCGGGAGCACAGAGTTGGGACAATTCTCAGTTTCGCAAACTTGGCCCAGGAAAATGTGCCTTGGAACTTCATATGTCATTCCAGGAGGGGCTAGGTTGTAACAGAATCATGGTGGGTGACCCCGGTAACAGTGCAGTGGTTGCCAGTTACAGAGACAGGCTGGGCAGAATGCCTGCCTCGGTGCACCAACACTTTGCCAAAGCAATGAAAAGAAACAATAAAGACAAAAACAGTTCTCCAGCCCACACCTCTCTTATCCCCTCATTCCCCCCCACATACTCCCCATGCACCATCCATGCCAACTCATGCCATCTTAAGCCCCCACCCACTTCCCATAGCTCCTCATACCCCCTATGCCAACATATGCCCCTCTGCCCACCCTTTTGGCCCTTTATAGCCCCTATGTCAACTTAGTGCCATTTAATGCCAACCCATGCCCCCCATCCCTCCACCATTTGCCCTTACATCGACCATGTCAACTCACTCAGTATCCACTATGGACAGATCTCAGGACCCATGCTGAGATTAAATAAGGTTCTTAAGTGTCTATTGATTAATTCACTATTGAGAAAAAAATAGTCCCATTGATAAAAACCCATTCACTACATTTGACCTCCTTTAATCCCTCATAAAAACAAATATTGGAACTCATAGTCCCACTTCAAAGAGTTTATAACCATTTTGGAGCTGTCATTCAAACTGTGAACTGACAGGCACCCCAATGTGATTATGAAATGTTGTGAAATCAGTCAAGCAGCACTAACCCTGTAATCATAACACTCAGGTTTATGCCAACAGACAGAGTGAAACCATTTTTTTTTTCAAATATTTAAAAGGCAGGAATTTTAAATGCCTTGACAGCTTGATAGGTCCCTTTGACAACTCTGAACAGTTCCTTTTGACAGCTCTCTTGACAATTACAATGATCTTGACAGTTCCAATGAGTTTAGGCACTTTTTGCACACATTTATGTCTACTTTTAACAATCCCTAAGTGACCTTACCTATTCCAAAGGGCAGCTCACTTCCCCCAAAGGTATCCTGGGATCATATCCATTAGGATACCTTACCTCTCCAAAGGGGTACCCTACCTGCCCAAAGAGCTCCAGCAGCTTTAGGCCCTCTCCTACCACGTCTAGTGCGCAAGTCATGTTTTGGACATCCCACTAGTAAAAATCATATCAGCCTGATGCAGCTGCACTTAACATTTTCAGTTGCCTCTATGAGCCATGGGTGTGCAACTTAGAACCTGCCCCCATTTTCCTCCTGTGCAAACAGAAAGTGCCAGTTTTGGGGTTGGGACTTTCTGAATTGGGTCTCCGCAGCCATTTTTGTAATGACAGAGAGGCTCTCCATTTTTATGAAAATTCAGGCCAGAGACCACAATGCCAGCAACTAGACAAATTAAAGCATTCCTAATGAGACAACATTTCATTTTCTATAATAATCTCTCTGGCGGTAATACTTTAGTAGCATTTACAGTAAATTATACACATAAAACACGTTTAAATCAGCTAATGGTGCTTCCTAGTCCATGCCTTTATAAAGACTATTCAAATCAATATGAATTATCTGTCTGTTCTATTCATTCAGATTTGACCATAAACATTGATCAAATTTAGATAACAGTTGTTAAAAAAGATTACAAATATATATTAAAGTTGCTGTATAGTATTGTGAAGTGTTATTTACAAGAGAATATATTGTTATATCGAAGTAACTCACTCTGATATAGCAAACCAAAAGTTATAAATGTCACGGCCAATACATTTTAGTGGTATCAACATTAACTTTACTAACACAGAGCCTATTGTTTATGTTATTGGACTAGCAATCCAGAGATCTGGACTAATCCAGAGATCTGGACTAATCCAGAGACCTGGACTAATCCAGAGATCTGGACTAATCCAGTGATCTGGACTAATCCAGAGATCTGGACTAATCCAGAGACCTGGACTAGTAATCCAGAGACCTGGACTAATCCAGAGATCTGGACTAATCCAGAGACCTGGACTAATCCAGAGACCTGGACTAATCCAGAGACCTGGACTAGTAATCCAGAGACCTGGACTAATCCAGAGACCTGGACTAGTAATCCAGAGAGCACGAGTTCAAATCACAGTTTGACAATCAGTATTCAGTTTTTAAAATAAAATTGGTACCAGTGGAAGTGAACTGGAAGCTGTCAGACTGCTCTAAAAACCCAACTGGCTCGCTAATGTCCATTAGAGAAGGAGACCTGCAATCGTTATCTGGCCTGGCCTATATGTGACTCCAATCCCGAACCAATAAAAATGAATGAGATAGTGCCCTTAAGCCATCAGTCCATTCTTTCCACAGACAGAACCTCCAAATTTTGTGCAGGAGTCAGTTTAGTCATTGCATCATTAAATCATGAAGGCCGTTTATTAAATAGTATAGTAAATCTGAATGGAACAGTTTTCCTGTAACTGCCTTCCGAAGTGGCTCAAGCCGTTCAATTGTACCAAACTGCTAGAAAGCATAGATTGCAGTGATTCAAATAGAAGGCTCACCACCATTTTCTTAGGGCAGAACTTTGCCCTTGGCAGGCAGGCTTGGCCGGGGTGATCAGGAAGCCGACTGCCACCCGTGATCAGGTCACGACTGCGATTTCACGCTGACAGGCCAATTAAGGCCCGCCCAGCGTGAAACATGAGTGGCAGCGCTCAGCACTGCCTGTGCGGACAGGGGGAGGAGGGCGAGCGGGGTGAGCGGGGTAAGCGTGAACTTCGTGCATGCATGCGAGTGAGCGCTTGAAAATCTCCCTGAGGCACAGAGCTGCCTCAGGGAGATGAAGCATTTTTTTCTAAAAAATAAAGATTTGAAAAATGTAATAAAATATGTCCCCCCATAAGACTCTGTCACATGAGCAGGGACGTGTTATTAATTAAATTTTAAAACTTTTATTTTTATTTTTATTTGCTTTTGGAAACCTCATCCCACCAGCGGATGAGGTTTCCAAAAAAAGGCCTTTTCGCCTGCCCGCCAACCATAAGATTAGACAGGCAGCGAAAAATTTAAATTAATTGATTATTCAATGGCCTTAACAGGCCTTTTAATTGTCGGTGGGCGCGCTGTCGACTCTGGCGTGTGCCCACCGTCCGAACTATTGCACGAGTGCGCGTTGACTCGGCCGACGTCAACCCACGTCATTTCACAATCGAGTGGGTCGGACACGCACCTGCCTGCCAAGCTAAAAATGTTGTCCTTAGGGAAACCAGGAACTGACAATAATTTAAAAGCAAAATACTGCAGATGCTGGAAATCTGAAATAAAAACACAAAATGTTGGGGAAAACTCAGCAGGTCTGGCAGCATCTGTGGAGCGAGAAACAGAGGGCGGAATTTTCTGTCCCCGTTGGTGTCTGGCATCATGGCAGATGTGAGTGGACAATATGGCGGGAACGCCAAAGATCGGTTTCATACCATCGTGAAAACAGTTTGCGATCGTCGGCTCCGGAGTACCAGGAGTGCATCACTGAATCAGGGGCCTGCACTCTTCTTGGCTTTTGTGGCCATGTCTTAACTGGTGCTCTCCTGGGCTGCAAACATTGAGAAGTGTGCGTGCAGCTGCAGTTTAAATATGGCACCCTGCGTGTGGAAGCAGCGAGGTAACGCTGTGGCGGGCAAATCGGAGGCCGTCCGCCAACCAGACAGTGTGTTTCCTCTGGCTGCATAATTAATGAGGCGGGGATGGGACGATACCACGCGGAAAGTCGCCATTACGGTCGATGGGTAAACAAGCTCTGAAGAAGAGTTAAATGGACTCAGACCGTTAACTTTGTTTCTCTCTCCACAGATAGTGACAATAATTTGCCAGCCTTGCCAGCTGTACCCACATCCTGAGAACGA
This sequence comes from Cetorhinus maximus, assembly GCF_964194155.1. NCBI lineage: Eukaryota > Metazoa > Chordata > Chondrichthyes > Lamniformes > Cetorhinidae > Cetorhinus > Cetorhinus maximus. The sequence goes on from NC_135884.1 coordinate 111,217,187, forward strand.
TTGTAGAAAATGAGATCTTCCGTTCCCTTTAAGTGCTTGTTAATATGTCTGTGGCGACTGATCTTTGTCCTTTTGCTTGAGATTTGAGTTACAAAACTTGGTTAGTCATTTGAGAATCAGGCATTCTGTTTAGTTTGGCCTGGTGATTTGTATACAAGCGTATTTGGGGTATTACACCTCTATTTTCCAAGCAACATTTGGTTTTAGCATTTGGCGATTTGCATTATTGTGTCATTGCATTATTTAGGTAATTTGGGCAAGTTTCTCAATCCTGTCTGCCAAGTTCAGTGGAATAGTAGTACGTGTTAGTGATACAGCTGGTTAGTTGAGATTTTATTACATATAACAGCTGAGTCAGCCTCTGCTCCTCTATCCTCTGCACCACCCCCCCTCCAATGTCAATATATATTATGCTTAATCACTAAATATTTGTTGTGTAGTTGCTTAAGCTAAAGACAGATTGAGAATTCATATCTGAGAATGATTTTTCTTCAAGTCTCAAAAGAGAAACTGGAATCTCTGAAAGGTTGCAATGGACAAAGATAAAAGATGGCTGTTGGTGATAGTTTAGTGCAGTCTACTTGAAACTGGTTTCTATATCTTATTATCCAATGTATATACACCTGCAAAAATAACTGCAAGGAGGTAAAATGCAGCAATTGGGGAAGGTTAAGAGATCTTAAAAGCATGGGATTTTACACTGGCTAGGCTCCACTAGGGAGAGATTAATGAAAGGGAAAACTGACACATTTAGATGAATAAGTTACAGGTAGGCACAACAACAGCCCCCTCATCCTTACCCAGGTCATTTTGAGGCAGTAGTATGATAAGAAAAAACAAATATGATGACATAAGAAAGATGAGCAGAGAGCAGGTTTCACCAGCAAGCCCAAAATATCTCTGACTAGCTCAAAGAAATTTGGATTTGACTCTAATTAGCATTCAATTATCTTTCCCATTGGTGCACTTCAGACAGTTTGGACAGAAAACACCAACCTAAAACAGCTGCATGCTGATTAGGCATGGGCTTGTGGTTTTTTGGAGGCAATGCTTTCCATTAGCACTCAAAGAACAACAAGTTGAATTGAATCACACCTTGAAATTGTGATAAACCATCCCTTTATCCAGACTGTAATCGGCACTCATTTGGGTGGCAATGAAAGTTTGCCTGTCACAATATTACCTAACTTTAAATCAATTAGAGTATCAGTCAGCTGCCCCCATGAATTATGCAATTGATTATTCAAATTGCCAGTATTGTCACCCAGAAGGTATGTAAAGGCGGCTGGTTAGAAGAGGTGCGTTATTTCTCAGGAAGAGGCCAGTCACTGCCTTTTCTGGAATTCAGTTTGCTTTTCATAGGAGTGAATAGTTCTAATAAAATGACAGCATCAACCTAATCATTGCCTTAAATTAAAGAACATAATTAGAAACAAGTCATAGAAACAAAATCAACAAATGACAAATACTGTTCAAAAATGCTGACTGCATAAAAATGCATGCTAGGCATGACAAAGTAGGAGATAGATTTGGCATAAATATATTTACAAGTTTGCTGCTCATAATGTACAGCAGATATCTTCTCCATAGTGCTATTATATATCTCTAAACACCTGCTCTATTAATGAATAAGTAGGACAAATGTTATCCTACCTGAATATTCAAGATATTCTATAGGACATTAAAAGCAACATGTGGCCTGGTGGAGAGAGTATTTCTCTCAGATACTGAGCTATATGACAAAACATTATCAGGAGTCCATTAAAGGGGCAATTATTTTTCTCATGTTGCGTCAAAGCATATTTAATATTGTGATCACAGTATTAAAAGCCTTCTGTGCTCTTCGGGATTTCTAAGATTTCAACCATTGACACCCATGGCAGACAGCTTGAATGGCTCCTGTACCTGAAAATGTCATAGCAGGAGGAGGATTTTGTCTTGTGTTGTTCCTTATCACTTTATATAAAAATAATCTCTAACTGGTCTTTTTAGATTATTTCACCAAACATCAGTGAAGCCATAGGCTCCCAGCCTGTATAAAAAGATGAATAATGATCCCTTCTTTAGTATTCAGTGACATCATTTGAGCTGTATATTTTAACAGGAGGATATTAGAGCTCTTGTCCATGGAAGGTAATGAGGTCTAGCTCTGAAGTACTACTAGATTAGAATGAAATACGAACCCTATTACGCTATGTTGCTGCAATTATTATCAGTAAGTTGCAATATAAATATGCAAATTATTTTGCTTGAACTTTAACATTTTCTGTAGAGGCTATTCATCTTCTTAAAGTATTACTTAAATCAGTAAAGAGGATTCATACATCATTGCCTGCCATTTTGAGAACAAATATTAATCAATTTTGCATTGGTGCTGAGGAACTGTAATCTGCTCCATGCTACAGTGACACAGCTAAAACTATGGTACTGAGCCATTCCCAGAAATCATGTGGTAATGCAGTGGAACATAGTACTTAATAGAGTTCCCAACACATCAGGGAAGCTCGAGATAACAATCATGCAGGCAGCATTATTATTCATCATATGGTATCACAATAAAATTATTGTAAGAATAATATAATGACCAAAGTAAAAATGATAAGTAATCATAATAAATGAAGGTTGCTTCTGTGGGTATAATACAATATTCTTCCAGGTTCATCAGTTGTAAAGAAGATTAATGCCTCTAGGCTTTCATTTCATCTAAACAAGAAATATGAGATCTCCATGTTATTCTGCCAGTAAAGAAGTTGACTTCCAATTAGGGGATCCAAATTAAAGCCACATTCCTGATTAACATGCAAATTTAGTGGCATTAACATTCACCAGGGTGGAGGATGGGTCAAGGGCCAGAAACTAGCTTCTGTGGGGAAACCAAAAAAGAGGGTAAAATAAAAATTAAGAATTATTTACTATAATGCTACATTTTGTACTCAGGAGAAATAGTGACTTGACCAGACTGTATCCAAAAGGCTTACAAAGAGGAATTTTAATCTTCAACAAAATAGAAGGTCCTGTCAGTATGGTTATATTCCTTGTTCATGAAACAGTTCCAAAATGCTGAGTTTTAATATGCCATCTATGGAAATTCAAATTACATGTCCCAATTAGTCTCCAATATTCAAAACAATTAAGGATATCTACATTACATCATCTTCTATTTCAGTCATGAAGCCTTTATTAGGCCCAAACATTGCTGCATTTTCTCATTGCAGGATTTTTAATGAAACTAATGGGCTGAATTTTGCGGTCCGTGGTGAAGCGACAACCCTTGCCACTGGCCTTGAAGAAAGCCGGCCGGAAAGATCACATGGTCTTTCCTCTTTCCAAAATACCCACTTGAATCTGGTACCAAGTCAAGAGGATTTACTTGCATCCAATAACAGTGATGTCATCACACAGCGAGTGGTATGCAGAAAATCACATTGAAGTATTGTCACAGACAGCAAACCAGGAACTAAAAAACACTGAATCCCTTTACTTCTAATTTAAACTTTTCAAACAGTAAAATAAAAGACTGGGGCATACACATGGGATTCAGGTAGAAGCTGAAAAAAAGATTGTTTAATTTTTTTTTTAAGTTATTTTTTTTTAATTGATTTTTTTTATCATAATGGAGAAATGTATCATTCCACAACTGCAAAATTGTTTTTTCAGGGCCAATGAAGTTGGTCAGCAGTAATTATGACCTTAGTACGCTGTGAAAAAAAAACAGTTACACCTCATTCACTAATGTGTAATTTTTTCAAGGGTTTTTATGGTGGAACTAACAGCGTAAGAGTGGAAGTTCTCATTAGTTCAGTGATTTCTACTTGATTGCAGTCTGGGAGGAATTCAACAACGCACCCTAGAATCACTGACAGCAGCCTATAGATCTCCGTATCTAACTGCGCATGACCAAACTCCAGAAGTCACTGTCAGTTTCAGAGGAGTAAAGAAGACAAACACTGACAATTTTATTGTCACTATACTCATGCAAAATCTGGCCCAAAGTTGTTTTCAACTGTTCCATTCATTAAGATCATTCTACCCACAGTATAACAAAGGTAGCTTTGACATGAATTAGAATTGCCACCTTGTGTCAAGTGTATAACTAGACAGGGGCATTTTAGGATCAGGGCAGCAGATGGGATCTGACTTGAGTTTTAAGGATTTCTTTGTTGCTGATCAAAATTCATCAAAACTTTAATAGATTAAAACAAATACATCCACACCATCAGGCACGTAATTAAGAAAGAAAAATGGGCTTTAATTTTGTCTGGTTTAAATTTTAGAAATTTCTGCACAATCTACTCAACAAAAAAAAAACAGACCAATAAGACACAATTTAAGATAGATTTATATCCCAGAAGAACTGAAAGCATTGAAAGGTGCTTAAAAATACTTCAGACTATCTAAATAGTGCTGGATGGAGCTGAGTAGGCTCCAGGGCAGCTGAACACATAATCCCATTTATTACGAGCAGTCTGGTAATAATTATTACATCAGGCATATCCCAGTCATACCTTCCTTTGGCAGTAAACCTTGCCATGTTTAGACAGATGCAGCTTATGGAGTTTTGATTATCAGAGCCACATCATCCAGATGCAGCCAATTGATCATTGTATAACAGTAATACTACTCGCTCTGTCAGAGAGAGAACATTTTCACATTTATGCTGCTTTTATTTCACAAGTCGTTGACATTTTCTTGAAAGATGGACAGGAATATTTCAAGAATATATTTTGAGAGAGAGGATAGTTATAATGTTGTGATTATTGAAGAATAACATGTATGTCTGACACTAGGAAATGATTGTGCACAAGCTACATCCCAAACAGCAGATTCCAAACAGTGCCACACGTAACACAGCAAAGACGTTTCATACTTTAATTTCTGAGCTAGACAACCTGCACTGGGAGAAATATTGGGAAAACACGGGGATGAATTTTATGCACTCCCTGCTGGTGTATCTGCAGGTGGTGGGGGGCACCTAAAATAAAATGGGTGGTTAGCATCACCTTCCTACCCACCCACCCCCAGACTATTCCCCATATTATGTTGGGTAGGTAAGACATCAGCCACTGTGCCTGGCCTTCAGCCTATTGAGGCCCTTAACTGGCCAATTAATGGCTTTTTAAGGGCCTCATTCCACCTCCGCTACATAATAGGTGCGGCTGAGGAAGGCAGAATGAAGGAGGCCAGCCCACTAATTTTGCAACTTGGGAAGGAAGGGGTTACCTCCTTTTAGGGTCCCCTGTGCCCATCAGGGGCACTCCCCCTCAAGATTGTACCCCCCCTTTTGTGCCCTCCCCCTGGCCTCCAAAAACTGGCGACTCCATTGTAGTCCCAGAGGTTGCCACCACTGCATTCTGCTGCTGCTGGGATGACACAGCTGCCGGCCAGCTGAGGGCAGGACTTCCTTCCCCTGAGGGACGTAAGTCCCACACTTATCTTTTTAAGGCCGTCCCAGCATATTATTGCTGCAGGGAAGCCCTTTTGGAAGTCGGCGGGCTCAAGACCGACTTTTCTACTGGGGCAGATAGGCACCTCCTGTAAAATTCACCCCACTCTTCACCTTTACGGAGGATATTCCTCATGAAAATAGAAACCTTGGGTAGTTTTGACTTTATAGTGTAAAATGGGTGACAGAAAATCAGCAACTCGTTTTACATCTCTCCCCATTATCATTTCCATTTGAGTCAATGGAAATGTGGCAGTAAAATCCCAGAAACACCAATGAGATAAATGACCAATTAAACTGTTTTGATGTGTTGCTTTGAGGGCTAAAGGTTGGCCAGGACTACAGGGGAACTCAGCTGCTCTTCTTCAAGTAGTACCATGGGACTTTTGACACCCATATGGAGAGGCAGACAAGGCATCAATTTAATTTCTCACTCAAATTATGACACCACCAGCACTGTAGCATTCCCTTGGTACTGCATTGGAATGTCTGCCTAGATTATGTGCTGAAGTCCGAGAGTGGGGTTTCAACCAGGAACATCTGACTAAGAGGCAAATGCTACCACTGGACCAAAATGAGACGACGAAATTACTTAAGTAAAACTAAGTGCAGTTGTAGTATAACAATGCATCAGAGAGAGTCTTTCATACATACAGTGAGAGTGCCTGGAGAGAGTAGTGTCACACCGTTTCAATTTTAAAGTTGTAAATTGCTCCTGGATAGCCTTTAAATTCCTACAGTTTGAAAGAGTTGCCAAGACAGTCGGCTCTGATCAAGGATTGGAAATTAGACTGGCAATCGGAGGCTGGCAAGCAGAGCTCTGTATGGGCATTCTCCCAGAATGGGGTGTGAGTCGGACAGCTCATCGCTTTCTGCTAGTACTGCTCCAAGAGTAAGCACTGATTTGAAGTGGTATGTTTTATAACTGCAACATCAGAAAGGAAAACATACAGCTGTACTTTGGTGTTGAGTGTTTGATATTTATTTCCCTGAGGGTCCATCCCTTCACACCACTCCCACCACCACCCCCTATCCCAACCACCCCACCCCTCCAACCCCCTGCCCCCATACCAACATCATGAAGAAAAGCAGGTGTTTTTTAGGAATCAGTGGTCAGAATAGCCCTCAGACCACTACCTGAGTATTGGGTAATGCTTGGGTGTTCATAAAACTGAAATCATAGATCAGCCCTATAGAAGACAGGTAAAATATATTCATTGTTGTACATCACTAATGATCAGCTATGGATACACTTCGGCTCTCCAAAAATCCATGAGCAGAATTTTCTGGCTGGTGGGCGGGCAGAGAGGGAGCAGATGCAGGCAGGCGCGGACCCAATTGCCACCCGTGATCAGGTCCGCGCCGCCGTTTTACGCAGGTGGGCCAATTAAGGCCCACCCAGCATGAATCGCGGCTCCTGAGGACAGCGGGAGTGGGCGGGCAGCAGTGGGACCGGTGGCCTGTTTAAAAAAGCTGCTGCAGCCTTTCCAGGCTGTCAAACATGGCCACTGGAAGAGCTCCCTCCCCAGAGCGCTGCTGGTGAGCAAGCCAGGCAGGTCGGTAGGGCAGGGGGGCACTGTGCAGGTGCTATGAAGGATTTTCTGACGATTGCCTTGCTGCCCTCCTCAAGGAGGTGGCAGCACAGTGGGAGGTCCTTGTACCCCAGGACGGGAGGAGGAGGCCCCCCGACATGACCGAACGTGCTTTAGAGGAGGTAGCGGAGATAGTGAGCTCCCAAGACGTGGTGCGGCGCACCTGGATCCAGTACTGCAAATGCTTCAACGACCTCTTGCGCTCGGGAAGGGTGAGGACCATGTTGGCAATGATCACTTAATCCGACAGGTGGGCTTTCCCTCCGGTGCCCCCCTCCAACTCCGCCCCCACCCAAGTCTGAGTGTAGTGACTGCATTGAATCATTGACGGCATGTGTCCTTTGCTGGGTGGGCCAGCAGATATTGCCCATGCCGAGGTCAGCCTGAGAGGGTGGTGAAGAGATGGGTTCTGCGCCCGCAGCATGTGGTACACTGAGACCCACATGACTGTTTTAGGGGCAACCTGGAGGAGCTGCACCTAGGCGCAGAGATAGAACTGCAGGACATGTCAAAGTCAGGGTGATGACATGCTGGGAGGGGAGCTTCAAGGTGGCGTGGCAACGATCGATCTGCTGTGCTCTGAGCTACATGTGCTTGCGCCTCCTTGCTATGGAAGGTTAGACTGTGTGGTGCCAAATGTGATGTAGGCAGCATTTGGCCAAGCGGTGGGGACAGGCCCAGCATCTTTGTGTAAGTGTTCGGCAGCAGCGGGGTGAGGAGACACTGGAGCCCTGATATGTCCCACTCTGGTTGGGGTGGGCCGTCCGCGAAGAGAGTCCAGATACAAGTAGCACTAATCAATGCTCTTCTCTCCTTTTCAGGAGGAGAAAGCACATAATGTCGCCGAGCAGGTGAGGACTGGCAGCGGGCCGGCCCAGGTGGCAATGCTTAGCCGGTTCGAGCAGAAGGCCCTAGATCTGCAGAGGCGACTTGCACCCAGGTCCACCAGTGTTGGTGAGGCTGGGGTGCCATGGGCAGGTATGCGTGCCCGGCACTCAGGTCACCATTGTCCTCCCAACAGCCATGGCAGTGCTGAATGTTCAGTGATTGAAGTTTGCAACATGGCTTGACCATTGCTTATGGAAGGATGATCGCATAATGATCCGAGAGACAGGGATGCACGTTGACATTGTCTCCACGTTAACTGATCCAATATCCTTGTTCTTCCTTCCAGCATCAGCAGAGCAGGGCCAGGAGGAGGAGCAGCAGAGGCCCCCTCTCACACCCTGAGGGCCCTGAAGTCTTGGACTCACCAGCGTCACACCCTCTCTGCCAGGCAGACACCAGCTGAGATACTAGCACCTCGGTGGGAATTAGAACATCGGCTAGTGTCCCGGGGTACAGCAATGAGGGCACTTCACAGTCGCTGGAGGAGCTGGCAGAGACAGTCGGAGGACTGCAGGGGACCAGGCACATGCTCAGTCGGTGCCTGATGATGTACCTCTGGAGTCGTCCGCGATGCAGCAAACGCAGGAAATGCGGCCGGGTGTGCGGGGTACATGAGGCTAAACTTGGCTTGGTGTCTGTGGTGGAGGAGTCTACGCAGACCATCGCCGATGCAATGAGCCTCATGTCCGAGCGCCATGCGTCCTCCATGGGGAGAGTGGGACTCTTGTGGAGAGGCTCCTCTAGGAGACCAATCAAGGATTCCTGGGGATGCGCTCGGACCAGAAAGCCCTCACATCAGCATTGACCTCGGCTGGTCAGTGCCATTGTGGGAGATGGTCTGGGCATCAAGTTTCCCAGCTCGGTGCCCATACATCCACGGTGAGCACAGAGGTCCGAACCGACCTCATGTTGGCGCAGCAGCTGCCTGTCGTCTCTGCAGGCACCTGTCACGATGCTCCAGATGAGGGCGGCAGTTCCTCTGCCCCTCTGCCAGTGACCATTGCATCTGATGAGGCTGCGACAACTAGAGAGATGCCAGCTGTGGGACTGGCAGCTCGCTCCCAGGTGGGGCCAGCACAGGGTCCACGGGCCAAAGGAAACCCACCAAGTTCATCGAGGCCAACAGGACAGCAGAGTCAGCAGCTGTCTCAGATACCACTCCCAGCAAGGGGGCAGCACCAAGACGTAGCACCTGAAAACGCAAACAAAGGGCACCTTAGGCACACCACAGGTTTCTCACTGGTGCTTTTGAGTTGGCCTGCAATTTGATCTTTATGAGTTGGTTTGATGTTGAACACCTTTGTCATTCTGTTCTCTTAATTTCCTTATGTTATAACATTAAATTCAAACATGTCACCATAGCTGAGGGTGCCTCTTTTCTTCTGCAGGTGGATGGTTTCCAATAACGTTATGAGTGATTGGTGGGACATTCAGCTTTATTAGCAAGGCCCTTAGTTAATGTTCCTATCCAGGCAGATTTTCCGCTCAGGTATCGAGAATAGAGCCTGCAGCTCAGGCTTGTCCTGGAGATCCATGTGTGGTGTGCTAACTGAAGGTTCATTGGATTAAAGCCTCCCGGGTGTCCCTGCAGTATGCCAGGGTCAGTGTCTACCCCCTCAGCATTTCCCTGTGCGTGCTCATCCTCGGACTCACTGCTGGACTCATCGTGGGCAGCCGCAGCCACTGCAACTACATCTTCTTCATCCATAGCGTCCCCCCTTTCCAGCGCAAGATTGTGGAGAACGCAGCATGCAACCACTAACAGCTACACACGATCTGGGGGGTACTGGAGTGCGCCCCCTGAACGGTCCAGGCATCGGGAGCGCACTTTGAGAAAACTGATGATTCTCTCCACCACAGCCCTTGTGGAGGCGTGGCTCCTACTGTAGCGCTCCTCAGCTTCTGTTCTTGGATGGCGGAGAGGCGTCATGAGCCACCTTCTGAAGGGATAGCCCTTGTCATTCAGCAGCCATCCATCCAGCCGGGCTGGAGCGCTGAAGAGCCCCGGCACCTGGGAGTGTCTGAGGATGTAGGCATCATGGGAGCTACCTGGATACCTTGCACAGACTTGTAGAATCAGCATCCTGTGGTCACACACTATCTGCACGTTCATGGAGTGGAAGCCCTTCCTGTTGACGAAGGCACCGGGCTCACCTGCTGGCGCCTTGATGGCCACATGTGTACAGTCTATAGCACCCTGGACGCAGGGAAGCCAGCAATGGCCGCGAAGCCTCTGGCTCGCTGTGTCTGGCTTGTCTGGTCTCAATGGAAGTGGATGAAGGTCAATGCACACCTGAACAGAGCGTCTGTAACCTGCTTGACACAAGTGTGGACAGCTGATTGGGAGACACCGCAAAGATCAGCCTCCAACCCCTGGAAGGAGCCAGAGGCATAGAAGTTGAGGGCAGCTGTGACCTTTGCAGCCACTGGCATGGGGTGTCTACCCACACAGTTAGCGGAGATCTCACGCCCAATCATCTGACAGATATAGTTGACTGTATCCCTTGAGAGATGGAGCCTCCTTCGGCACTGCAGCTCAGATATATTGAGGTAGCTGCTTCACCGCCTGTATACCCTGACAGCAGGATAGTGGCGTCTTCTGTGGCCCCTTCTGCCTTGGACTACCTCTTAGCCCTGCAACCCTTGTGCCTGCACCTCTCCTCCCAAAGGTTAGTCCCCTGGAGGCTGAATGTGCACTCCTGGCCTCCTCCCCCTTTTAGCCCTCCCTTCCTCCTCAGAGGAGGTGCCTCCAATGGAGAGTTCCACTCCCATTCCCAGGCTAAGGGAAGGCTTCCTGAAACCTGCAGGCCCAAAAAAGATTCCTCACTGCAGAGTGCTGACCTGAAGGTTGCGAGTCCAGACCAAGCAGCTGGTATGTGTTTTAAAGTATTGCAGATCACACAGGCAAGTTTCAATAACTTTGAAAATTAAATATTTGACAGAGCACACTCACAACCCCACTGAGACCTCTTATCCCACCCGTGGATGAGGTTTATACAAATGTGTCCTACCCGCCTGCCCGTTGCGCCCGTGCGATGACCCAAAGATCACACGGGCGCCGAAAAATCACCGTCAATTGGCACCTCAAGAGCCTTAAGTGGCCCATTAATTAATGGCAGGCGCGCCTCGGAGATCATTGCGCGCCCGCCCAACGAAATATCGCGATGGCGCGCGGTGACGTTGAGACAATCGACCAACATCACCGCGTCATTTTACGTGTCGGCATGTGGATCCCGCCCCCCCACGCCAACAGGAAATTTCTGCCCTATCCTTCCACCACCCTTTTGGCAACAAAGACTAATGGTCCACACAGATTACCAGGATGCTGGAGAAATATGGTCAAAATAGATGAATCCCCTCTTAGACATTTAAACAATTGATAAAGGAAATAATTTTATCTTTGACTGATACCCTTTATGGTTCTGCTGCAAACCCACTTCAGTCTCTGGCTTTCTAGATTTCTCACCCTCCCAAATGGCAGGCTGCTTACAGGTAACATGATAATGTCGGCAGCTTCCTGAATGCATGATGCCTCACCCAGTTGCCCTCTCAATGTGTGACAGAAACAATGATTGACCCCAGAATGTGCTGCACGGAAACAGCCCAATCGGCTCATCACCCAATGCTTCTTGTCACCTAAGCAACCACTTCTCAGTCTAGCCTTTTACTTTTTCCCACCACCCACCCCCCCAATATTCCTACTTCTCACTTTTAAGAGAACTTATACATATTTCAATAATAGCTTGTGGCCAAGAATTTCACATTCTTACCACTCTCAGTGTAAAGATCTTTGTTCTAAAACTTCTTTTTCTGATTATCTTAAACTTGTGTTCTTCATTACTGTCTCTCTGCCCTGTGGAAGCAGTTATTACCAGCTAACTTTTATAAATCTTCATGATCTTGAAGGCCTCCATTAGGTCCCCCCTTAAACATCAGAGCTGCACTGGAAAAAGGCCCAACTCTTAATTCTTCACAACCCCTGAAATTATGCTAAAATCAAAGTGAATCTACCTGAAGCTTTTCCATTACACGTATATCCTTCCACTAATAAATGCACATGTTTAACCTTATCTCCTTATATTTGCATTCTATGCTGCTGGTTTCAAAGTCACGGATTCACATTGCCTTTTATGGCCTTAGCCATGCATGCTGCCACCTCTAATGACCTATCTATCTGCATACTAAGGCTCTCTAGCCATTCTACTTCATTTAAAATGCCGCTTCATCACGCTGGGCGCCATATTTAAAGTCCAGCCACATGCACACATCTCAGTGCTTCCAGCCCACAACTACTTCAGGAAAGATGTCCACGAGAGGCAAAAAGACTGCAGCCCCCAGGTTTAATGGAGCATTGGAAAGATGTAACTAGTGGAGTGCCACAAGGATCAGTCCTAGGGCCTCAATTATTTACTATCTGTATTAATGACTTGAAGGAGGGGGCAGAGCACAATGTATCCAAATTTTCTGATGATACAAAAACAGGCGGGAGGTCATGTTGTGATGAAGACATAAGGAATCTGAAAGGGGATATAGATATGTTGAGTGAGTGGGCAAAAACTTGGCAGATGGAGTTTAATGTAGGAAAGTGTGAGGTCATGAACTTTGGTAGGAAGAATCAAAAAGCAGACTATTATTTAAATGGAGAGACTCTAAAAAAGTGCAGCACAGAGGGATCTGGGTGTTCTTGTGCATGAAACACAAAAAGTTAGCATGCAGGTGCAGCAAGTAATTAAGAAGGCAAAAGGAATTTTGGCCTGTATTGTCAGGGGGTTGGAGTTTAAAAATAGGGAAGTCTTGTTACAACTGTATAAAGTGTTGGTGAGGCCGCATCTAATGTAGTGTGTACAGTTTTGGCCCCGTATATAAGAAGGGATATACTGGCATTGGAGGCAGTTCAAAAGAGATTCACTAGGCTGATCCCTAGGATGAAGGGGTTGACTTATCAAGAACAGCTAAACAGGTTAGGCCTTTATTCATTAGAGCTTAGAAGAATGACGGGTGATCTTATTGAAAGGTACAAGATCCTGAGGGGGTTTGACAGGGTAGATATTGAGAAGATGTTTCCACTTGTGGGGGAATCTCGAACCAGGGGACACAGTTACAGAATAAGGGGACGCTCATTTAAAACTGAGACGCAAAGGAATTTCTACTCGGGGGTAGCAAATGTCTGGAATTCTCTACCCCAGAGAGTTGTGGAGGCTAGATCACTGAAAGTATTTAAAGAGGAGGTAAATAGATTTTTGAAATATCAGGGAGTTGAGGCCTGGGGCAGATCAGCCATGATCTTATTGAATGGCAGGGCAGGCTTGAGGGGCTGAATGGCCTACTCCTGCTCCTATTTCTTATGTTCTTATAATGATCTCATTTGTTATGGCAACCATCTCATCAATCTAAACTCTAAACTCACACACTCAAGCCCATTTCACTCACTGCCAGCTCAAGGGACATCGCCACTCATTCTCACATACACACCCTCACAGGTCCATCTGGCCTCATCTCCTCTGCAGACTGCCTCCTCAGCCCTCACCTGAGGCCATTTGTACAAATCAACCTGATGCCCCCACACACACCCTGGGATACCCTCCTTCCCCAGTGCAGCTCTCGTCCTGCAGCCTCTTCCTTTGCCTGAGGCCACTTCTCCCCCTTCCCCAAGCAAGACCTTGCCCTGCAGCCATTGAAAAGCCACCCACATATGGCTGATCTGGTAGGTAGAAACCTAACCATGAGCCCCCCCCTAAAAGTGCTGTGGTGCTGTCTGTGAAGCCTGGCGCTGATGACTGTGACTGCTGACTGTAGCAAGGTAGGCAAACAAACCTTGAAGTCCCAAGTGAAGTGCAGCTCGCCAAATGCATGTCACTTATGTGCAGTTGTGAAATACGTCGGGGTATTTTCCCGCCAATGAGGGCAGACGATTCAGTGGGGGGGAAATGAGCCTGACGGGCTGGCCTCATAATGATATGCTAATGTATTACAATGAAGTTCCCGGCATCCGATGGCGGGAAATGCGGCCGCCATCGGCAGGTGGAGCAGACAATTGCTAACTGGTTTCACAACGTCGTGAAACCGATTTTTGGCTGTCTCGCCATATTGTCCACTCACACCACCAAACACGCCTGACATCAGCAGGCACAGAAAATCCCGGCCCATGTTTCTAAGAACAGGACAATGGTTTCCAGTATTGACCCCTCTCTCATACTCACTATCTCTGCCATGCAGGGTGCCAATTTCTATCTGGCATTTAGAAGAACAAGATCGTGTGACAATGCAAGCAGAATTTTCAACACTTAGACCCAACCAAACTAGCAGGACCATAAGCAGGATGGGACCCACTGAAATGGCCCAGTGGGCTTCACATGGCTCTTTAACTGACCAACAGCATTATTATCCGGCTTCTAGATTTCCTGACCAGCGGCTTTTATAAAACAGAGGGAGGTGATGATTGAGAAGCAAGGGAGGGGAGAATTGAGAATGCCGTTGCTAAAGTAGGATGTTATATGGCTGTGCAGTAGATGAGAGAGATCTGAAACAGAATCCTAACTTGACAGTCCTGGTGAGGTCATTTATGTTAAGAATTGATGTTAAGGATGGTTGCAAGTTAGTAAATGCATTGGTTTTAATTTTCCCAAATTCCCTAGATTCTGGAAAGCTCCCATCAGATTTTGGACTGCAGCGGTTCAAGAAGGCAGCTCACCACCACCTTCTGAAGGGCAATTTGGGATGGGCAATAAATGATGATCTAGCCAGCGACACCCGTATCCCATAAACGAATATTTTTTTAAATTGAAAAATAGCAAATATAACTGTTCTATTCAAGAAACGAGAAAGCAGGAAATTAAAGGCCAGTTAGCCTAACATCTATCATAGGGAAAATGCTGGAATTCATTATAAAGAAGGTTTTAGCAGGGAACTTAGAAAAACTCAATGCAATCAGGCAGAGTCAATATGGTCTTGTGAAAGGGGAATCGTGTTTGACTAATTTATTAGAGCTCTTCGATGAAGTAACAAGTTGCATAAAGAGAAACCTGTACATGTGGAATACTTAGATTTCCAGAAGGCCTTTGACAAGTGCTACATCAAAGGTTACTATTCACAATTGGAGTTCATGATGTAGGGGGTAACATATTAGCATGGATGGAGGATTCGTTACCCAACAGAAAACAGAGAGAATGCATTTTTGGGTTGGCAAGATGAGTAGAGTGCTACAGGGATCAGTGCAGGGGTCTCAAATACTTACAATCTATATCATTGACTAGGGGTGTACGGTTGCTAAATTTGCTGATATCACCAAAATAGGTAGGACAGTAAGCTGTGAAGAGGACATAGGAGTCTACAAAGGGATATAGATAGGTTAAGTGAGTGGGCAAAAATTTAGCAGATGGAGTATAATGTGGGAAAATGAGAACTTGTCCACTTTGGCAGGAAGAATAGAAAAGCAGCAAATTAGTTAAATGGAGAGAGATTGCAGAACTCCACAACACTGAGGGACCTAGGTGTCCTGCTACATGAATCACAAAATGCGGGTGCAGCAAGTAAATAGGAAGGCAAATGGGATGTTGTCATTTATTGCAAGAGGAATGGAATATAAAAGTAGGGATGTTTTGCTACAATTGTACAGGATGATGGTGAGACCACATCTAGAGTACTGTGTACAGTTTTGGTTTCCTCATTTAAGAAAGGACATAATTGCAATCTCTTGATCAGAGAAGGTTCACTTGATTGATTCCTGGGGTGAAGAGGTTATTTTGTGAGGTTGGATAGGTTGGGCCTGTATCCATTGAAGTTTAGAAGAATGAGTGGCGATCTTATTGAAACATATAAGACCCTGAGGGGACTTGACAGGGTGGATGCTGAAAGAACATTTCCCCTCGTGGGAGAGACGAGAATTAGGGGACACAGTTTAAAAGTAAGGAAACTCCCATTTCAGATGGTGATGAGGAGAAACGTTTTCTCTCAGGAGCCTGTGGAACTCTCTTCCTGAGACAGCAGTGGAGGCAGAGTCATTGAATATTTTTAAAGCAGAGTTAGATAGATTCTGACTAACAAGGGAGTCAAAGAGTACAAGTGGTAGGCAGGAAAGTGGAGTTGAGGCCACAATCAGGTCAGCCAAAAGCTTATCAAATGGCAGAGCAAGCTCAAGGGCTGAATTGCCGACTTGTGCTCCTAATTCATATGTTCTTATAAATGTTCATATCATTGATGATAATAGCTGGCATAAAACTGCTGCGATTTATAAACATTCTAACATCCGATAGTTTTACTAATGGAGCTCCATTGCTAAATATTTAACTGAAATAGAAGTTTTATCACTAACCTTTTTTCCTTTGTACAAGTTACTTCCTCTTCATGGCCTCCCCAAAATAATATTATGTAGGGGCAATTGATGAACTTTGAGCTGAAATACACAGTATTGGGCGTGTAGCTACTTATATTGATGCTTCTAGTTATTTAATTAATGCTATTGATAGAACTAGGTCTGAAATGAGCTTTGAAAACCACTGGCTCTTTGAAAACTGCTTATTTACCACAAAATGTATGATTGAACATAATGGGCTGCATTTTACCCTTTGGGGATAGGTAGGGAGGTGGTAAGGCTGGCAAGATGGCATGGGAAGGCAGCAGGTGGCAAATGGCCCTCAAGCACAGAGCACAATAGAGCCACTTAAGAGATAAACTAAGGGCCTCTTCCCACCTCCAATGTTTTACCAGTGCTTAGGGGGAGCCCTCCACCATACGGAGGGGCCACCAGGTAGGCATTGGCAGTCTTCCAGCAGGCTCTGAGGTGGTGGGGGCGGGCGGGAGGGGGTAGCTTCCTTTCCAGGCATTCTTTGGTCCATGGCGGGTCCCCTCCATTGAAAATGGAGTGCCCGTGGCAAGGTGCCACCTGCTCTCACCAGTCCACTGCTCTTCACATTGACCCCAATCTCCTGGCTTGGCTTTGGGGTCCATCAATGTGCCCATCTCCGGCAGGTGCAGCCCCAGCAACAGCCACCAATAGTGCTGGTAGTGCTGAAGCTGCTGGGCAGCTGGCCCTCTGATTGGCCGATAGATCATTGGTGGGGGGTTGGGAGTGGGTGGTGGGGGTGGGGGAGGGGTTGTTGGTGGTGCAGCTATTCTTACTCGGAATGCTGACAAGCTGCCGCCCCGGGGTTCTGCTGACAGCCGAAATAGGTTCACCCCTCCCCACCCTGCCTTAGGTCCCAGTCGCGGGACTCCTGCCACTTCCACTAAATCCAGCCCAATGTCAGGGCTCATATCACCCACATCTATCACAAAGCAAAAGCTGACGTCAATATTGCCAATAAATCTCATGTATGTTGTTATGTGAAGAAACAATAATAATGACCAGTGTCATGTATCGAGTCAATAATGACGGCACCTTTGAGCAATGTGAAGCTTCAAACATTTGTGCTTTAAAATCACCAAACTCCCTTCATGGGACTTCATCTGACCTCGGGTCAGTGCAACATATTGCAACAAACTGCTGGTTGCCAACAATACAATAAAAGATTTGAGTGGAGAAATTTATCACTCTCCTGCATAAATGAAATACATGTTTCCATAGCTCAGAAATAGCGTTTATAATTCTTAACATAAAACACTTATTTTTTCCTACATATAAACATAAAATGGAGAACAGTTTTTACGCTAACATTTGATAGGGCAGAAATACAAAATGTAGACATATTTAAATCTGTTCTAAATTGTCATCACTGATGCCAGAGGATGTCTGTACGCATTTTTATCACTAACTGGTTGCTAATAGGTCTGCGCAAGTATTTCAACAATTCATGCAGTCTTAGTTGATCATCTGCTCACCACGATAATTTACTGACCGGGATCTGACATCAAATATCAGATCAGTCTCTGATTTCCAAATTGTCAACATCAGTGCTCCTTTCTTAGCTGTAACTATTGTAAAAATCTGATGGTTCCCAATTTGAACTTGCTTAACTGAGCAGACAGCAAAGACGCCTTTTCAAAGCCGACAGGGACTTTTTTCTACACAGCAGTTTTAACTCGGTCTGAGAGCGAAGTTGCAATGGTTCTTGGCCAATGTAGCAGTGAAGAGGATCAAGGCCATATAAAGGGACCAAAGAGTACCTTTTTTAAAAAACTTTCCTTGGGGAGCCTGGATGAACAGGCCCCAGAACAACCCAACACAATGTTCAGCACCATTCGTGACTCCTCAGATATTGAAGCAGTCCATGTCCAAATGCAGCAAGACCTAGACAATATCCAGGCTTGGGCTGACAAGTGGCAAGCAACGTTCGCACCACACAGGTGCCAGGCAATGACCATCTCCAACAAGAGAGAATCTAACTGTCACCCTTGATATTCAATGGCACTACCAGCACTGAATCCCCTCTTGTAGACATCCTGCGGGTTATCATTGACCAGAAACTGAACTGGACTAACTATATAAATACTGTGGCTATAAGAGCAGATCAGAGGCTAGGAATCCTGTGATGAGTAGCTCACCCCCTGACTCCCCAAAACCTGTCCACCAACTACAAGGCACAAGTCAGGAGTGTAATGGAGTACTCTCCACTTGCCTGGATGAGTGTATCTCCAACAACACTCAATAAGCTTGACACCATCCAGGACAAAGCAGCCTGCTTGATTGGCACCCCATCCACAACATTCACTCCCTCCACCACCGAAGCACAGTGGCAGCAGTGTGTACCATCAAATGCACTGCAGAAACTCACTAGGCAGCACCTTCCAAACCCATGACTGCTACCATCTAGAAGGACAAGGGCAGCAGATAGGTGGGAACACTGCCACCTGGAAGTTCCCCTCCAAGCCACTCACCATCCTGATTTGGAAATATAACACCATTCCTTCACTGTCGCTGGGTCAAAATCCTGGAACTTCCTTCCCAACAGCACTGTGGATGTACCTACACCACATGGACTGCAGCGGTTCAAGAAGGTAGCTCACCACCACCTTCTCAAGGGCAACTAGGGACGGGCAATAAATGTTGGCTAGCCCACATCCCATGGATGAATTTTAAAAAACAGCAGTCGATCACCTTTAACTACTCTCAGCAGGTGGCCTCCAAATTATGTGATTTTCTGTCACTTCCCACCGACATCCCGGTCATAATATGGGTAAGAAGCCACTCAATGGTAATATTTAGACAAGGTCCAGGAGTTAAAACATCTGTGACCTTATTTCTGGAGCAGCAGATGAGTCCATAACCCACCCATCAAGAACTGGCCCAGAGTTAAAATCAGGTGGGGTTCATTTTCAAAACAAAAGCTTAATTCTGCCAGGTCCTAAGTGCAGTTCAATCCTGCAGTCATGGTATACCCTACAGTCCTGACCACACTTCGCAACTATAATGGTATCCACAGTTTACATTACACACAGACTATAGTAGTGTAGAAGTGCTGCAGCATATTGCAGCTGTAAGATGCTACTGTTGTCTATAAAGAGTGAAATGACAAGAAAACTGCCTGGATCATTAAATGAAAGCCAAGTTTCTTGCACTCAAGTGTGCCATATTTTTGATTGTTTTGAAATTGCACTGCACAGACATTTTGCAGCTTTCAAATGTTGCTCCTAAGAATCCTTATAGAAAGGAAATACTGTAACATTCTCAATCAGTTGCAGCACATCCTTTTCAATTTGATGACACACGTTGCTAATAATACTGATCTCTAATTTCTCACAGTATGCACTACGTCTGTGTTAAAGGCATGTGAGGAGCTCTGTAACAAGTTTCAATGCTATTAAGCTGAATGGGTTATGACAGCTGTAACCCAAGAGGGATCAGAGACAGAATAAAAACTGTCTGCGCCACAGACAAATGATGATAAAGTGATCCGTTTAATCAACCGTCAAAGAAAATTGACAAAGGCCAAAATCCTTTGGAATGAACAATATGGTCTGATCTAATGAGACGGATTGAAAAGCAACATCTCAATGAAAATAAATTTTTTTTGAATATAAAGGTGTGTGTTTCAGCTGAGTCATGCAAGGATGCTTCAAGGTGTACCCTTTTTCATTTGACCATCCCAAGTGGACAAAATCAATTTGATCCAAAAGAAGATCTTATTTTTGCCTTGAAATAGAGCTTCAAATGACATCTAGTTGCTCTACAAGGGGTATAGCATAAACACTTAACAAAAAATGCACTCCACAGAGGTAAATTACTGCCACTTCTGTTTTCAGTGGAAGACCTAGGATAGTGCCGATAAGTTCGCTCGCATGTAAAAGTCACATTTAAATGTCCCTCTCTGACAACATCCTGTGAAGGAAAATGCTAACACAAGTGGGCAGAAACTGGTCACTGTTGCGTCGGCTTTCTGGGTGGGAAAGGAGAACAAATTTCACCAATTGTGGGATGTTTGGATGTCAACACAGATAGGATGCAGGCAGGAGGAAGAGTGTACTTGCAGCTGAACAGTATAAGATCAAATCAAACTGATTTATTTTTTTAATGGTCCATTATACAGGAAGATGCAGGCAGATCTCAAAAATATAAAAAAATTTAAGAGAATAAAACGGCTGCAATTGCTGTAAATCTTAAATGAAGACAGAAAATGTTAAAAATATACAGTCGGTCTAGCAGCATCTGTAAGACATAAGACATGTTAAAGATTTGGTTCATGACCTTTCATCAGAACTGAATTCAATATATGGATTCAAATTGAGCCCACAATAAAAATAAGGTTATGGTTGCTGAATGAAATAATTCATTTAGGCAACACTGATCCTGCCGATATTTCAGCGATAGATCCTTTCAGTTTTCAGCCTTACACATTATTTTTCAACTATACAATGTCTCCTAAACTGCTTTGGCTAGATTTATAACACTAAAAATTATAAAATAAAATGATATATTTTAATACAAAAGAGCACATTGGTTTATGATTCGAAGAGTTGTTAAAACTGCCCAAAATGTCAGCGGCTGCGGAAGCCAGCTCCATTGTTTTGATTTCCACGTTTAAGTCAGGCGTCTTTCAATGCCTGCGCATAAACCCCTCCGGAAAGATGGTTACTGTTTATAATATTTAAATAAGCCACCTTTGAAAAGGTTTTGACCAGCATTCAAGTTTCGTTTCGCATAGATGGTTTTCCTGGAAATCCTGAAACTTGCTGTTGAAACGAAGGCGAGAAGACTGAGCTGCAATTCATGGTGCTCATTAAATGTTGGGCATATGGACATTAATAAATACTTAGTGCTCACTCAGCTGCTTTCTATCTCCCATTGGGAAAAGGTTTGCTGAGAGTGCTTGTGTTGAAAGGTTCATTTCGTCATTTTAGAGATAGTGGGCTAGCTAGTAGTTTGCTTCGTTTTCTGGGCGCAGGGGTTACGATTTGTGGCCCGCCTTCACCTGTTCAGATCGCAGTAGGCAGCTCAAATGATTGCAATATTGGGCCGGGTGGGTCCCACACTGCTGTTCTCTCCTTAACTCTGCCTGTGGCCTCTGAGCTCAGCAGGGGAGCCGGGCAGTGTTACTCAGAATCCATATGGTCCAGCCAGCTTTCCATTCTTAAAAATAAAGCTCTTAAAGGGAGCTGATTTGAAAAAAAAACGTTGCTGTACTTTAAAGCATCAGAAAGTTAAACAAGAGAACGAACAGAAGGTTCCAAAGTGACGATGTGACATTGGAGGCCTTAGTGATAGAGGTGGACACAAGAGAGAGATGTCATGGTGCCATGGGGGGGCTGGCAGGGTTCAAGGATTACCCTGGGGGAATGGGAACAGATAGCCAGGGAGATCAATTCCTGTTTCTGGACCCAAGGACCTGGCAGCAATGCCACAAGAGATCTAATGACTTCATGTGGTGGTCAAATTCAGTGAATGTGCTTCACATCACATCTCCCACCCATCAATCCACCAACCTCTCACACTGTTCAATACACCACACTCCCATCACTCACTCAGCAGCACTCCAGACTTTTTTAAAAATTCATTCACAGGATGTGGATGCCACTGGCAAGGCCAGAATGAATTGCCCATTCCTGAATGCCCTTGATTCAACTGAATATCTTGCTAGGCCATTTCAGAGAGCAGCTAAGGATCAACCACAATGCTGTAGGTGTGGAGTCATATGTAGGCCAGACAGGGTAAGGACAGCAGATTTCCTTTCCTAAAGGATAATAATGAACAAATTCATGGTGCTCATTAAGTAGGTTTTTAATCACAATCCAGTAGTTTCATGCTTCCCGTTATTGCTGGTGGCTTTTTATTCCAGATTTATTTAAGAAATTGAATTTCAATTCCTCAGCTGCGATTACGGGATTTGAACTCAAGTCTCCAGGTCATTAGTCCAGTTTTATGGATTACTAGTCTAGTAACATAATAGCTCTGCTGCCATAACCTATACTTAACATCCAGATACTCCATCTCACCCTCAGGCATTTCACCCCCAGCCTCACACTCACCTCTCACACCCTCCACATACCTCCAGCTATGGTAGGTACATTGCTCAAACACAGTGCTACACAAGACATTCTGCCTTCTCCCCTGGGACACGGTGGCACACAATAGAGGGGATCTGAGCAGAGCCGAGGGGAACAAGGACATCTGCATCTTTGAAGCCCTACAGAGGAAATGGCTCTCAACATTATGTGGCTGGCTGCAATGGCATGTCTGAGAACATTGAGGATGACGATAAGTTCCTGCCTTATGCCCCTTCTGAACTCCAAGCACTTTCTCTTCCTGCTATTCAGCATGATAGGTAAGCTGCAGATGGTGTGAGCATGGACTTCTTGCTTTCCTCCTCACCTGCCTTTCCTCATACCAACCTTCCCTTTACGGATTTCCTTCTTTCAGACACCCAAGAACTGCTGCCTGCCCAGATACAGCACATGCAGGACGAAGATCAAAAGCAACATCAGAGCACTGATGAAGAGTCCCCGTCACTTGATCTGACACTTGAAGCCCTCAGCTCAGATACTGGCAAGACATGTGCCCTGAAGTCCAGTAGAAAGTTGGAACCAGCGCATGGTGTGTCATCCAGGCACAAGTGGCTTGGGGCAGCCAGGGCATGAGTAAAAGATGGTTCATTTCCTGGAGTGTGAATTCACAGTCAGGTTCTGTCACAGAGGACTCAAATGGGGACGATATTCACACCAAGATGCTGGGTGCCTTGGCTGGTCTGTCAGAAAGCCTTCTGTCACTCTCAAGAAGCATGGAGGAGTCCAGCTTCCAACTTGACAGAGGGCATGGTGTGGAGCTTGTCCTCTTTGCAGCCTCTGCTCCATCTCCTTGTTGCTCAGCAGACCCAGAGATACTGCAACTACATCCCCCCTACCTGTAGCAGCCTTTGTGTGGACAGGTCACCAAATCTTCCACCCTCCCTGTGAGGATGCAGTAATACTCTGTAGCAAATCCAAAAGTTCAACACAAGAGGCCTCCAGAAACACTCCAGAATACTTTCAGATACTTTGCAACCAAAAATGTTGAAAATTATGTTACTTCCAATTTGAGTGCATGGCCCTTTAAGGAACACTGACACAAGGCCCATCTTGCAGCTTCATGCTGGATTTTTGAATAGTGATAAATGGATATGGCATTCAGTGTCCTGGCACTACATCAGTTGATCTGGGTGTATGGCAGGGTAGCACTGATCCAGGGTATCCGGGGCATGATGGGGGTAGACCTGTGTGTATCCTTCTGCTGTTGTATTACTGCCTGGGTGGCAGAGAAAGTAACCCACAGCATATCATGTCCCAGGAAGTGGCAGAAGACTCCTGTATTTCCACTTGAAGTGACTCTATACCAGTGTTTGAATTTATAGTCCAGTGAGACTAAGATCAGGGTGGGCGTTAGGTTTGGTTGCGGTAGACTTGACCTCAAAGAAAATGACCATCAGTAGCAGCAGCCCTGCTGTAGAGAGAGCTCTAAGTGCTCAACAGAGAGGGGAGCAGTAGTGAAGTGCAGTTTTCGGGAGGCTGTAACTGTGTAATAGGGTGTATAGGCAGGGACTGAGGTTCCTTGATCTCTCAGAAGAAGTGCTTCAGAGGCCAAGGTTGTGGCATCAGGTGGTGGCAGACTTCAGCAAGCTCCTAGAAGAAGGTCTGTTCCTTGCTGATTTCGATGGCCACACATAGCCAGTGGGTGTTTTTTTTAACCTATGGATCCTTCCTGGCTGCTGCTAGAGCCAGCATTTCCCAGTCGGCTGCACACAAATACACCCTGATGGACCATGTGCAAGAGCAAGCAATTAAATTGACTTTTCCTGTGACAACATCAGTCAGAATGAGCGACAATGGGGTTTGTGCACCTGGCTGGCACCATTCAGGCCATCATTGACTTCACACACTTGGAAATCTGGTTAACCTCAGATCAACCAGGAGCGTTTGTAAACCACAAGGGTTTCATTCCATCAAGGCTCAGTTGGTGTGCAACTAGTGTGCGGGAAGAGATTCATGCAGGAAACATGAATGCAAAGACATGATGCTTTCACCCTGCACCACTCCAAGCTCTCCAACCACTTTGGACCTACAAGCAGACTTAGGGCGGAATTTTCGGATATTTGCACTAAGTGCGATAGCGGGAAGCAAAAATGGCGTTCCACCCGCTGATGGCGATGGTGGGTTTTCATGCCCTACCTTCCTGAGCCCACCACATTACTTGTGCATTCCCACGAAACACACCATTTCCATGGCAGGCGGGGTCTCATTCGCCTGCCCGCCATCACCTCGGCGTTGCATCACGCCAGCCGCCATGTTTAAAAGGCAGCTGCCAGCACAGCGTTCATCGCCACCAGCTCACCGCTGCTGTCCGGGAGACATGGCCAGCAAAGGAAAAAATCCCCCCGCTTCAACAATGGGTCACTCGAGCAACTGCTGGATGCCATGGAGGCCCGCCGGGATGTCCTGTACCCCCACTCTGGCTACAGGGTGGGCAGCAATGTGACCAATCCAGCTTGGGAGGCGGTGGCAGTGGTGGTCAGCACCAATGCCCTTCAGAAGAGGACAGCCACCCAGTGCCGAAAGAGGATGAATGATCTCCTCTGTTCTGTCAGGTCACTCTTCTCATCACTCTCAACTCACACACTTACTCACAAGCCCATCACACATCCACAGGGATCTCACTCACTGCCAGTTCAAGGGACATCACCATTTGATCGTTCACAATCACTGTCATTATCATCATCCCGTCCATGGGGTCATTCACCACACACATTGGCCAGGCATACTTATCATCTGGCCTGGCAGGTGTCCTGCTTACACTTTCTCCATCTCTATCCATGCAGAAAAAGCTGACACACAAGAGAGAGAGGTCGCACACCAGTGGAGAAGCCCCAGCAGAACCCTCTTTCTGGGAATGCTGTTCCTGCCTTTGCGCGGCCAGGTGCTTCAGTCGCTCTCTCCTCTGTCTTCTATGCTCTCTGTAGGCCATCAGGCATATAGCTAGGTCACCAGTCTCCATGCTACTGATGTGGTCCTCCTGTGGCATGAAAGAGAGAGAGAGAGACATGGTTAGCATGGGTGTATTTAGCACCTTTCCTGGCCCTGTGTTACGGCCCCTTAATGCTTCCCGGAGAGTGCAGCCACCCCTCGGATGGCCACAGATGAGTGCGCTGCATGGCTGCCCTGTCAGCCTGTGACATGGGGGAGACTGCTCCTAACCAGGATGCTGAGATTGCAAGGGACTGTGAGTACCTCCAGCAGTGACTGCTACATGGCGAGCGTTGGCGAGGAGATTGTACAATGTGCACAGTCCAACTGCTCCGCGGTCCAATAAAGTGGTCGTGGACTTGCAGTCTGTACAGGGGGTTGGTGGGGGGGAGGTAAGGTCTGGAGTGTTTGGTGGCCCTTTGTGGCCTCTGTGGCTGCACCTGAACTGTCTCAGTTGCAGAGGAACAATCAGTTTATACACGTGTCCCTACTGTGTGGCCACTTCCCTTGCCCACCCTGACCCTCACCTCGATTTCTTGTGCACAAGATCAAATGCCAGGGATGCAGTTGTTCCCCCCCTCGACAACAGTCACCTCCAAGGCTGGGCAGCAGTTGCCCCATGACACACCCCCTTACAACAGTCACCTCTGTGGCAGGGCAGTCCTTCACCCCAGCCCCTGAAGCCTGCAAAATAACAGGCGACCCTGACGAGCTCTGCAGAACAATGTTGTTCACTCACCTCCAGTTCCCCCAAAGTGAAGGCCGCCAAGCCCACATCGCCTGTGTGTGGTTGTGAAACACATCCACATGCTTTCCCGCCCACGTGGACGGATGATCCAGTGGGGATCCAAGAGCCTGGCGGGATGGCCTTTTAATGATATGCTGATGGATTACAATGAGCTCCCCAATAACCATTGGCAGGAAACATGACCCACCGTTGATGGGCTGAGCAGACGATCGCGACCTGCCTTGCCGCCGTCATGAAACAGATCACGCCATATTGTCCGCGCATGCCACCTATCATGCCTGCTGCCAGCGGGCACATAAAATTCCGCCCTTAGGGGGTGGCTGCTCAAAGACATAGGAAGCCCCCTTAAAACTTGGCCGATGACACCCGTGAGAAACCAGAGAGTAATTCAATGACAGGCATATAACACAAGACGGGTCATTGAGCAAGCGATTGGCTTGCTGAAGATGCATTCTAGGTGCACGGACTGATCTGGATGTGCCCTTTAGTACGCAGCAGCAGGGTCTCCAGAACGGTCATGGTGTGCCGCGCAGAGAGGTTTGGACCTGCAGGAGGACCAAAGTGGTGGATGGTGATAAAGGCCCCACCACACTCCTATCCCTCCCCCTCCCCAACACACCAGCTGCCTACATTGCCTGAGATGCCAGGGATTCATTTATAGTTGAAATAAAAACAGGAAATGCTGGAAAAACTCAGCAGGTCTGGCGGCATCTGTGCAGTGAGAAACAGAGTTAACGTTTCAGATCCGTCTTTTCCAGCATTTTCTCTTTTTATTTCAGATTTCCAGCATTTGCAGTATTTTGCTTTCATTTATAGCTGTAAGGTTCAGTTAGTGACCACCACTGGACAGATGTACCAATCACATCCAACAGACACTCTCCCCCCTTCCACACTCCCCTACCAATCTCACTAACACAAAGCAGTCTTACAATCAACCACCGATCCATTGTGCATCCTCACTTTGGTCCCAATCACTTCATGTCTTCCCATTCATGTATTTGTCACAATTGATGTTCCGCATAATTGGTCACATTAGCCATGGAAGAAGACATCGTTGCAATGTTCTGCACCATCTAGATCAACTATCTGCTTACCATTTCAGTCATGCTGATGTGTGACATAGAGAAGTGGAAGGAGAGAAGAAAGGAAGAATAGATATCAACAGGAAAAAAAAACAAGATGATTTCCTGAAAACTTAAAAAAAGACATCTAAATTTAATTTTATCCAACACTTTATTTAAGTTTTTAAAGTATTAAACTCATAAAAATTATAGTAGAACAATGATAACTATTATTCTCCAAAATAGCAATCATAAATAAAAACCGAATGATTTAATGTTACAAGTTGCACGTTTTGTGAGGTTTTATTGCAGTGGTGCAACTTTGTAATTATATTGGATGAAGAAATCAGTAATCCATCTTGTCTGGCCTTAAATTCTTCAATACCCCTCCTCTAGTGATACCACTAACACCAGCCATTCTGAGGAATCTCAACAGAGAAATCCCGTCATTCTTTTGTAAATCGATATAACATTTATTTTCGTTAATTATTGTAAGTTAATGTAAAATGTATTTTTCACATACCTTTATTTTTTTCTTCATTTCAAGTAGCATGCTGTCAGGAAGACCTTTAATTTGCTGGCTTTGTATTGTGTTGATCAAAGTGACCTTTGCTTAAGAGCAGACACAAATCAATTTACTCTTGCACAACATTTGACAGATAGCAGTGCAACATATAATAAATGACAAGCAAGCACCAGCAATGAGAGAATATAACTGCCAGCTGTTTTTCACACCAGCAATTTTCAGACAATGTGGTGGTGTTCCAACTAGGATTTATTTGTTCATCTAATAACGCAGATGGTAATAATAAATATGAAGTATTTTGCACAAAAAAGACATTTCATTTCACAGTCAGTAATGGCTGAAGGTTTGAGCTCTTTCCCAATTCATGGAAGAAGAATAGTGTAGAATTTTACAGGCAAAACATTACGCCCCAAAATAGCCATTTCTTTTGAGGCAAAGGAAAGACTTTTGTTCAATGGAATTGAACTTTTAAAAAATTATTACAAGTGGCTCTCCAATGATATTATTCATAATGAGTCAACAGATTGTGTAGATACTGGAATGATGTGGTAAGAGTTCTAATGAAATGCACTTCTGATGGGGTCATGGTAAATTAGAACTGATCAGAAAGTTGTGACTAATTTTTTTCACTCAACGGACATTTTAAAAATTCTGTAGTCTGTATACAGGATTTTTAATATGTTTAGCTTTTAACTCCCATGTTCAATATTATTAAGACACAAACCTTTATTCCAAGCTTCAGCAAATGTTATTCACTCAGCAATCCATTGGAATGATTTGCTTTCTGGATTTCTCTCTTGAAAAGACTAAGGGAGCACAAGAACCCACTTTATGGGGAGTTGAAGAATCAAACTCATATGTTACCATTCAGAGCTGCCAAGAGTTAGGACAGGTGACCAAAAGGTGGGTCAAAGAGCTAAGTTTTAAAGATGCATCTTCAGGGAAGAGAGAAGGTGGATAGGTTTAGGGAGGAATTTCCATAACTTTAGAGCCTAGGCAGCTGAAGGCTGTGCCACCGATGATGGACCAATGAAAATCAGAGATAAGAGGCCAGAACTGCAGGAGCTCAGAGGTCTCAGAATGTTTTAAGATTGTGGGAGGTTACAGAAATATGGAGAGGGAAGAGCCATGGAGGGATTTGAGGACAGGATGAGAATTTTAAAATTGAGGCTTTGCCAAATTTAGATCAAAGAACACAGCGATGAGAATTAAGGGGACTTGGTGTGAGTTATGACATGGGTAGCAGTCGCATTAAAACAAGAAGCTTTTTGACTTTTGTTTCCCACTTTTCTCTGCTCCATGGGCTTTCATAGATTTTGACACCAATTATCTCAACAGAAGTGGTTCATGTCTTATTTCATACCAGTTTGTATACTTTTATTTGAGTTCTTCACCCTAAAAAATTACAGCATGAAAAAATCCTGCAGGTGACTCATAAAAAATAGTGACAGCAAAATAGTGCACTAGTACAAGTTACATTATTCATGCTTTTGTGTTGCATCCCTCAAGCTATCGGTCCCTGTTGAATTAAACAGGAACCCAAAGCCATGTCAGTATGAAGGACTACCTTTCCTCCAAGGCTCCCTTTGGTTTAACAAACCAAATATTTTAATAATATGATAAAATATTTTAAATTTGTTTTCTTCCATCACTGCTACCACCACTTCCTGTCACCTTAGCCTCCTGTTTCAGTCAGAAGTTTGGACTGTAGGTTGTTCTATAGACACCAATTTTGAACAGAGTTGCTTCTGTTCCTTGAGATGTAATGCTGCATGCCTAATGGAGAATTTCCAATGTCAGTGGATGAGTGTGAACTTCTGGCCAGGAGTACTTCCCAGTTCATTACTGGGGATTTCACAAGATTATAAGATAATTATGGTTGAGGGAGGCAATCTTAATGCATCCAAAGACCCTAAAGTCCTCCAATTACAGTTTTAAATTGTTTCCTAAATTTGTTCATGATTTTCATCACTGCTGGCTGGATGTCCATCCCTTGGCTATTATATGCAAGGAACAATATTCCAATCCTATAGTTTTCTTTTATTAACTTGGAATTATATCCTTTTGATCAAGCTTCATAATTTGGTTTAAAATAATATCACCTTTTCTATTCCATTCAGTCATAACATGGCCAAATAGGCCGATTATCAACTTGTAAATCCTTCCAATACACCAATGGCAGACAGTAAAAGTGAAGAGTCTCCTGGTCAGCCAAGTATGATGCAGAGTGGTACCCCCTCACGCTATAGCCTCTGGCAGCAGGCTAGTAACCTGTTCCAGGATAAACTAGCAATGGAAACAGACATAAGCATGTGCTTTGTCTGCCGGCTGCACCACTAGGCACAGGAAGAGAAAAGAAGAAAGGTTTCATTCAGTACCTGACATCTGACATAAGATCATCCTCAGATGTTTCCATTCCAGGTTGAACAGCTCAAGATTTTCCAATCTCTCTTTTGGACTCAATTCTTTGATACTAGGATTCAGTCTTATGGCTTTTCTCAGCACTTGATTGTCTTTTTTGTGCCTCCACAACCAAAACTGACCATATTACTCAAGGTGGAGATTGGGCAGAGCACCAGTTTGATCACTACCTCCTCTGACATATGTTCTGCTCTTTGGCTATGTAGTTCAGCTTTGTACTGGCATTGTTGATTGCTGCTCTGCATGGTTTGAACATGTTAAGCATTGAATCTACTAAGGTCTGATGATGGCCATGAAAAAATTCTATGAACTAATATTCATCCCAAGTTAAACATTATTGTTGATTAATGTTAAAAATACTTGCATTATAATTTTAAGATATATTTAATCCCTCATTTTCAGCTTCAATTGATTTATGCCTGAGATTAACTTTCAGCCCCACCACTTGACTGAAGGGGAGGGGACTGGGAAGTATTCCATGAGTAGTGAACAATAACTGCCTGCTCAGTTGCTACTGTCACTGTGGACCTCCTACTCCTACTGCTGAATGGCCAGTGGCTCCCGGAGTCAGGCCCATTTGAAATGGAACTTAACATCCTTTTATGTCAAAAGGACCCCGATTGCCAATTTGGACCTGATCTGGCTGCCACATTTGCAATGCACACTCCTAAGTGACCAATCAGCCACAGAAAACCAGAGAGATGATTTCTTCTTTATTTTATTGAAGCAACGGTGTAATTTGACAAGGAAGTATTCAATGAACGGCATGACACTAGGAAGTTCTGAGGTACAAAGGGACCTTGGCGTGTGTGTCCATAGATCTCTGAAGGCAGAGGGGCATGTTAGTGGGGTGGTGAAAAAGGCATAAGGGACACTTGCTTTTATCAATCGAGGCATTGATTACAAAAGTAGGGAGGTCATGTTGGAGTTGTATAGAACCTTGGTGAGGCCACAGCTGGAGTACTGTGTACAGTTCTGGTCGCCACATTATAGAAAGGATGTGATTGCACTGGAGGGGGTGCAGAGGAGATTCACCAGAACGTTGCCTGGGATGAAACATTTAAGTTATGAAGAGAGGTTGGATAGACTTGGGTTGTTTTCGTTGGCGTAGAGAAGACTGAGGGGCGACCTGATCAAGGTGTACAAGATTATGAGGGGCATGGACAGGGTGGATAGGGAGCAGTTGTTCCCCTTAGTTGAAGGGTCAGTCACAAGGGGACACAAGTTCAAGGTGAGGGGCAGAAGGTTTAGGGGGGATGTGAGGAAAAACGTTTTTACCCAGAGGGTGGTGATGGTTTGGAATGCGCTGTCTGGGAGGGTGGTGGAGGCAGGTTGCCTCACATCCTTTAAAAAGTACCTGGATGAGCACTTGGCACATCATAACATTCAAGGCTATGGGCCAAGTGCTAGTAAATGGGATTAGGTAGGTAGGTCAGGTGTTTCTCATGTGTCGGTGCAGACTCGATGGGCCGAAAGGCCTCTTCTGCACCGTGTGATTCTGTGATCGGGTGGGGGCAGTTGGGGAGGGGGTGGTGGTGGTGGTGGGAGGATTGGAAGGAGCAGGAATGCCTTCACCTGGCCCCACAAAACCATCTGGACCTCTGCCCACCCAGAGGGCAGGATTTTACGCGTCAGCAAGCGGGGGCGGCACCCGCTCGCCGACACGTAAAATGAAGCATGTTGATGTCGGGCGGAACTCCCGATGTCACCGCGCCCCATTTAAATTTTCGGGAAGGCGGGGGTGCAGCGAAATCAGCTGTGCGCCCGCCAATCTGTCAATGGCCAATTGAGGCCATTGACAGGGTCAATTAAGTAATTAAAGGACCTGCCCATCCAACCTTAAGGTTGGAGGGCAGGCCAGAAGCCCCGGCGCAAACTAGAAAAAGCATTGGAACCTCATCCACGGATGGGATGAGGTTTCATGTAGCTTTTAAAAAAATTTAATAAATTTTTTGGGAAAATTATGAACATGTCCCAAATCATGTGACATTGTCACATGAGGGGACATGTTAGGGAAATTTTGCGCTTCTATTTTTAGGTTTTTAACATTTTGAGCCGATCTCCCTGAGGCAGCACTTAGCCTCAGGGAGATGAGTGCGCTCTTTTGTGCGCATGTGCGGAAGAGCACACTCTTGATTTAGGGAACCCCCCACCCGCACAGGGAGCGCATAGCGCTTCCGTGCGGACGTCACACTGCGCAGGCCTTAATTGGCCCACCCACGTAAAATGGCGCCACGCCTCCAATCGGAAGCACGCCTGTGCACACCTGCCCATCAATGTCCCCCCTCCCGACGGGGGGATAATTCAGCCCAGAATCTACATCATCTGGTCCATTCAATATTGCAGTGAACTAGAATTTCTGAACACAGCCTTTTGTTCTGTTGTAAATGAGGCAGTGTCCTCAAAATTGACTGGGTTCCAACAGGACTACCGGTCATTCAACTAGTGTATTCCGCCAGCCCACCACCTGGGAAAAACCACCCCTGGAGTTCAGTTAGAAGTGTAGGCATGGAACTGCAGACATCTCCACGGATTCTCCTTATGCTAGGATGATAGGAAGTGTTTTTGAATAACCCAAGGATTCTTGATTTATCTTTATTTCTCTGACAGGTGGTGGTCTGGCTGAGGTTAAAACCCCACCTGGAAGAATCCTGAACATCAGTATGAGCTGGAGGTACACGTTAAGATTAACTTTCCTAGTACAGAACATAGAACAATCCAAATCATTGACCTCTCCACAATCATCAAGAGCAATTCATCTGGACTCAGTTTCTCTAGCACCCTTCAGAAGCCCAGCATTCATTTGCCTCAATAGTAAAATGTTGCATTCCCTCAAAATGGATCATCTATTTTAACATGACATTCCATCCAGGGGTCTGGCTGAAGACTTACAAACATCTTCCTACAGTGATAGGCAGCCAGAGTCTTGTACTTTTGACGTTTCTCCTTGCATGTTGAACCATGTCAATGAGTCTGATTTTTTTTTTATAGTCATGGTTAATGTTATTAAAGCTCTTTCTTGCATCCAAACTACAGGTACTGTATATCTGCACATAAGGAAAATTAATTCATTAAGATTTTTTCTAACCAATGTAGATCAGCAAAATCATGCATAGTTATAAAAAACTACTAAATAATTTCCCAACACAAAGTTCGAGCCAATTCTTGTGGTACAATCACTTGTTACCTCTGTCACCTCTTTTTTAAGTATGTAAAACCTATAACTTCTTTAAAATACTCTGCTCAGCAAGGTTATTTTACCATATAGTAGTAGGCATATTAAGTAAAAATAATTACTCAGTGATATCTGATATTGCGGCAGACAATGATGAATTACTTATGCAGCTACTGGTCTTCTCATTCGCTATAATCAGTTGATAAATATGTTTATTCAGGGTTGCTCCAGCCTCATCCATTAGAAATATTGTTTTTCCAAACATTACATTGATTTAATTTAACACTAATCAATTTAAAATGGTTCTGACAATTAACAAAGCTTCAAATATGACCTTAAAGCAATAAGATTCATTAACTATGATTAGGATTAAACTTTTCCTAATGGGACCATTTTTCTTCTGAGGGCATTTTTTGCAGGGCTACTGTTGGTCAGTCAAAATGTAATCAATTATTATAAATTATACATGCTCAACTTGATTACCCAGTACTCACTAATTTGTGTAATTAATAGCCTTTTACAAGAGAAACAATTTATTCATAACTCTCCGGAACTCCAGCCTGCATACATATCTTCTGTCTTTGTATTGCAGGAGCAGGGTCATCTGTTTGGTATGTAATATCATAATCAATGGTGCCAAACATGCATGCTAATGAATCCCTGAATTAAATGAACCAGTTATAATTAAAATCAACATTCTGTCAACCCCCCTTGTCCTATTATTCATGACAATCCACAGGTTCAAAAGGCAGCTCTAATTAACAATTCATATGTTAGCTTATGGCTGATAATGTAACAGAGTGACTGTTAACAGCTGGTATGCAGGGCCATCCTGGTACATAGAGGAAGTCCACTTTTAACCTCTCTGGTCTAATTGAGGTGCCTCTGTTTATGATTAGAATATGATAAACTATTAAATAGAGGTTTCATTTCCCTCTAGAACACAGTTGAAATATTCCTGCTGCAGATAAGTTACTGTATTTTTCTAGCTAGTGAATCCTCAAATTTCTATGCAAAATATTCATTAACTGTCTAATTATGAGAATTGCTATTGTCAGTATTAGCAGACAAATGCTCAATGTGTCTGAGTGGCATTCTTTCATTCACTATTTTGACATTAACAGTAACTAATTTACTTTAAATGGATTAAAGTGTTCACATGAACACAGGAATCCCATACAAACATCTTAGGTATTTACCTGCTAGCCAATTGCCAATGGTAATTTCTAGGTTTAGAATCGCCATAAACAGTTAACCAAAATACCAATTAAGGTCGATTTAGGCAATAGCCAACATTAATGCTAATTCCAGCCTCTACCTGCATTAAGTTAATTAGGACATAAAACTTCTGTCAGCTTATTTGAAATCAATGTTATTTTAAAAATAGAGTTTTAACTTCATGGCACAGTCATATGGTATGCGAAATAAACACTGTAGTGGGAGCTTTAAATTAAAATACCTTAATGGAGGCAAGGTTAGGAAGCTCATCAAGCCTTAAATATTCTGATCAGTGTCAGGTAATGGAAGGCTCATTTTTCACGCACTTTAAGCAACTGTATTTTTTAATAGCAAATCCTTTTGCAATCTCCGAAAACATTACATATTTAAAAGAAGGGAAAGTGAGTGAATATCTATACTATACTCCCATTGCGATGTGGAATAATCAGTTTCTTGCTTGCAAAATGCAAACTGATGCTAAATCTACAACATATACAAACCAACAACTTTGTCCACTTTGGGCAGGATTGCTTTTCAAAATAAAACAATACAACGCCTTTCACCAATCAGCAAAAGATTTTATGTTTCTTGAGTTCTGTGTTGTATTCATGTTGAACTTTCATCCTTTCCATCTTTTTAATGATCACTAAAGATCTCCAAAACACGTTAAAGGTGGCTGTATGCCTGAGCTAGTCAATCTCATTCTGTAGAAAATTTTTTGAAATATGAAAATAATTGTCAATATTGTGTCTCAGCTGATGTAAATATTAATATTGACAGCTAAACTATGTTGTGGATATTAAAAATTAAACAGGAGGGTATTGATCAGGAGCAGTATCAATTCACAGGAATATCTTTAGTAACTAATCCATTAGTTCCTATTGGAAAAGATGATACGCACGGCTGTATATCAGCATATAATTTTGATAAGAGTGGATCCTTAAGGAAATTCAAAAGAAATCAGGCTTATCACCAAAATCCTGATATTCATTTGCATTTTTGATATATATTAAATTCAACCTTTAAAAAAATCCAAGGAACCAGTTACATTGGTATAAATTAAAACATAAACAGGTCATCTGTCCAAGCTAAATCTGAAAGCAGAGTGTGCATTCTAACAATGCAAACTTATAGGTATTTCAGTTATTTTGGTAGGACACTTTGTCATGTTAAAAAAGTCAATTTATAGTGACTTGGTACAAATCACTTTAAAGCAATGCCATTTCTAATTCACTAAACCATTGCACATATTTTCATAAAATGGAATATACTAAAACAAGGCACAATCTGCAACCTGTCAATGAGATATTTCAAGCATTCATTCTATTGCAAAGAGTGTCAAATTGGGTACTATGTTTTAATGTACTGCAAATATTGCAGTGTGAATTTTTCTTCTATTTAAAACTGATCATTTAGGAGTTATTTATTTAACCAGCAGTTTTCACAATCACAGTCATGTTGGGTTGCTTACAAATTAATGTAAATCATTCTTTATGCAGAAGCCAGATGTAAATTAATCCACTTATTAACTGTATTCTCACTCCACAGAATGTTGTGAAGTGCTTGGGTTGCAGTCTTCCAGTAATCTGTTACCTGCTGGGTGTATTAATAGTCTTACCACCACTTGTTTACTTTAACTTGTTTGCACTAAATTGAGTTACCTAAAAAGAGAATTCCCAGACTAAGAAACTTACCATTTCACACAAAGCTGCTTATTGCAGTAATAACATTAACAGACAGTGCATCTTGCTCATACAGTTTGCAAACATTTATTTTAAAAAGGAGGCATCTGGATACTTTGTTCCATAGGTTGCTTTGTTGATGTTTTGCAGCTGTGCTGGTTGTGTCACAGCTAATTTCTGATTTAACTAGTTTAAAATTATGACCGTTGGTTCCCTCACAACGAATATTTCAGTTTTGAACTTTTCAGTTCCTCACTTGTAAACCTCTGAATCATACCTCTTTCAGCACTTTCCTCTCCCTGCCCCACCTGCCTGCTAAATTACCCTTGGTCTTTAGTCCCACTAGTCCTAACATTTCTGCTCGAGAGGATGGGCGGACAGTCTGCCCCTACATGCTTTTAATTCTCCTTTGTTCCCTATCTTCAGGAAGCATATAGGAGCATCCAGACACAACAATCACCCTCTGCTCCTGCAAAGATATTCTGCAGTATCTGCTGCCACCTCTCCACTCAGCACAGATCAGATCAACAACAGAGTACAACAAACATATATTCAATGCTTGAGCACTCAGTCCCAACACTATACCTACCACCACTTCATTTTTTCTTGTAATGAGAATTGCAGGCCTCCAAACCTTGTTAACAGTTCAAAGAGTGATTCCTAGCACCACGTTTATTACCCTTTCCAAGCATATGATTTGGTGCTGATGATCTGATGTCAAGAATTCAATGCAGTATTCTAAGAGTGGTGTCAATAATACTTTGCAGTGCATCATTAGCACTTCTCCAGACTTGTGACCTTACACCTGGTTATTCAACATGCGCATGAGTGTGATTTGAAGCACGTGCTTACAAACTTTCATGTATAATTGTATGTATGTATACATTTTCTCAAGGTACGTCTGCAACTCAAATGCCTGTTATGATTTTTCACAAATATTTTGTCTTCTGTTACTCACAAAGAGCTAAGTATGTAAAAACATGCTGTTGGGTTAGTTAAATGCAAGTTTTAAGTGACCCAATAGGCCAGTTACACTGCCAGCTTTGAACCAGTGTAAAGCAGTTTTGGATAAAAACATTAGGGAGTCAGGTGAGGGGTATGGCTTTAGGCCACAGTATGGCAAGAGTGTGAGACCACTTCCTGCACACTCTCACACCACCACAATTTCAGAACATCTGGAAACTTTTTATACTTAACATTTTTGAATGTATCTAGTGTTAACAGGGCAGCATTATGCCAGCTATCTCCCTTTTAACATTAAAATCTAACCAGCAGTCAGAGTCTGTTAAGTTGAGCTCTATGCAAGTTTCCACAATTTACAATATTATTACTCCTGGACAAAAACAACAAAAAACTTGCAGGAGTTATTCGGCTCTGAAAACCCTGTGTTGCCATTTACAAGTACCAGTTCTGAACCTTTGATAATACAGTCTCCTCATGCTTCTATTTTCCTTTCACATCAGTGCATCAAAGTTAATCTGCTCTCAAGTCACATACATATGTGTACGACCTTAAAAAATGTCTGAATGTGCAGTTTATATCTTAGATTTTCTACTTACGTAGCATAGTTAAGAAATATTCTTTATAATTCAACAAATGCTATAAAACTGTCAAAATAATTTTTGCAGAGTACACAGATCGGTGGCAATACCAATGTACTTGAACTAATTTTCATTCTTGTTGTTACAAGACAACACATTGGGGACAGCAAACAAAGACGCTAATTTTTCTTTCTCTATTGTAGCTTCATTCCATGTTATTGGCTCAGTGACCTAGAACAGAGACATGTGAAAATAGCAGCCATAGTTTCTTATTTCATCAATAGTACTGTGCATAATATATGTAGAAAAATGAAGGTAAAACCACCGGCACATTTCCAGAAGGAAAATAAAGGTATTTGTAATGCTCTAGTAATCCATTAGTGAATGATATACGGCACTACTCAGACACAATGGAACCCCAGCAAATGGCAAGACAACACGCTCCAGAACTATTGATATATATTTTTCTTATGAAATAATTTATTGTAAATAATTAGAAAATAAGTCACTAAGGAAACTGTGACTTAATCCCAGTGGTTCATAGGGTCTATGATAGCACAATGTGGTTCACAACAACATCAGAATATCTCAGTTGGCCCTGCAACGCCATTAACTGCTATAGATAAAATAAATCAAGAATAACATTTTTTGCATCTATAAAGCGCCTTTTCACATGAGTGAAAGTCCAAAGCATTTCAAACAATGAATTATATTTTGGAATGCAGTGACTGTTGTTATGTAGGCAATCCTGCAAATCCTTCAGATTCATCTTAAATACTAGGCAGGAATAATGAGCCGACACTGAAAAAATTACACCTCAACCATTTCCTCTTTGCTCACTGTTTCTGTAACCATGTTATAAAAATGCAGGCGAGTACAGCACATCTTTTCAGCATCTGAAGTAACCTTTAGATGATTACTTCTCGTTTATTCACTGTTACCTTCTTTGAATTTTTACCCCTTGCTCCATGCAAGGAACTCTTCAGTTCTTAGCATGCATTGAAATGGAAGGGATTTGTAAATGTTGCTGTCAGATTAAAAAAGTGTTGTGATCTGTTCTCAGGCTTGCTGCAGCCCGATAATGACTTTGGGAACAGAATGCTGAAACAGTTCCAATGAGTGCATGTGAAGACACTCCCTGAAGGAGAACAGAGCTGAGAACAGAACACAACTGAAGACATTTCCTGTGAAAATTTTCAAGAAATTTCTCATGTGAGAGGGGGACCAGACACTGACTGGTATCAAAAGTTCATCTCCCTTCCTCCCACCCTAACTTCACAAACTCACTCCATTATCAAGAGAAAATCCTTTTAGGTAAAGTATTCCCTGATCAGTGTGAGAAAGTTAATGACAGCTGAAAAGTATTTGTTGACACAGCAGCTGGCTGATAACACTTTTTTTTAACATCTTTATGCCACAACATATGCCAGCTACTCAGAGCATGTGAGAATTTAACCAGGGCTGATAATGCACCAGCAGATGGGCTGAAGCATTGTTATTTGCACTCAAGCTTTAAACCCTTGAGGGATCACCCAATAAAAATCAAAGCATATGGACCATTACAGGCTCATTTATGTTTGCAGCAAGCACCTCTCTCTACAGTTTTAATAAACTACAACACCTTTCTATCGAATGACATGCATGGTAACATGACCCCTTGAAAAATATCGTCTCCGGTATCAAGAGATCTGGCAAGTCTCAAAACATTACACTTGCAACACACGTTACTTCTGGCTCTTAAAGTGATGCTGTTGGATTTTTATCACATGCACAGCAAACAGAAGCTAGTTGTAGATCTTATAGACACTGTCAGCTCTCAATAGAGTTTGTGTTGGCTTTTGCATTCAAGTCTGATATTACACTCATTTCGTGCAGAGCAGTGAAACCATGCTTTTAGTTAGCAGGATTACTTTTAAGTGACAGGTATTGGATGTGTTGAAATCTGCATTAAAATAAGCAGTGGCTTGCTACTGAGATACAACTCATTAGCTGGAATTAGAAAGATTATGTTGTGATCGAGTGTCTGCTGCAGTTTCACTGCAGTCTAGCAAAATTAGCTTCCATTGACTTCTGTTACCGATAGCAAGCAAATGAGGGCATTTTTAATATGTTACAAACAACAAAATTAAAAATGCTGGAGGATACGGGGATGCCACATAAATCAAGTGGAAGCTGAAAAGTGTTTTAAAATAAACTTAAATATGCACAGAAACAGCTTTCATTTTGGCAAACATTATTTATTCATGGTGTCGTTATAATAAGACTCATTTCACAAATGTACTATGTTGCATCGCAGTCTTAAACTATTCATTTAGTATGAAGTTTGAAATTATAACAATAACTGCAGACATGTTATAGGGGTTGATTTTAAGTCCAGTCAAGCTATCAACATTCTGGGTGTTATCACTGACCAGAAATTGAACTGGATTAGCCATATAAATACTGTGGCTACAAGAGCAGGTCAGAGGCTAGGAATCCTGCGCAGAGTAAGTCATCCCCTGACTCCCCAAAACCTGTCCACCATCTGCAAGGCACAAGTCAGTGATGCAATGAAATACACTCCACTTGCCTGGATGAGTGCAACTCCAACAACGCTCAAGAAGCTCAACACCATCCGGGACAAAGCAGCCCGCTTGATTGGCACCCCATCCACAAAACCTTCAACATCCACTCCCTCCACCAGCGATGCACAGTAGCAGCAGTGTGTACCATCTACAAGATGCACCACAGGAACTCACCAAGGGTCCTTCAACAGCATCTTTCAAACTCGTGGCCTCATACCATCTAGAAGGACAAGGGCAGCAGATAGATGGGAACACCGTCACCCGTACATTCCCCTCCAAGTCACTCACCATCCTGACTTGAAACTATAACCCTGTTACTTCATTGTCACTGGGTCAAAATCCTGGAACTCCCTTCCTAACAGCACTGTGGGTGTACCTACAACACATAGACTGTAGCGGTTCAAGAAGGCAGCTCACTACCACCTTCTCAAGGGCAACTAGGGATGGGCAATAAATGCTGACCTAGCCATCGACACCCACATCCCATGAAGTTTTTAAAAATGTGGCGTTGTGAGCAGTTAGTCTATGAGAGGGTGGCACCTGGGGAGTGCCAGGCCCTATTAACATGTGCTGGCCCCAGTCACAACCAACTAGAGTCAGCAGG
Source organism: Cetorhinus maximus (assembly GCF_964194155.1). Lineage (NCBI taxonomy): Eukaryota > Metazoa > Chordata > Chondrichthyes > Lamniformes > Cetorhinidae > Cetorhinus > Cetorhinus maximus. The sequence goes on from NC_135884.1 coordinate 111,258,011, forward strand.
AAGCAGTTGCCCAGCTGTTTAAATTTGGTGGCAGGCAGCCACTGGGGAACAGAGAAGTGGTTTGGTGGGGGTTGGTGGTGGGGGGTGGGGACGGGGGTGGGGGGTGGGGGGGGTGGGTGGTGTTGGGGGTTGGGGGGGTTAGCAGGGTGCCGATACAGATCGTGCTTCTCCTTGCCCACAATTTTAAAAAATTAAAGTTCACCCACCTGGGCCACTTCCAACCCAGGAACCGCATCCCAACAGCTTTGTCCTAGCGAAATGAGCAGTGGATTTCCTGCTGAGATACAATTCGGTGGCTGGAGTTAAAAAGATTATGTTGCTGGGGACGAGCACAGGTACAGGGGTGTGTGTTGAAAATTGTGTGCTTGGAGAATGTCATTCCCGGAATGTGACGTGATTTTCAAAGGGAGGGCATGGTGGGTGGGGAGCAGGGAACCCGCATGCTGCAAATTAACTGGTTGTTGAGATCACTGATGAGCACTTTAAAAGGCCTCAGGGGAGCAGTTTTAAATTTTGAGAGGCACAGGGAACACACAGTGTCTGGGACATGTTGGGGTGTAGCTGCTGTGAACGCAATGGGGAACTATGTGAGCTAATGGCTGCACTGATGGACCAGCCAGTCACATTCCTGAACAGAAAAGGCTTCCACTCGCTTTCCAGCTGGCCTGTGACTATGGGAAATGCACTTTGATGGTCCTGGGCAGCTGCCATGATTTCTTCACCCTGCAAAAGTCACAACTCTTTAGGCCAACAGCCAGAATCCGTGGATAGCTGCTGGGGGATACAGATGGTGCCCAGAGGAGGTGGCTCCTGACGCCTGTCCAGCACCCAGACATGGATGGAGAGAGATACCACAACCAGAGCCATCTCTTAACACATACCTGCATTGAACTGCCTGTGTTGTAGGTACCGAGGAGGTGAGGGATGACACCGGTGGCCCATGAGGGGTGACCCCTCATCAGCCTCTTTGACTGCCTCAGTCCTTTCATGGTACCCTTGCATTCGGGATGAGGCCACTGGCTGAGATGCAGCTGGCATCCCCTCTAAGCGTCTTTGCACCATCAACGACATTGAGTGGTACATACTACAGAGAGTCCCACTCATTGGCTGGGATTTTATGGTGCGGAAACAGACTACAATTGCATGAGATGGCCCCTGACATCTTCACGTTGGGCCTCAATTCTTATGGATTGCAGATGGTAAGCTGTGTGAGGATGCCGCTTGAGTTTCTGAAATGAGCAATGGAGAGGCAGTTGAGTTTGTTAAGGAGGCAATCGAACACCATTTTACAGACCCCTCTGCATGGGGGACATGAAGAAGGGATCAGGTGCAGAGGCTAGGGTAGCCAATGACCAGTGTTCACAGGCAATGGTTGAGCTACAGCCAGATATCTAAGTGCAGCCTGTCGCAGGTGACTGTGGCTGATCTGTGTGCCATGGTAGTGGAGGAGGTGAGCTCCAGATGTATTGCTGGGCATTTGATGTCAGTGGCTCCCAAAATCACCGTGGCCCTGAATTTCTATGCCTCAGGTTCATTCCAGGAGCCCGCTGGAGACATGTGCGGCATCTCCCAATCAATCACACATCACTACATCAAGATAGTGACAGACGCCCTCTTCAGGAGGGCCGACCAGTACATCAGGTTCAGAATCGATGCAGTCAGTCAGGCCAAGAGAACAAGAAGCTTCGCCACCATGGCTGGATGGCCCCTGGTCTCACATATGTGGCCAGCAAGGCTCCCACAGGCCAGCCAGGAGCCTTCCTTAACCGGAATGGATCACACTCCCTCAACATCCAACTCATCTGTGATCCCCACTAGTGGATCCTGCAGGTGTGTGCTCGTTATCCTGGGAGCTGTCACCGTGGTTACAATCCCCAGCACTCCAAGATGCCACAGCTTTTCACCTCCCAATATGCCCCACCACACGCTGGCAAGGACGAATACTTGCCAACAAGGAATACCGACTGAAGAGATGGCAGCTCACACCAGTGAGGATCCCTCGGACTGAGGCGGAAGAACGCTATAACAATACCACGCTGCGACCATGGAGCAAACCATTCTTCTCCGCAGAATGAGATTCAGGTCCTGGATCAATTTGGTGGGCACTTCAATATGACCTGGTGAGGGTCCCCCAGATACTGGTGGCCTGCAGCGCTTTACACAACCTGGCACTGAACACGGGGTTTGCCCTGGCTGCTGAAAACACAATGCAGCACGAGAGATCCTCAGATGAGGAGGGAGATGAGGAGCGCCAGCATCCTGACAGACAGCAGGGGCCACTTAGAGGGCAACAAGTTCTAGGCACAAGGGAGGTTCGGAAGGCACTTATACTCACATGTTTCAGCTGACCCTATTCACTTCAACCATGCAGCCAACTAAAGATCCACACTGCAAAAGCCACTCACCCCTACTGTAAGTTCAGACCTCCTTGGCCGCTAGCACCTGACACTTCTGCAATGTGCAAACAATGAACATATACACCCAGCCAGCCCCTGAGTCGACACATGCCACTCTTGCACTGCCAGATGGCCACAAACACTGGATGGACACTTCCATTAATCAAATCAGACATTTATTACATTAATCAGAACACACAAGTAGAGGATCATTAACTGTCTAATCACTTGTGAGGCTCAAGTGCACCTAGTCTGCTTTCTTCATTATTTTACATCTGCTTATACATGGCGTTCCTCTTTTGCTGCCTGCTGTGGTAGAGGTAGGCTGCTGACCTTGCTGTCCCATGGCCTCCGATCATCTGGCAGTCGTTCTCTGGCTGCCTAAGGCCTGGAAGGCCCCAGAAAACTGAGAGGCTCCTGCACAGTTACAGGACCCTCTCCTGTTATTGCGGCAACATGGGGTACAGGGTGTCACTGGCAGACGGGCTGGGGAGCCCGTGTCTACAGCACAACTAGACTGAGAGGTGCCTCCCTCCCAGATGCAGAAGGCAGCTGCTCCTCTTCCCTTGTACCTCCCTCCTAACCTGAGGTGGCCGAGGAGCTGGAGAAGGCTCCAGGTGCTTTGTCTACCTCTCGCCTTGCCACGGCTCCATTGAGCTCATGGGCAATATTCTGCCCACATTTCCAGCATCCATTGACTGGTCTGCTGGATGTGGCTCTCCAGGAGAGTCGTCAGGCTCTTGATGGAGGAGGCTATACCCACAAGCAATGTCTGAGCCAGGGTGCACATACCCTCTGGACATTCCAACAGAATTTGCCAACCTCGCACTGAACTTCCAGCATCTGCCACCTCACGGACAACTCCAGAGGCACATCATCAGCCAGGGGCTAAGCATGGGCCTGACCTCCCAAAGTCCTCTGAGTGTCAGTGGCCTCGGCTGTCACAGCACTGACAGCTGGTCAGGCGTGCGTGGTGCTCAAACCAGGTTGTGGCCCTGAAATTAATCACAAGCACATACTCCTGATGTGAGAGTATCCGTGCTGGTGAAGGGTGCAGGGGATGAAGGGGCGCTGCACCCTCTGAGGTCCCCTCGTCCTCCTCAAAGGTGGATAAGTGCTCCCGGAGACAGCGCTTCCTGTTCCTATGGTTGACCAGCGAGAGAGAACGGAATGGTCAACACTTTGTGCCCCTCCGGACAGGAGCACACAGGGTCAGCTGCAGTTCACATTGACGTCTATACATTGGAGGACACATCAAGACCGTCCCTCATGCTCCCCTGAGGCTTTCTACATGCCTGGTAACGTGGAAACTCACCCTCCTGTGACTACACTCTTGCCTCACTGCCCTTAATGGAGCAGCCAACCTGAAACCCTGCCAGGTCCAGAGCCTCCCCCTCAGTGGGCGAGGGGTAGCGATGATCGGGACCACTGGCCCAGGCCCTATTCTCCATGAGAATAATAGTAACAGCTGTACTTGAGCAAGCGCTGTGCTTAAATGCTTTGCCCGCTTGCTTCTATATTTATGGCCAATGGCAATCACGTGGCACTGAAGCACTCTGGAGAGATCTTGCTAGAGTTGACAGTGTCTGACTCTCGTCCCCTGACAGAGTTGCATTCATTCCTTCCTGAGGAGATGCCGCAGCCTCCACCCATTGTCACCCACATGTTAGGCTCTCCCTCCCCTGCAGCTGCACCCTCACGCTTACTCAGTTGCTGACCCCTAAGGCAACTGAGGTGAGGTATTTACCCTTGCAGAGGGTAAAGTTTGTTGATGCACTTGTGGCACTGCAGCCAGCTTCTCTGAATGACCCCATGGCTGCTGACCTCCTCTGCGACCTCTGTTCAGGCTTGTTTGATTAGGTGGGGAGGTCTCCTCCTCCTGTCTCTGGGGAAGAGGGCCTCCAGCCTTTCCTAAGTAGCCTGGAGGAGCACATGCAGACAGCCATTACTGAATTGTGGGGCCACCCAGGATCTTGCTTCTGCCATGCCTACAAGTAGTTTTCTACTGCAGTTTTCTTGCAAGGGTGCTCCTGAATTCAGACAGTCCTTAGTATTAATGGTTGCAGGGAGGATCACTGAGGCAAAGAGAATTTGGGTTAGAGCTGGGGGCTGGTGGCCCCTTAAACATGATGCCAGCACTTCCTTCCATGGTCAGGTGGTGATGCGGCCACACCTCAATGTCTGCCTGCCGGCCATTAATTGGTCACCCAGTATAAGATCACACTATGAAGGGGAGTCAGAGTGGGGGGGTCTTCACCACCTGCTTCCTGTGATGCCACCCCTTTCTCACTGGGTCCCAAAAAATCCCGGCCTTTTGCTGCACGTCAACGTGCTGCTCCTGCACCCGCTCAGAGTGGCGCTGCGGCATATGGCTCTCGAGGTTGGCCACTCTCTCAATGGAGGAGCTCATACACTTAAACCCCAAGTCATAACTGTGCACATGTACCGCATGGGCTCCCCCAGCTTGTCTGCTATGGCTCTGCAATGTCAGAGGCCCCGGAGGCAATTGGGAAATCATCTGCCTTTGATGCTCCAGAAAGACCTCCTTGTCTGTGACACCCAAAGCCCAGTGAAGTATGGTTGTCTGTCCGCCATCCTCCAAGGGAGACTGTGCACACCTGACTCTGCCTCACTGTTCTCTTCCTGCTCACTTGTTTTTTTTATTCTTTCATGGGATATGCGCATCACTGACTAGGTCAGCATTTGTTGCTCATCCCCAATTGCCCTTAAGAAGATTGTGGGTGAGCTGCCTTCTTGAGATGCTGCAGTCCATCTGGTGTAGGTACATTTGTATTTAAAGGCATTGTATTTAAAGCACTTAGATAAGTTGGCTATTGCTCTTTTCTGAAGTTATTTAATCTTTTTTCACATTCTCCTTTTGTGTCTCACAGTTCTATCATCGATGATTATTTACGGCGTGAAACTATGGCTCTTTCTTAAAAAATGAATCATTCCTGGGATGTGAGAGTCGCTGGCTAGGCCAGCATTCGTTGCCCATCCCTAATTGCCCTTGAGGAGGGTCTGGTGAGCCCCTTTCTTGAACTACTGCAGTCTATCTGGTGCAGGCACAATCACAGTGTTGCTAGGAATGGAGTTCCTGGGATTTGACTCAGCGGCAGTGAAGGAGACTATATAGTTTCAAATCAGGATGGTGAGAAGGTTGGAGGGGAATGGAGGGGATGAGGTTCCTGTGCATCTGCTGCCCTTATTCTTCCATGTGGGAGAGCAGGTTTGGAAGGTGCTGGCAAAAGAAGCTGAGCGAGTTGTGATGTGCTTCTCATCCTTTACTCCCCCTTCTGATCTTGATTCAGGCCCGATGAAGGCGAGTGTGTTTGTGCTGATGGATAGTGCAGATGTATTTTTTTTTATTCATTCAAGGGATGTGGGCTTCGCTGACTGGGCCAACATTTATTGGCCATCCCTAGTTGCCCTTGAGAAGGTGGTGGTGAGCTGCCTTCTTGAACCGCTGCAGTCCCAGTGGTGTAGGTACACCCAAGTGCTTTTAGGAAGGGAGTTCCAGGATTTTGACCCAGTGACAGTGAAGGAACGGCGATATATTTACAAGTCAGGATGGTGAGTGACTTGGAGGGGAACTTCCAGGTGGTGGTGTTCCCATCTATCTACTGCCCTTGTCCTTCTAGGTAGTAGCAGTCGTGGGTTTGAAAGGTGCTGTCTAAGGGGCCTTGGTGAATTCCTGCAGTGCATCATGTAGATGGTACACACTGCTGCCACTGTGCGTGTACTGTGGGGGGAGTGAATGTTTGTGGAGATGGTGCCAATCAAGCAGGCTGCTTTGTCCTGGATGATGTCCAGCTTCTTCAGTGTTGTAGGAGCTGCACTCGTCCAGGCAAGTGGGGAGTATTCCATCACACTCCTGACTTGTGTCTTGTAGATGGTGGACAGGCTTTGGGGGGTCAGGAGGTGAGTTACTCGTCGCACAATTCCTAGCCTCTGACCTGCTCTTGTAGCCACAGTATTTATATGGCTAGTCCAGTTCAGTTTCTGGTCAATGGTAACCCCCAGGATGTATGATGTAGTGCAAGCCCTGTGGATTCAACCCCCACCACCGAGAAAGCCGGTGATGACTGTGCAGGGACATCAGCTCCCCCTTCGCTGTAGGCCCTATGAGAAACATGAAGGCAATCATGAGAACTCGAGCTGTTCAGCACAACCAATGCGATAGATAACAGTGGTCAAAAAACCATAGCACATATTGAGCAGGAATTCCTCCATGCCCTTCACCTGAAGATAGAGCAGTCAAATGACCCTGCTCATCACACCCTCCCATTTCACCATCGCTGACCATCAGCTACAAAGGCACCCTTGCAATGGCTAGCGCAGCCTCTGCCATTGATTGTGCAGGTCTGCCACACCACAACCTGTTCAAGACATCTCATGACTGTTGTGAGCTCTCTTTTCCTCAAGGATGAAGATATAATGAGGTAGGAGGAGCCTGGTCTCCCTTCCAGCATGACATTGACATGGGATGTTGCATTCTTAGTGGTGCCCTCTCTTCAATTGCACCCCAGGGTAAGGGTGGCCAACTTCTCAGTGGTGCACTGGACCACTTGATCTGACAATCTGAAGGAGAACTACAGGCACTCAATCTACTCAGCTCATGCACATGTTGGTGCACACAGACTTAGAGACCTGTCACCCAGGTATCACTTTCCACTCACATTTGCATCACTATCAGGCTATTGAACCAATTTCGACACTGGGCCCACATCCTCTGGTCACTCCTCTACTGCTGACCTCCACAGTCACCACCATCTAGGCCCTCTCAGTCCCTCAGGCATAATTCTTCTGCTAGATGGCAGGAGCAATATCTCTTGCCTCTCAGCAACTGCCTTGCTTAATGGCTTAAGAGAGGCATCTGAAAAACTTGGTGCTATGCATGGGTGTGTGCTTGAGCCAATATTAGCCCAGCACCATGTCCACAGCGAATGGCAAGCCTAATCATTGCTGCCACCAAGGGCTCTCAGTTACTGGACCCCACCTCTAGGTCACTCCAAACACTGCTAATTTGGTCGGGGACGTGTTTGGTGCCTGTCAGGCCTTTTGCATCTTAAACAGGCCTTAATTTGGGTTTGGAACACTGAAATGATCCAGGTGTTGGGTTGCCAAACCCAGATTGAAAATCTAGCCCCAAGTTTCTGTTCAGTTTAATAAGAGCAAAATACTGCAGATGCTGAAGAAGTGAAACAAAAACAAAAAGTGCTGGAAAAACTCAGGTGTGGCAGCATCAGTTCTGAAGAAGTCATACTGAACAATCAAAACGTTAACTCTGTTTCTCTCTCCGCAAACGCTGCTGAGTTTTTCCAGCACTTTGTTTTTACATCTGTTCAGTTTCACTGGAGCCTAGCAAAATTGACTACCACTGAATTCTGTTCTGGCAAGCAAGCAAATAAGAATAATTTAAATATGGTACACAATGTTTCTGAACAGGACAAACATTTAGAAAGCTGGAAGATATGTAGTACCATATAAATTAGGTGGCAGCTGAAAAATGTTTCAAAATGAATATAAGCATGCACAGCAAACAGCTTTCGCTTTGGCTCAGTTATCAGTCACACCCCAATGATGCCATTGGGGGAATGATCTTCCATTTAAAGAAGCATCTTCCTGGACTGCTGCAGGATCCAACGTGCTTGTGGAGGAGAATTACCAGGAGAATCAGCCCCAGAATGCCATTTGACCCTTTCTAGTTTTCAAGCATAGAATTCAATCTCCACTTTATTTTCACTGCTTTTGAAAAAAAGGGAAGAAACTTTGCAATCCTTCCAGAATGAAGGGCATACCTTTTCACACTGTCAGTGCAACAGCTGCAGGTTGGAAAACTGCAAAATGTACACTTTCAGAAAACCTTGACATAAAAATATTCTGTCTAAGCCCGGGCTTTTGAGACAGAGACCTTCAAACAAAATCTTTATTAAAGGAACAAATGGCAATTTAGTTGATTAAATTTAAGCAACCTAGAATAAAATAAAAATAATTTAAATCCTTATTTTGAATATTAGAAATTTTGGTTAATGGAAAAAATAGTGCCTGACAATATCTCAGAACACATTTTGAGTGACGGATATAAACCCAAAGATCAGATTGTACAACTTAAGCGCTGCAATGAAATAGCCTTGCGCATTACAAAGCATGACATCCTGAATACTGAAAATATGGCACCAGCCACAAAAGTAACAGCTAGTTAAAATGAGTTTTTAATGAAACATGTGCCCTATATTCTGAAAATAATGTATAGAAACACAGGAATAGGGAAACATAGAAACAGAATTAAACCATTCAACACCTCAAGCCATTCAATTAGATAACAGCTGATCTATGTCCAAACTCCCATGTTTGATTCCGTAATGCTTAAATCACTTGCCTTACTATCAATCATAGTTTGAAATTTTCAAATAAGCTAACCCACATGCTTTTGTGGGGAGAGAGTTTGAGATTTCCATGACCTTTTGTTTGAAGAAGTGCTTTTTGACATAATTCTTGAATAGCCTAGTTTTCATTCTAAGATTATGCTCCATTGTTCTGGATTCTACATCCAGAGGAAATAATTCCTCCCTATCTATCCTATAAAATCTTTCAATCATCTGAAAACAACTCAACTAGATCAGCCCTTAATCCTCTGTATTCAAGGGAATACAAGCCTAATCTCTGCAACCTGCCTTCATAACTTAAGCTTTTTAACCCTGGTATCATTCTGGTGAATCTGTGCTACTCACCCCCACCCCACCCAAGGCCAATATATCTTTGGTGCCCAGAATTGAATGCAGTCTAACCAAAGCACTATACAAGTACAACAAACTTCCAGTTCTTTGTATTCCAGCACTTAAGATAAAAGCCAACATTCCATTAGTCTTTTTAATCGTTTGTTACCTACCCACTAGGCTTTAGGTGATTTCTGTACTTGGACCCCGAGATCTCTCTGCTCATCCTCAGTTGTGTATTCAACCAATATTTTTTTGAATAACTCCTGCTGTTCATATAGTTTTATCAGTTGTTAGTTCTGCCCAGTCTACAGTGGTCAATTCATCCAAAGTAAGATGACCCATTCTTCATTTAGTTCAAGAGCATCCTGTTCCAAAAAAATTGTTCTGAATATGCTCAAGGAATGTGCTGCTTTTAAAACTCGAGATGTTCTGCTTCTCTCAGTGTGTCTGAAAATTAAAGTCTCCCATCATAAGCATTCTGTTTTTATGACAAGTCTCTCTGATCTCCAAGTTTTTGTATCCCACTACTTTATCATTGCTATCTGGAGCTCTTGTAGCCACAGTATTTATATGGTCCAGTTTAGTTTCTGGTCAATGGTAACCCCCAGGATGTTGATAGTGGGGGATTCAGTGATGGTAATGCCATTGAACATCAAGGGGCGATGGTTGGATTCTCTGTTGTTGGAGATGCCTGACACTTGTGTGGCACAAATGTTACTTGCCACTTGTCAGCCCAAGCCTGGATGTTGTGAAAATCTTGCTGCATTTGGACATGTACTGCTTCAGTATCTAAGGAGTCACAAATGGTGCTGACCATTGTGCAATCATCAGCGAACATCCCTACTTCTGACCTTATGATGGAAGGAAGGTCATTGATGAAGCAGCTGAAGATGGTTGAGCCGAGGACACTAGCCTGAGGAACTCCTGCAGTGACGCGCTGGAGCTGAGATGACTGATGTCCAACTACCACAGCCATCTTCCTTTGCATTCGGTATGACCCCAACCTGCCAAGAGTTTTCCCGCTGATTCCCATTGACTCCAGTTTTGCTAGGGCTCCTTGATGCCACGCTCAGTCAAATGCTGCTTTGATGTCAAGGGCAGTCACTCTCACCTCACCTTGGGCGTTCAGCTCCTTTGTCCATGTTTGAACCAAGGCTATAATGAGGCCAGGAGCTGAGTGGCCCTGGCGGAACCCAAACTGAGCATCAATGAGCAGGTTATTGCTGAGCAAGTGCCGCCTGACAGCACTGTTGATGACTCCTTCTATTACTTTACTGATGATCAAGAGTAGACTGATGGGGCGGTAATTGGCCAGGTTGGATTTGTCCTGCTTTTTATGTACAGGACATACCTGGGCAATTTTCCATATAGCTGGGTAGATGCCAGTGTTGTAGCTGTACTGGAACAGCTTGGCTAGGGGTGCGGCAAGTTCTGGAGCACAAGTCTTCAGTACTATTGCCGGAATGTTGTCAGGGCCCATAGCCTTTGCAGTAACCAGTGCCTTCAGCCGTTTCTTGATATCACGTGGAGTGAATCGAATTGGCAAAAGACTGGCATCTAGATGCTGGGGATCTCCGGAGGAGGCTGAGATGGATCATCCACACAGCAATTCTGGCTGAATATTGTAGCAAATGCTACAATTGTTTAGTTGTCCACCACCATTCACGGCTGGATGTGGCAGGACTGCAGAGCTTAGATCTGATCCTGTTGGTTGTGGGATCACTTAGCCCTGTCTATCACTTGCTGCTTATGTTGTTTGGCATGCAAGTAGTCCTGTGTTACAGGTTGACACCTCATTTTTAGGTATGCTTGATGTTGCTCCTGACATGCCCTCCTGCACTCTTCATTGAACCAAGTTTGATCCCCTGGCTTGATGGTAATGGTAGAGTGGGGGATATGCTGGGCCATGAGGTTACAGATTGTGTTCGAGTACAATTCTGTTGCTTCTAATGGCCCACAGTGCCTCATGGAGGCTCAGTTTTGAGTTGCTATATCTGTTCGAATCTATCCCATTCAACACAGTGGTAGTGGCACACAACATAATGGAGGGTATCCTCAATGTGAAGGCAGGACATCGTCTCCATAACGGCTGCGGTGGTCACTCCTACAAATACTGTCATGGACAGACACATCTGCGGCAGGCAGGCTGGTGAGGATGAGGTCAAGTATGTTTTTCGCTCTTTTTGCTTCCTCCAAATGGTGTTAAACATGGAGGAGCACTGATTCATCAGCTGAGAGAGGGCATTATGTGGTAATCAAAAGGAGTTTTCCTTGTCCATGTTTGACCTGATGCCATGAGACTCCATGGGGTCTGGAGTTGATGTTGAGAACTCCCAGGGCAACTCCCTCCCGACTGTATGCTACTGTGCCACCACCTCTGCTGGATCTGTCCGGCTGGTGGGACAGGGATGGTGATGGCAGTGTCTGGGACATTGTCTGTAAGGTATGATTCCATGAGGATGACTATGTCAGGCTGCTGCTCTCCCAATTTTGGCACTAACCCCCAGATGTTAGTAAGGAGGACTTTGCGGGGCTGCGATTGCCTAGATCGATGCTGGGTGGTCCGTCCAGTTTCATGACTTTGTAGCAGTTTGTTACAACTGAGTGGGGTCACTTCAGAGGGCATTTAAGAGTTAATGGTCAACCTGTAAGTCTGGAGTCACATGTAGGCCAGACCAGGTCAGGATGACAGATTTCCTTCCTTAAAGAGCATTAGTAAACCAGATGGGTTCCATCCACCATGGTCATCATTAGAGTTTTAATTCCAGATCTTTATTGAACTCAAATTTCCTGGTGGGATTCAAACCCGGGTCCCCAGAACATCACCCTGGGTCTCTGGATTACTATGTAACAATGCCACTACGCCATCGCCTCCCCTATCCCTAAGGTTTAAAATAGTACATAAATTGGTGGTAAAGTTAATAAAATATATAAGAAAGTAACATAATTATATTAATCACCTATTTAAGGAATTATTTAAAACACATTAAGGGTGGCAGGACAGGTGATGTGTCAAGGCTGCAGCATGTGGGAGCTCCCGAATAACATTATGACCCAGGGCAAACACGTCTGCAGCAAGTGTTTGTGGTTTGAGGAACTTCAGCTCAGAGTCATTGAGCTGGAGGCTGAGCTGGAGGCTGAGCTGCAGACTCTGCAACACATCAGGGTGTTTTATACCAGGAGGCAGTCACACCACTTAGGATAGGGACTTCTGATTTGGTCAGTGGTCAGAGGCAGGAGGATGTGACTGCGAGTGAGGCAGGTAAGGGGACCCAGAGGGGAGGGGTGTGAGCATCTGCAATTGTCCAATAGTTTTGAAGTTCTCTCAGTTTGTTTGGATGAGAGCAGGGGCTGCAGGGTGGATGAGCAAACTGACCATGGCACTGTGGTACAGGAAGCCAACCAAGTGGTGGGAGCAAAAATGAACCTGGTGGTAGTAGGGGGCAGTATAGTGAGGGGGGGGTTGACACTGTTCTCTGTAGCAAAAAGCGAGAGTCCAGATGGCTTTGTTGTCTACCCGGTGTCAGGGTTTGGGGCGTGGTCAGAGGAACTTGCTGTGGGAGGGGGAGGATCCAGTAGTTGTGGTCCATGTAGGTACCAACGGCATAAGCAGGATGAAGAAGGAGGCTCTGCATAGTCAGTATGACAAGCTAGGCACCAAGTTAAGAAGCAGAACCTCAAGGGTAATAATTTCTGGATTATTACCTCAGCCATGTATGAATTGGGACAAATAAGACTAGAAAAATGAATACGTGACTCAAAGACTGGTGTGGGAGAAGTGGTTCCCGGTTCGTGGGTCACTGGCATCTGTATTGGAAAAGTGGGATCTGTACTGTTGGGACAGTCTACACCTGAACCCTGCTGGAGCTGGTGTCCTCGTGAGCTGCCTCACTAAGGAAGTAAAGGGTTTTAAATGGAATAATGGGGGCAAGGGATCAAATTCTGGAAGATGTGGTAAACCAAAGAGTAGAGACAAAGCAAGAGAGAGAAGTATTAATATGGGAAATGATAAACAGACTGTGTCATGAAGGGACAGGAAATATAATTCTAAGAGTAAATCAGCAGATAAGGCTAGATGCAACAAAAATAATAAAAGGACAAAACTAAAGGCTCCGCAGCTGAATGCATGTAACAATCAAAATGAAACAGACAAACTGATAGCCATTACAGCCACATAGCTGCAGGGTGACAGATTGGGGCCTGAATATTGAAGGGTATGTGATTTTTAGGAAGGACAGCAAATTAGGAAAAGGTGGAGGGGTGGCCCTGTTAATTAATGATGGTATTAGTACTTTGGAGAGTATGACCTAAGTTCAGGAAACCAGGATGTAGGAGTAATTTGGGTTGAGATGAGGAATGATAAAGAAAAGTCACTTGTGGGAGTGGTGTACAGGCCCCCTAATTGTAACTACACAGTAGGACAGAGTATATAAGATGAGATATTGGGAGCTTGCCAGAAAGGAACAGCAACAATCATGGAGGATTTTAACCTACATATAGACTGGAAAGGCAAAGGTAGCATAGATGAGGAGTTCATAGAATGTTTTCAGGATAGTTCTTAGTATGTTCTGGAGCCAAACAGAGAGTGTGCTCTAACTAAAATAAAAACAGAAAATGTTGGAAAAACTCAGCAGGTCTGACAGCATCCGTAGAGAGAGAAACAGAGTTAACGTTTTGAGTCGTATGACCCTTCTTCAGAGTTGAGGTCATACGACTCGAAACGTTAACTCTGTTTTTCTCTCTCCACAGATGCTGTCAGACCTGTTAAGTTGTTCCAGCATTTTCTGTTTTTATTTCAGATTACCAGCATCCGCAACAAGATAGGATTAATTGATAACCTCATAGTGAAGGCACTCCTAGGTAGCAGCGATCATAATATGATTGAATTTTACATTCATTTTGAGGGAGAAACAAGTGCATCCATAACTAGTATTTTAAACTTAAATAAGGGCATGAAAGCAGAGCTAGCTAAAGTGAACTGGCAAATGAGGTTAAGGGATAGATCAATAGAACAGACATTTAAAGGGATATTTCAGAATACACAGAATAGATACATTTCAATGAGAAAGAAAAATTCCAAGGGGAGGGCCCACCATCTGTGGTTAACTCAAAAAGTTAAAGGCAGTATCAAACTTAAAGAAAAAGCATATAATTATGCAAAGACAAGTGGCAGGTCAAAAGATTGGAAAGGATATAAAGAACAGTAAAGGATGACAAAAATATTAATAAGTGGGGAAAAATTAGAGTTTGAGAGAAAGCTAGCTAGTAATATAAAGACGGATAGTAAGAGTTTCTATAGATATTTAAATAAGAAAAGAGTTAACAAAGTGTGCACTGGTCCTATAGAGAGTGTGTCTGGGGAATTGATAATGGAAAGTAGGGAGATGGCGGACAAATTAAACAGGTATTTTGCTTCGGTCTTCACTATAAAGGACATAAGTAACATCCTGGAAATAGCTGTACATTAGGAAATGGGAGAGAGGAAGGAACTCAAGAAAATTATCACCAGGGAAGAGGTATTAAGCAAATTGTTGGGGCTGCAGGCTGACAAATTCTGAGGTCCAGATGGATTTCATCCTAAGATCTTCAAAGGAATGGTTAGTGAGGTAGCTGATGCATTGGTTTTAATTTTCCAAAATTTCCTAGATTTGTGGAAGGTTCCATTAGATTGGAAAATAGCAAATGTAACTTCTTTATTCAAAAAGGGAGGGAGACAGAAAGCAGGAAACTACAGGCCAGTAAGCCCAACATCTGTCATTGGGAAAATGTTAGAAACTATTTTTAAAGATGTTATAACAGGGCACTTAGAAAAATTAAAGGCAATTGGGCAGAGTCAACATGGTTTTGTAAAAGGGAATTCATGTTTAATCAATTTATTGGAGTCCTTTGAAGGAGTCACATGTGCTGTGGATAAAGGGGTACTGGTGGGTGTACTTTCTCAAATGCCTTCTGGAAATCTAAGTAAAGTGCCACACCAAAGGTTATTGTAGGAGACTGAAGCTCATGGTGTAGGGGGTAATATATTGGCATAGATAGAAGATTGGCTAGCTAACAGGAAACAGAGAGTTGGCATAAATGGATCTCTTTCTGGTTGGAATGATGTGATGAGTAGTGCGTCACAGGGATCAGTGCTAGGGCCTCAACTTTTTACAATTTATATAAATGACTTGGATGAAGGGACTGAAGGAATGGTTGCTAAATTTGCTAACGACACAAAGATAGGTAGAGAAGTAAGTTGTGAAGAGGACATAAGAAGACTACAAAATGACATAGATAGGTTAAATGAGTGGGCAAAGATCTGGCAAATGGAGTATAATGTGGACAAATGTGAAATTATTCATTTTGGCAGGAGGGTTAAAAAATAAGTTTATTATCTAAATGGTGAGAGATAGCAGAGCTCTGAGATTCAGAGGGATCTGGGTGTCCCTAGTGCATGAATCACAAAAGGTTAATATGCAGGTACAGCAAGTAATTAGGAAAGCAAATAGAATGTTATCATTTATTGTGAGGGGAATTGATTACAAAAGTAGGGAGGTTATGCTTCAGTTGTACAGGGCATTGACGAGACCACACCTGGAATATTGTGTACAGTACTGGTCTCCTTATTTAAAGAAAGATGTAAATGCATTAGAAGCAGTTCAGAGAAGGTTTAGTGGACTAATACCAAGAATGGGCAGGTTGCCTTATGAGGAAAGGCTGGACAGGTTAGGCTTGTATCCACTGGAATTAAAAGTAAGAGGCAATTTAATTGAAACCTTTAAGATCCTGAGTGGTCTTGACAGGGCAGATGCGGAGAGGATGTTTTCTCTTGTGGGGGAATCCAGAACTGTTTAAAAGTAAGGGATCGCTCATTTACGACAGAGATGAGGAGAAATATTTTCTCCAAGGGTTGAGAGTAAATGGAACTCTCTTCCTCAAAAGGCGGTGGAAGCAGAGTCTTGGAATGTTTTTAAGGCAGAGCTAGATAGATTCTTGATTAACAAGGGGTGAAAGGCTATCAGGGGTTGGCAGGAATGTGGGGTTGAGGTTACATTCAGATCAGCCATGATCTTATTGAATGACGGAATAGGCTCAAGGGGCCAAGTGCCTATTCCTGCTCCTAATGTGTATGTTTGTATTTCTTTTGCTATGTGCAAAGAACTTTTCATTTGTCAATAGACCCTGTATGGGCGTTATGCCCTGAATATTTTAAGCGCATGTTTTAACTTGTTACATTCTTTGCATTTTTAAAAAAAAATCAGGTATGCTGCACTTTATTATTATTTCCTATTTTAAACCTGAAGTATTTATGATTTAACACTGATGGCCTGGATTTCATTCTCATCCTTTTATTCCCCAAGTCTTTCATCTATTTTTGTTTTATTCTCTGCCGGAGTCCTATCCTATCCCATCTCTTTATTGGATTAATTTTGACAGACCAATTTATCCTTTCATTGAATAGATAAACTTTGAAGACATCTAGTGGAATATTTATTTTGATCTTTTGGAAAGATTCAGTTAATAGTAAACTATGACAAGAAAATGCAGTGGACCTGGTAGCAAACCAATCTGTGGCATTTAATGGGGACTGGTGAGTGGTCCAAAAATGTGCTTGAAAATACTTTTAGTTTCTTTACACCAAAAGATACAAGGGGCCAGCAGTATGTACAATTGTCAGTTAGTGCAATGGTCAATGGATTAGTATCACAATTTCAAATCCCACTGGATAGTTTGAGAATTTGAATTCAGTTTGCAAAATCTGTAAATAATAAGCTGGCAGGTGACCATAATGATATCAGATTACTGTCAAAACTCAACTGATTCACTCATGTCCTTTACAGCCTTTGAATGGCAGAACAGGATCAAGAGGTTACATGGCCTAACTCCTGTTACTATGAAACATACTGTACATTTAGGGCTTCATTATGGCCAGGCTGCTCTGTTCTAATCATTTTTCTGATAAAATGTGGTTCCCAATTCAGAAACAAAAGGTAGTTTTCATGTGATGCATATCTGCTTATATTTAAAATAAATGTATGGCTGGATTCTGCCTGTATATTTATCCATTGCAAAAGTAAATATACAATGGTCTCAAATATTCAGCAGTCATTTTGATACCACACTTTCTTGTTCCAACAATAGTAATAAAATTTCATTTTTCTTGTCATCGTGCTGTTTTAAAAAAGTTTAATCCTATGCAGTTTGAACAATTTAAGGAAATACTAACTAACCTCACAGAGAATTTAATGGATTAGCAGATTGTAAAAATGTTCACTCAAACACAGACACACCTGATGCTTCCGATGAATTATTTACATTCCCAATCTTCCTTTCTTAATTCAGAAATCTGAGTGCTCTGCATTAGTAGTGTGTGAATAAACTATCTCACCAAACATCTACCACTATTCTGTTCCTTAATCAGATAAATTGCTTGTATATCCATTACATAGAAAGCGAGCCACAGAAAGGAAATGAGTTTTATCTTCCTCGAGTAACTCAACTTAAATTACCAAGTAACAATTGAATATGTTTCAACATAATAACTCATATCTCATCCAGTTGCGGGCCATGATCTAATTACTAGCTTTCAGGAATATTACAAGAATATTTGGAACAGTTTATTGACAATATTATGAGATACATTGGATATATAAAAATGATCATTTGATCAGAATAACTTGTAAATATCCTACTTTTTAAAAAAAGTGTCACTAGAGTAAGGAGAGTGGTGTAATTTTATCAGTCATCACTGCAAACAGTTCTGTTTTTGGGCTCTGAAAAATCAGTCACTTGAGACAATAGTATCCTTTAAAGCACTTCTTTGCATCTATCAAGAAGAGAATGTGCAAACTGTTGCATTTACATCAACTCCAGCATTTTAGATCTTCAAGCTTGTTTTGGTGCATTACCTATTGCAAATTTCAAGTGAAGTGGTGAGTCATTTAGTGTGCTATGGACTTCTTCATTTCTTTTCTAAAAGGCACAATTTGGAAAGTGTGAATGGTGCACGGTTAATGAGCTTTTCTATCTCTGACATCAAATGGAACTAGACGTCCTTTCAGTATTGCTCAAATTACAATAATGAAACAAAATTCCCAAATCTACTTGGTTTTAATGCCATTTCTGCACGTCAGGATACAGCACATGGGTTTTGAGACAGGTACTGTTTAGTGTGTAGTCTGCAGTCTGCAGCCTGCAGCTTTAAACACACCAGATAATAACTTGCTTTGGAAAATAGCACATTTTCAATTCTTTTGCTTAGTGTCCTTACAAAATCACTGAAAAATTACAACAATTCCATAGAGACCAATAAATTTATAAAAGAAATTCAAACATCCAGTTAATAGCTAAATGGGTGAGATGACAAGATTTCACATTTTAAGATATTTACTGTAACAAAAGGCCAAAAACACTTATGACTAAACGCTATCTTTGAGAGCAACTTAATACTTCAAACGATAAAATAGAACATTCCCCTTTTTCTTTTAACACCACCGAAAACACACTTAACAGATGTACTTTACACCGTCCTTTAAGTAGACATTCAATTCTCCTGGAACCAGTCCAAGGAGATTCATAGCTCTTAGGGTTTACATCTGTTCTTTTCCTTTCTCAGCCTGAGAACTTTAAATCCCGGAACTGTCTTTCAGTGAGTTTCTTTCCCCCAGTGATTCTTTCTCTAGTGCAAGCTAGATGAATCTTCCAGTCTCATTTTAACTCCTTGTGAATTTTGTCTTTTTAATCCAATCCTACCCACATTCCTGCATGGTGAACCACAGCATCTTGCTACCTATAGCTGCTTTCCCTCTCCCGGCTCCTGGCAGACTACCTTGCCTGTGAGTTTCACGGATATCTTAGGCTCTTCCCCTCAAAGCCCATCTCCATGGTAATGTGAATCACATGGGCTTTGAATCCAGGTAGAAATGCAGGTTAGCTTTCCTTGAGGCTCCAACTCTCTTTTACCTTGGAAGTAAGTGGGCAGTTTAAAGCACAACTTTTTACAATCTAACATTCTCAGCACTCTTGGAGACTCACAGTCAGTCCACTGCTATTGCCATTGACTCCAGATGTAAATACCTTGCACCTTCTTCAGAGTAAAACAAACTGCGCCCCCCCCCTTTAATCTCTAACAATCAAACCACCTAGGCTTGCTGTCAGACAAATTTCAGAACAGGTCACATGACACTCATTTTGCCTTAAATAAAAGACAGTCCCAAAACATCATAATCATATAAACATCCTAATTGTAACAAAATGCCAAAAGTTTTTATTGACTCAAGCACAATGAAAATTGTAGCGCAGTATGTGTTTGTGATGGAGATTCTTGAGAACAGTCAGTTGTTCAACAGTCACTATGACAAATCTATAAGGAAAAGACTGGGATGTGATCCACTTGACAGATGTTATAATTTGGACAATTTTAATAGATTTTTAAAAAAATGACAATATCATGTGTTATAAGTCACAATTCATATATTGGTATTATCTGCACAGTCCCTACTAGCAAAAATAAAATGAGAAAAGAACACTTAAAAGGTGTGACCCATAGCCCTGGTCATGTGATTGAATGTCATTTGTCAAACATATTGCGACAGTAAGATTTGATGTCAAGTTATAAATAGTTCCATACTGTACATATTTGGATGCACCTGCTGAGGTACTAAAGTTTTTAAATGTAAGCTATGGCAGGAGCATTCTAAGAGTGAATTTGTCTTTTTGGCTAAATGCAACAAAAAGTTGCATATCTTTGGCACCTTTTAACATATTAAAATATCTCAAGGCAATTCACAGGAGCAATTAACAACACTTAACACCAAGCCAGATAAGGAGATATCATGGCAAGTGAGCAAACGCTTGGTCAAATAAATAAGTTTTAAGAAATATCTTGAAGGAGGAGGTAGATCTCGAGAGGTGGGAAATTATAGGGAAAGAATTCTGAAGTTTAGGGCCTAGGTAGCTGAAAGCACGATCACCAATGATGGGATGATTAAAATTAAGGGTGTGCTAGATTAACCATTGGCAAACTTCATATGTTGAAGTGCAACTGTACTATCCATTCATATTCCCCACCCAGTCAGGTGATGGAAAAATTCACAAATGACAATTGATACAAAGGCAAAATACAGTGGATGTGGGAAATCTGAAACAAATTAAGTATTGAAAACAGTCAACATGCCAGGCAGATTCTGTGAAGAGAGAAAGGGCAGATGAAAGGTCGCTGGTCTGAAATGCTACCTCTGTTTCTCTCTCAAGAAAGCTGCCTGATTTGATATTTTCAGCATCTTGTTTATATTTCACAATGATTACTGAACCACTGGGAAAATGGCAAGAATTGCTATCAGCAGTGGTTTCACATAGTGAGAGGGTATCTGGCCAGCAAGACTCCCAAGTATTGTGACTAGTCTTTGTCTTCTGAGAAGCTGCCCACAACCAGTAGACATTGTGCCCACCATACCTTTACTGGAGGTCCTGAAGCATTCATCCTTGCCCCCCCCTCTCCTCCTCTTTAACTATATGCTGCATGTTAGTTTTCACATGTATGCTAATGACATCCAACTCTTCCTCTCCCCCACTCGATCCCTCTACCACCTCTGTGGTGAATTTGCTTTTCTGACATTCATCCTGTCTTGGATGAATTGAAATCTCTGATTAATTTTAAATGTTTTAATCAAAATGCACAATTTTGAATATATAATGGAAAGATTTCAAAGAGTGCACATAGTAGGACGTAGGAAATGATTGACATTTTCACTACACATTATATTACTGACTGCGCGGGGACAGTAATTTATGTTGCATTTGCACTCCCAATGTGAAGTGTAGAGCAGTATCACGTTACACTCTAAAACAGCCAGAATCTGGAGTAAAAAGCACAAGTGAGCACCCTAAGAAAATAGTGCAAGACTACCTCAATCACTGCTCTGTTCTATAAACTCAGTTCAAACCTCAATACTGAATTTACACCACAGAGACGTAGTGCATGCGCAAAGCCAAAACTACTTTGTGCCAATGTTATACTTGCAGCATAATTGCAATTTACTTCCTGTAGCTGTTATGGACTGGTACAGTAATCGGATAGCTATTGAAAGCTTAAGATTCATGTGCAGATATGAAATGCAGAGCACTGTTATTCTGCTAATAAAATTATTTAACACTCTTATATTTAGGTCAAACAGAAAAAAGTGGATTTAAACTAAATAGTTATTTCTTCATCAGAATGGGTAAAGAGAGATGTTTGGGCCAAATAGCTTTGTAGCAATATGAAATCTGGACCAAAAATGTCGACAGCAAAGAAGGTTAACAGAAGTTGCATAATAGCATTGCACTTAGTTAAATTCACTTTATTCTTAACTGAGCCTGGCATTCATTCATTCCACGCAGAAAGAAACATAGAAGTTCTTTTTAGAAGTTGAAAAACATTTATTGGCATCAGATAAAAGCACAATTATCCAATCAACATTTTAATTATACAAATTTATTTTACTTTCCCTAACTTGCACCTTATGGAAAGAGGAGGCCAACTTGCTAAATAGCTTTGAAATGTGGGTTTGGAGGAGAATGGAAAGGATTAGCTGGACAGAAAAAGTAACAAATGATGAAACACTACGGAGAGTGAATGGACAAAGACATTTGTTGAACGTAATTAGTAAAAGGCAGATGGACTGGGTAGGGCATATCTTAAGAGGGAACTGACTTGTACGAGATATTATGGAGGGAAGATTTCAAGCAAAAAGAGGAAGTATAAGGGAATATGAGTGTTGAATGGCTTGAAAATGAAAGGATCGTCATTGGCAAATGAAAAGACGCACAGGATAGAGAGACATGGCAAGATTAATATGAGCCAAGGACCCGCCTTTGGACAGAGCACACATGATGATAATGATGAAGTGTAGTACTAAAAGCATTCCAGTCTCCTCGGCTTCCTAGTAGTCATATCATAATAGTGTTTCTGAACTGTAACAGCTGGCGTGATTGGTCACTGAATTGCATCATATTCTCCTCACACAGTGATTGCAGAGTTTGAAGTACCATACAAGAGCAATTAAACCTTAGACAAACAGAGGTTTGATTCTGCCGAACGTTAATTATCAAATTAGCTAGATTGTAGGCTGTTTCTTGTTTTATATATTAAATATGATAAATGACTGTATCCTTTTCATTTTCTACCATGGTATATTTACTTCAATTAAACCAAGGACAAATTATAATAAGTACTTAGATGCTAAATAAATTAATGTCTAATATTTCAAAATCATGACTGATATGTATATATATCTCACTGTTTCTAAGCACTGTGTGCAGCTTTAAGAGTGATGTAGTCATTTATTAAAGAGAAATATTTTTTATGTTGAAGATGACCAAATCATAGCTGCCAGAGCCCAAGAGTGCAATATTTGCATTGAATAGATTCTATTGCAGTGGCAGTGAAAAACCATGTGTGCTGCTGAGAATGGGGACAGAGATAATAGTGAAAAACGTTATTTAAAGGGTTAAAAGTAAAATTGGAAATGCTGAAACTGCCAAGCAGGTCAATAGTACCTTCAAAAACAAACTGGGTCTCAAAAAAAGCAATAATCTTTCTCTTTCAGACAGTGATGTAGGAGCTGTGCATTTCCTGTTCTTATTTCACTCAAAAGAAGCTGCCTAACAACCGAAATAAAAATAGGAAATAAAATTACAGATTGACTTAGAGCTGGTGAGTCATTAATTTCATCATTGGGAGTTTGAGCTTCACTCCTGTCAGACCAAGGAATCCAAAATCCACTTTTGCCACATCCTTTGCTCCTCGCTGTTCCATCTATGTGAATAATATTTTACTTGAATCCTAAAACTATAAAAAAAAAAGTTAAAGCATGGGGCAAAAAGAGGGCGATGCAGTCATACCACCCTGCCCCAGGCCTTTTGCAGCATGGAACATTAGGGGCTGGATTTTCCCATGGGCTTTGGGACCCGGAAGTCTGGACCACACTTGCCAAGAATGAGAATCAGCCTCCCAACTGGCTGCTCAGTTCCAGCACAAGGGCACCTCAGATGTGTAAAATATAGTATTTAAAAGGGAGAGGGAGCCAAAGTGCTTCTGATCATCGGGGAAACCCCTCTACTTGGATTGTTAGGGCGAGGGGGAAGCCTTTGATTCTCTTTGCCCCCTCTTCTGGGGATGAAGCCTCTGGTTCTGATATCACACTGTCCCGTGTCTAACGCAAGGAGGCTGCCTCCATTAAGGGGAGGGGCTCCATATGCAGCAAGGTAGCAGGGGGAGTCGCTCTACAGTCAGCAAAATGCTGGCGAGCCCTCAAAATCACCCCTAATTTGGGCCTTAAATGTACAAATCACCTGTCCACCACTATTATGTAGGAAGCCAATCCATTTCCCAGGCCTTCCCTGGGAAATTTCTGCCCCAGGAGTTAGTCACATGTTCACAGCGCCTCCGTCTTAATAAGACTATAAAAAATCATAAAATGAGATGATGGATTTTTTTAAATTACATTTATCCTTAGAAAAAGACATTAGCATTGGGAAATGCAACATTTCTCAAAGACAGGTGTGTAGATTTAGGTGAATTCTTATAAGTTTATGAAATGCTGAGAAGCAATGCATGATTGTTAATTCAGTCAGCAAAGCATGACTGTTAGCTGTGCCTAAAAATGTCAATATTTGAAGGAAAACATGTTTTTATGCAAAGAACAATGGCAGAAGTGGGGTTGAGTTGGCTGTATCAGCTAAAGGTGTCTGAATCTCTTACAAAAGACAAAGGACAGGAAACAACCTTTTAGAGGGTCATGAGAAATATGCAAACTTGGTGAATGTTTATGGATGAAGGATAAAGTAAATGCAAGCTAATCAAGTGACTAAAAATGAGTTTCGTCTATTATGGCATAAGGCCAGAGCCAAAAAGGGAATAAAGGAGGAGTTTGTTAGACCCCATGGCGCACAGCCCAAGAAAGAGCAAGGCCACCACTGTCAACTGGACACATCAAGAGACAGTGCTGCAGTCAAATGGGACCCCTTGGACTATCCTTCAACTGAACTGACTACATCATTGCCTTTAAGTATCACGCTTTGTAATTATCACAAAATATCTTAATTCATCTGCTGGGCATGTTTCAACTCACCTGTGCCTAAAGTGGTTAGTCATGAACGGGTCTTTAATACAGATTTAGCCGGAAACAGTCATGATCCACCTGGATGTATGTAGAGATAGCCTCTCAGCTCGGTCCCTATTTGTGCCAACTTCAGAAATGGATAATCTCCCAACTTCATCCATTAAATTAAGTGTTGAATTAGAACCAGTTTGCCGATTACGTGCGGAGTTTCACACATGATCTCTACGGGCGTTAGTTGAAGGATTTACAGTCAATCCGATTATTTTTGAACACGATTCGAGGTGGTAGATCACTATCTTATCATCACACTCCCTACTGTTACGATCCCAGCTGATGTTACAACTGGATGAGCCTGATTCCAGGTTGGAGCCCGGCTTGATAGCTTCTAACTTTTAATTTTTCGTTTAGCTACATGGAGAGCAGCTACTGAACAGAGTCACAGGGGGCAGCTGATGAACTTTTAACAAAAGAATAAAATATTAAACAAGATGAACTATGTTACAATACTCCTTCGCCCACAACTATATCTTCACAGATATATACAAATTTGTAAGGATAACCCAAGTTACAAAAACTCTTATACTCTAATGTTCACAGTAAGCACCAGTTCATGTAAACCAATTGGCGATCTGTGGTCAGGCACACCACTCTCTGAAACCAAGTGACAGATGCTACTCCAAACATGCTATGAATTGCTCATCAACTTCCCCCAGACACTTGTCATACCATGAGCCACTTGTCACCAAGAGCCAATCAGTCTCACTGAACTCAGTCTTTCACACGAGGGTTTCCAATCTCCACTCTCCAAGAACTTGCTTTGGAATCATCTCCCAAAATGACGCTTTCTCTTAGACGCCTTCCACAAGGGTCTACCTCCAGGGTTTTGAACTCTCCTTCTGATGTTCCTCTCCCTTCGATCGCCATGTGCATTCAAACTTCTTCCCACGCACTCTCAAATGCTCAGCTGTGCCAACCATACACCACTGCTTCACATGCCCATAGTAAAGAATTACAGACTTTCAGTTGTCTCTTTGGGCCTTCTGACTTCTCACGAGCCTTTTTATTGCTTTAAATCTGCTTCTTGCAGCTTTTCTTTTTAAGCTTGAAGCCTTCCTCTGCTCCTCACTCTTAACTTCACTTAACAGGACTTTTTCCAGGTTCCTGTCCTTCCTTGGACTAGAAGGTCTTCTTGAGACTTTCTCCTGTTTGTCTTACTCCTTGGCCTCAGGACCTTTCAGTTCTTTTGGGAAATCTGTTCTTAGTCTGTAGCTCCCTCGCCCAGTGTCCAGTCTCTCTGGAATCGAGGCTTCAACTTCTGTTTGGGACTTGCTACCTCCCCTCCTAGGCTGCTTCTGCTAGCAACTGCCTCCAACTGAACTCAAAATTGCTTCTTCAAGCTGTGTGTTTGGGGTGGGGGGGGGTCTCTCTCTCTGGACCCCTGTTGCTGGGCAACAGCATTTTTTTTTCCTACTCCTGTGTCTGCTTTAACTTCTCCCCAAGAGTCGCAAAATTCATTAGAAATGCCGGCATCTTTTAAAGTGAAGCTAAACCTCAACTTGACCTTTTCTTAACACACGAATACAGAAATACAAATCAAGCTTAAACTTTAAAGCTACAACTCATTCCTAGCACCCACAAATACAAATATAACTTACTTAAACTATCTCTATTTCCTAACACGGAGGTAGGAGGTCACAAAATGTTTTTTGTTTTAAATCAAGAAGTGTTCTTATTATGTGCTCAATTAAAAAGTAGCTTATGAATATTTGACCACCAGAATTGTATCTGGCAATGTTCTGAAATTCCAGAGTCAGGACTCTACAATCAAAATTTGGCAATTGAGCCAAATAGAGGCAGATTAAGTTTAAAGATCAAGGGATTTAAGGTAGCTAGTCCAGGTACACCTACTACCGTGAAAGGTGAATTTATGTAGAAATGAAGGATCCAGAAGTTAGCATCTCTACTGACTAAAATTCAGCACTCAGCTCCCTGAAGTCTCATAAGGCAAACATCATTCTCCCAGAGGAAGTCAAGGCAACCAATTCATCCACACCAGCTCACAAGGAGAAGGTTCTTATAAGTTCTGTAAACATCAATAATCGGTCTTAACTACATGCACCTAGGACATGGAATTTATTTGCATAGTGCTGTTAGGAGTGAGTGAATTTCATGCCCTAGGTGCATGTAACTGAGCTAGAAGGGGTGCTATGCAAGACTATCTGCAGACTTGCAAAGTGGGAGGCGCTTCTGGTCACTTCCCATGCAGCCCAGTGTGAATCAACAGGATTAGAGAATGCCCTGCATGTGCCTGAAGTCACTAAATGTGCATGATCATAACATCACTGAACTCAATGGCTTGATACACCACAAGGATGCCAAAATTGGTCAATCGCCACTTATTGCATAAAGACAGTTTTCATGTTGCCTCTGATTCTTTTGCCAATCATCTTAATCAGTTCTCTGGTTCTCAACCATTGCGTGAATGGGAACAGTTCCTCCCTATCTACCTTGTCCAGACTCATGATTTTGAACACCTCAATCAAATCTTCTCTTACTCTTCTCTCCCCTGAAAACAGCCCCAGCTTTCCCAATCTACGTAACTGAAGTCTCTTGTTGCTGGCACCATTTCATAAATCTTTTCTGCACCCTCTCCAACGCCTTCACACATTCAATAAAGCATAGTGTCTAGAATTGGACACAGTACTCCAGCTGAGACTTTTTCTGTGTTTTTATAAAGGTTTGCCATAACTTCCTTGCTTTTGTACTCATGCCTCTATTTATAAAACACAAAATCCCAGTATGCCTTATTAACCGCTTTCTCAGTCTGACTCCCTGCCACCTTCAATAAACTGTGTGCATGTACCCCAGGGCAGAATGGCTGTGACTGTGTGTTTGTTAGATTATCTCCAGCTGGTCAGTTGTAGCAGGCACTTGAGAAGTGGCTGTGATGCTGGCAGCAATGGCAAGTGTGAGAGGGTGAGGTGTAGTGTAAGGATGGTGCAGACGAGTCCTGAGTGTCAGGGAGTGGTGCTGGATGAGTGATGGGAGTGGGCTGCATGGAGCAGTGTGAGAGGTGTGTGGAATGGTGGATGAGATGTGACGTCACCCTGGCCACTTGAGTGAGGTCATTAAACTTGTTGCAGCACCACTGTCAGATTTATGGAATTGTACTCTGGAACTGATCTCCTTCGTCACCCGAATCCCATTTCCTCTGGAGGGTCAGTCTCAAAAGGGAAGAATTTTGCCCTCGTTGAGGGTGGGCAGGAGCGGTTGGGAAGGCGACCACCGCCCGCGATTGGGGCCCGAACGTGATTTCACGCTAGTGGGCCAATTAAGGCCCACCCAGCGTGAAACGTGCTAGTCACTGGCCGGGAAGGGCCGAACAGGGGCGGCTGGGTCCAATGGCAACCGGCGGCCAGTTTAATAATGGCCTTGGCAGCCCCAGAAAGGCTGCCAGGGAAGGACGTCTGCCTGCCATTGTAAAGGTGGAGTCGAATGCAGCAGCAAACACCAGGTGAGTGGGTACTTGACTCCCTGTTTTTCTGATGAGTGCCTTGGTGCCCTCTTGGAGGAGGTGGCAGCCAGACACCCTTGTCCCCAGAGATGCGAGGAGGGGGCCACCGCACCTCACCAAGAGGGCATGGGAGGCACAGCTGGCAGCCCAGGTGAGCAGCCATGACGTGGTGCGGCGCACCTGGGTGCAGTGCCGGGAAGTGCTTCAATGACCTGCTGCGCTCAGGAAGGGAGAGTACCGTGCTGGCATGGATCATTGTGTTGAATTGTTTTGGGCTTTTTAAAAAAATTCATTCATGGGATGTGGGCTTCGCTGGCTGGGCCAGCATTTATTGCCCATCCCTAGCTGCCCTTGAGAAGGTAGTGGTCAGCTGCCTTCTTGAACCACTGCAGTCCATGTGGTGTAGGCACACCCACAGTGCTGTTAGGAAGGGAGTTCAGGATTTTGATCCAGCGACAGTGAAGGAATGGCAATATATTTCCAAATCAGGATGGCGAGTGACTTGGAGGGGAACGTCCAGGTGGTGGTGTTCCCATGTGTCTACTGCCCTTGTCCTTCTAGGTGGTAGTGGTCGTGGGTTTGGAAGGTGCTGCTAAGGAACCTTGGTGATGACTGGCTGTCCCCCCCGTGGGGTTTTGGAGTCTGAGCACCAGCTGTCATTCACAATGGCACTAGCCAAGGGGCAGAGCCCTGGCCGCTTGGACTGAGTGCCTTGTGGCTTGAGGGCCATGACTTGGATGTGCCCTGCAAGGTGCTCCTCAGCTGGGGTTGGCCAGGCTGTAATAGCACTGCACATAGAGAGTGGATTAATCAATGCTCCTCTGTCCTTTCAGGAGAAGACATCCCATAACATTATTGAGAGCTAGCAGACTGGTGGAGGGCCCCGACACCACCTCATTCTCTCCCAGTATGAGCAAGCAGCCTTGGAGTTCGGGAGGCCCATGCATTCGGTCAAGCGGCCACGGTGAAGCTGGGGTATTAGACGAAGGTAAAAGTGTAGTGCATTGAGGTGAGAATTTTGGCTTGTGCAACCGTTCTAGTGCAATCTCTTCCTTGATGTGAGCCTCGAACTTGGAGTCCCCATTGATCGTTGAAAGATGAGGGCACAATGATGCAGATCTCCATGGTCTCACCAGGGTGCCTGGCATGCACAGTGACAGTGTAATTACTTTAACGAACGACATATACTTCTCTCTTTTAGGTTCACCAGCAGGCGTTTGCTCTCCGGACCGTGAATGGCCACCCCTGAATCCGGAGAACCACCAAGCTCCCAAAGCACCTCCGTCACACCCACTCTCTGAACCAGGCACCTGCGCAGATACCAGCACCTCGGTGGGCATTAGTCCGGCAGCTAGTATCTCAGTGCACATTGGTGATGGCACTTCACACTTGCCTGAGGAGACAGAGAGAGCCCAGGGCACCGGCAATCAGAGGACTGCTGAAGACCAGGAAGATGCTCAGTCGAAGGCTGATGATGGGCCTCTGGAATCGCCTATTAGGCAGCAGATGCTGGGCGTCCAGCGGGATGTGCGGGAGGATCTGGTGGAGATCTAAGAGGATGTGCGCCATGGTCTCCGCTGTGGAGGAGTCCATGCGGAGTGTGAGTACTGAATTGACCCTCATGGTCAAGTGTACTGCCTCCTCCATGGAGTGTGTGGCAATTCTCATGGAGAGGCTGCTCCAGGGGCAGAATCAGGGGTTCCTGAGGTTGCACTTGGACTTGTAAGCCCTCACACAGGCACTAACCTCAGCTGATCAGTGTCCATGTGTGAGATGGATGGGGCACCTAGTTTCCCAGCTAGGTGCCTATCTATCAACGGCGAGCAAGGAGGTCCACAGCGACCTCACTTTGGCGCAGAGAGAAGTTCGGCTGCTGGCGATCAGGGAAGAACCGGGTTTGGCTCAATTCCGCTCCAGAGAACCACAGCCTGTCGTCTCTGTGGGCTCCTCAGGGCGCTCTGGATGACAGAAGCAGCTCCTCCGCACCTCTGTCAGTGACCGCGGCATCTGATGCGGCTCCAGCGACTGGGGAATTGCCAGCTGTGGCACTGGCTGCTCCCTCCCAGGTGGGGCCAGCACGGGCACCACTGGCAGTCATCCTCTGGCCAAGGTCAAGGCCAATGAGGCAGCAGAATCAGCAGGCTGTCTCCAATGCCGGTGCCAGCGAGAGGGGAGCACCTAGACATAGTGCCTATAAACATAAGTTTAAAGCACCTTAAACACAAAAGGGACTGGTCACGGGTGATCTTTTGTTCCCCCATTTTGTTTTTCTTTTTTTAATGGTGTGACTACCAACACCGGATATTGTTCTGTTCAATACTATGTGAGTTCCAACATTAAATTACATTTGCTTTTGGGTTAGTGGGCTGAGTACGCTTCATTTGTTTTGTAGGTGCAGGGCAGGCCAGTTTCTAATGCTGGATGTGGGTGGCTTGAAACTTTATTGCACAGGCACTGAGTGTATCTTGGGGGCAAAGAGAAGGGTCATTTCTGTGATCCAGGATGAAGGCAGCAGCAGCCCTGTCATGAGGTGGTAGTTCTTTTTTGGCAACCTAGCTGAAAGTGTGTTGGGTCAAGGTGTGCCTGCCTCCCTGGAGGTTTTACAGAGGTCTGCCTCCAGGCCCTCAGCATTCTCCTCGCCGTGCTCCTCTTCTGACTCACTACTGGATTGACCACCTGTGGCCTGTGGAGCTGCGTCAAGATCCTTTTCCTCCAGTGGGTCCTCCCTTGCCAGTGCCAGATTGTGGAGAGCGCAGTATGCAACCACTATCAGCGACACATGATCTAGGGGGTATTGCAGTGCACCCCCCCAAACAGTCCAGGCATGGGAAGCGCATCTTCAGAAGGCCTATGGGTCTCTCTACCACCACCCTTATGGAGGCAGGACTCCTTTGAACCGCTGCTCTGTCTCTGTTCTTGAATGGCGGAGAAGCATCATGAGCCACCTTTTCAAGGGATAGCCCTCATCACCCAGCAGACATCCATCCAGTTGGTCTGAAGCACTGAAGAGCCTCGGCACCTGGGAGTGTCTCACGATATACGTGTTATGGGAGCTACCAGGGTACCTTGAACAGACTTGCAGAATCTGCATCCTATGGTCACACACTATCTGCATGCTCATGGAGTGGAAGCCTTTACTGTTGACTAAGGCACCCGGCTGACCCGCTGGCACCTTGATGGCCACATGTTTGCAGTCGATGGCACCCTGGATGCAGGGGAACCAGCAATCACTGCAAAGCCTCTGGCTCGCTCAGCCTGGCTGGCCTTGTCCATAGGAAATGAAGAAAAGTCATTACCCGCCTGAACAGGGCTTCTGTCACCAGTTTGACACAACTGTGGGCAGCTGATTGGGAGACTCCACAAAGATCCCCCACTGACTCCTGGAAAGAGCCAGAGGCATAGAAGTTGAGGGTCACTGTGATCTTCAGAGCCACTGGCATGGGGTGTCCACCCACACAGTTAGAGCTGATCTCAGGCCTAATCATCTGACAAATCAAGGTGACGGTCTCCCTTGATGCACGGAGGCTCCTTTGACATTGTACCTAAGACATATTGAGGTAGCTGCATCGCCGCCTGTAAACCCTGGCAGCAGGATAGTGGCGTCTTCTGCAGCCCCTTCCGCCTTGGGCTTCCTGCTGGTCCTGCCTCTCCTCCCCTGGAAGCTGCTTTGGGGCCCGTGGCCTCCTCTCCCTTCTGCCCCTATCTCCCTCTTCAGAGGAGGAGGTGTCACCAGCAGAGGCCACAATCCCCATTACCAGGGTAAGGGAATGCTGTCTGATACCTGGAAGGGTCCACACTGTCCAAATCCTCAGGGAGCCTGGAAGGCACCAACAATTAGTTCAGAAATGAAGCCTGAAAATGCTGAAAATGAAGCCCCGATCAGGGATTAAGCTGACAAGTACAAATAAGCCACCAACAGCAAGTTATCTCCAAAACTCCTCATTACTCACATTGACAATGCTGCTGACCCTTCTTATCCTGCCCGTGGATGAGGTTTTGCAAATTGTGGTCTGCCTGCCCGTGCGACGAGTGAAAAATCCCACGGGCAATGTTAAATCACTGTCAATTGGGTTGTCAAGGTCCTTAACTAGCCTGTTAATAGCTAGCGGGTGCGGCTCTGACTCCAGCGCACGCTTGCTGAGCAAAATAGTATGCGAGTGTGCGATGGGACGCTCACCCAATGTCATCGTGTGTCATTTTACGCTTGAGCGGGTGGGGCGCGCGCCCGTCCACTCAGCAAAAAATTCTGCTAAAGGCTTCCTGCACCCGGCCAGAAACATGGCCTTCTTCATGACCTTAATCTCTTTACACATCATCCCGAATATGAACTACATCGCTATTCCTTTTCTGCTACTGCATCAAAACCCCAAAACTCCTGAACTACATTAGGGTGTACTTACACTATAGGGACTCCAGCAGCTCAAGGCAGTGGTACAGCAATTAGGGATAGACAATAAATACTAGTTACTTTACCAGTAACGCTTAAATCCCAAGAAATGAATAAAAAAGTGTTTCCAGGATGGGAGATCGATCCTTCCCTGGTGTGCCATAGCCTGCTCCTGAATAGCAAAACATGATTATCCAGCAGTCTGCAGTGTATTGCTGTAACTTCCCTTTTATAGGGACAGCACCTTTAAAAAGAGGCGGCTGCCTGGAAGACATGGTTCTTCATGATGCAGAGGGTTTCTGCACAGAAACAGAGTCCGAGGCTGCACGGAGGCCACTTGCAGACATGTTACAAATCATGGAAATGAGGTGGGTAAACAAATTTTTTGACTTACTCACCTCATTTCTACACACATGGGAACACCACGAATAGTGGCCCGTGTCCAAAAACCAGGGCGAATGAATTTCATGCCCCTAGACTTGAACCTATTCAATAGATTGACAAGTTAACAGCATTAGATAGCCAATTATCCAAGGAGTTGAATCCTAAATTAATTTCACAATTTTCAAATCACACACAAATGTAAAACTTACCAGCAAGCAGTTAATGTTGAATTAATGTGACATAACCAAGTTGCCTCTGTAACCATTTATTTTGTGAACTAACCATACTTACTAATTATTTGAATTGTTGGTGCTATGATTCCATAGTTAATAAACAATTATTTGTTGTCTGGCTTTAATTGTTAAGTCAATTCAGTCACTCAGTAGCTTGTGTGGATCCTAATGAGTTTGGTACTGTAAGTGCTGATAGAATTTGAACTAGTTGATATAAGACAAATTTAGATATCAACTCAGCACATAAAATGGGCAGTAAGCCTCAGGTGATTGCTTAATGGAGGAGTTACAGTCAAGGATTAAGTGTTTGCCTTGTGCCTCTAATGAACTCAGTCAATAATCACAGGTGCTCTTATAATATTCTGCTTGCACATGCAAAGTGACAATTGTGCAATAATGGAACACAATTGACTTGTAGAGTTTGGACCTTTAAACATCTGATACTATTAAAAATATGTTTAAAATCAAAAAAGTTTATAACAAAATCTATGAAAAGCCAATTTTTGAAGGATGCAATTCAAATAATAGCCTGAAGGTGGTGCCATAATTCAAATCATTACTAAAAGAAAATATACAAATTTGACAAACCTTGAAGTACACAACAGAATTGTTATAGCCCAGGGCACCATTTCGTAAAGGAATCAATTCTATCAATTTTATTGTTCAAGTAAAGCTTAATTGCAACTTTTTGGACAAGTAATGCTTTGGGAAATGATTGCACAATTTGCAAAGTTCATCCTCTGTGGAATATATTATAGTGTCAATTTATTAAATATTTTCAAAATAGGCTATTGCATCCTTAACTGTAAGCATGTAAGAACAAACTTGATGCAAGCAAAAAAAATCACTCCAGTATAAAGTGCCAAAATTACACATTTTGTTTCTCAGTAATTCAAACATTTTAATTTTCAATCTGAACACTTGGTACAGAAGGCAATCACGCACGCAAAATAATGAAAAAAAATCCACTTTGTTCCAAATAGACTTTGCAATCAGATTGGAACAAGGATCATTTAAAATTGTTCAAGTTATCAGAATTCAGTGCTCCTGTAATATGACTGCAAAATACCAGGCAAACATTTAGATTGTCTTCTGTCAAATCTGGAACACCACCCTTCTTTCCATTGTCTTCAGATTTTGCACCTTCGAATCATCACCAAAAGCTATTTTGCCTTTCAAAAATATTTAATTAAAGCTTGAAAGCTCAAGGTAATTGAAACCTGTTTAAAATATAAGTTAACAAGGATCTGTAGCTCAAGTTTATTTTTTTTTTAAAAAACTTAGTCTTAATTGCTGGTACTAAGTTCTTTGAGGGAAGGAGCAAATCACAATATTATCAACAGCCTAATCTAATGCTCAAACAAAAAGATCTGTGTAATTACTGATCCTTGGTAGAGAAATAAACTAGCTATGACTAAAAGTCACAATGTTTGAGGAGTAAACCAATCGAGAACTTAAAATCTGTACATTACAAAAGAACTCAAAAATAAATGAATTGCAGTAAAATTGAAGAATGACAGCATGCATGTTGTATTTGTGCAGTTGTCACATGCACTACATGTGCATTCAACATGTTGCAGTACAAATTCACAAAAGCATACCAAATGCACTAAGCAAATTAATTACTAGGTTTAGTACGAGATGGACCAAGTTACAATATAAACGCAAGTAATTCTTCTATTTCTTTAGGTTGTACATAAAATACAACCAAATAAATAAAAACATAATTAAGCAAAATTCAGTTTCACCTCTTAAAATGCAGCTTCATTTTCTAATAGTACAGCAGTCTTGTGTCATCATTCTGAACCAAGCTATTTAAAAAATGTAAGGACTGAATGCACTGTAAGGCCTACTATAATGTGTTACCAGTCCAAGATTGGAAGCTGCAAAATCAATTCACAGCCAGCAACACCTGATTTATACTGACTGGGATCACTCATGCACAGACCCCTGCACATGTTCTCAAAAAAAAACTATCAATTTATAAAATGCCTATGAGATCACTTCTTTTAAATGCAGACTGGCACCATACTGGAATTACACACCACACTGTCGAGGCCAAGTGATGCGAGAAAGTCTCTCCAAGGTTTCTCATAGAACAGCACTAAGACTGGGGCCTGGTTCCAATTAGGCTGTCATTTCTGAGCTACTGCAAAAAGATAGCTTCACAATGATAAGGAACTCAACCATGCTCCAGGTTGCATTGTGCAAGTATTTTTTGTATTTTGGCAGTTTTATTTGTGCCCTAGGTGAAGCAAATTAATACTGAGGAATGAACCATTTTAGCTGTTTATTACTCAATTTCGATAGCAGACACCTTCTGGTCAGATGAAGCATGGACCAATGCAAACTTTTTACCTTCATCTAAAACACTGCAAGAAGCCACTCCCTACTGTACTGGTAGGCTTGCATTTCTCCCAACTACTACCCACCTACTTAGCATGTCTCAAGTGAGGTTGCCAACTTGTGCAGTTCTGTGGTTGTGGGCCTGTACCCACATTGAAAGGAGTTGAAATATTTCACACAGGACTGAGCAGACAACAGGTAGATTCTAGTGTGAAAGGGCAGCGTGCTAACTACTGCACACCCAATTTTCATGAAGAACTGTCTTGAAAACTGACTCGTGGAAAATGCAAAAATCAAAGAAACTTCTTGGTTCAAAAGCTTTAAATGAAAGCAAACTATGCCCCAGTTGTGCAATTTAAATACTGAACAATAAACAAAATTGCATTCCATCTGAGAACTTGAGCTAGAATTTTTCATTTGAAATCGTATTTCACCGACAAGATTCCACCTTCACCTCTTATTGTAGTAAGTCCATTAACTTAAAAGGTAAAAAGTGGTCTATCATACTTTGACAAATCCCTCCCTAGAAAATACACAAAAACAGTTCAAAAAAAATTGGAAGGGTGGGGGGGGGAAGAAGTTGAATGTTTACGAACTGACAAGTGTATGCCAATTAAGGTTAGTTTTCTTACTGCTTTTCTGTTACCTCCACTGCACAAATCAGCTTCAAACAAATGGAACAGTAGGAGACAGACTTCTGGCCTCAGGTTTGGAACGAAGGCAGGCTGGCCCTGAAAACAGTATGGTCATCTGACATGCTGTTTCTCCGGCTCCATCTCGTCCCAGGGTAATTTTCCTGGAAGAGGGATGGGGTAGAGGTCCAACAGTGTAGCCCACTTCAAAGCAGGAGATAGCCAATTGAATTAAAGGCCTATTGTCAGAGGCCAACTGCAAAGATCCCTCCAGGCAACAGGGGCCAGTTTAGTTGCCGAGAGGTGGCCCCTTGCTGGTAGACTGCAAGGAGGGTGGGGCGGGGGTGCAGTGGTGGGTTGGGGGCTGTGCTCCTACCAAGCTTAGAGACCCTAGAGGCCACAGAGGCTGCCTTGTGCTGAGCTACCCCCACCCTCTCCCGACCCCACAATGGTGGCCCATCTGCAAACGCTTTTTTGCTCTGTTGGAGGTGTTACCTTTCAGATGAGACATTAAGCTGAGGCCACATGTGTCTGTCCAGGTGGATGTAAATGATTCCATGACACAATTTTGAAGAAGAGCAGAAGAATTATCTCCCGTGTCCTGGTCAATATTTCTCTCTCAATCAACATCACAAGAACAGATTTTCCAGTCATTATGATATTGTTGTTTGTGTAAACCTGTATGCAATGTTGGCTGTTGTGTTTTCTACATTACAAGTGACTACACTTCAAAAGTATTTCATTGACTGTAAAGTACCTTGAGACATCAGATGGTCGTGAAAAGCACTATATTAATGCGCCATTTTGCTTTCATTCAAATCTTTAAAAAAAAGATGGGTGCCTCCATTTTGGGAAACCTTCTTCCTCACTTCACTGCCACAACATCCCACGTTACAAAGAAGAGTCACTGGACTCAAAATGATAACTGTTTATCTATCCATAGATACTGCCAGACCTGCTGGGTTTTTTCAGCACCGTCTATTTTTATTTTATGGTATCCTGCTTCTGCTTTCAAGCTGAAAGGCTTCCAACTTCAAGAGCCATGGATGCATCCTTAATTGGACAGGAGACCTGCCCTCTGGCTATTAATAAGTCAATTTGAGGAAAATCACAGAAGAGCGACTGTTTGCCACATAGTGCAGACTTCTGAACTCCATTTGACCTGATGGTGGGGTACAGAGGTCCACTGAGAATACCCTGTTCCTGATCTTACGCCTACTGATGTTCTCACTTCTCCATAGCTGTTGTATTTATCTGCAGGGCTGTGCTCCACACAGCTCAACTCTCAAAAGGCAATGCTGAATCAGAACACCAAGCAAATCAGAATGCAATTGTCTTGTTGGGAAAGCACTGAACCAAAGAAATGCCAGTGCCTCATCTCCGTGAAACAGAAACAAACATCATTACTTTTCTCAAGCACAGCAGCTCACTTTAACCAAATCCAGAATTATTGAAACTCCAATTATGAATACTATGGGTATAAACCCATGGCATCTGACTTAAAAGAACACATTAAATCTAGAGGTACTTGGCTGAAACAAAAAGCGAAAATGCAGGAAATACTCTAAAAGGTCTGGCAGCCTCTGTGGAGAAAGAAACGGAGTTAACATTTCAGATTGATGGCTTTTCATCAGTGCTCCATATTGCTACCAGGTAACACAAGTGTTTGGGTATTTTACTGATGCCATTTTTTTTTCCCCAAGTACTATATCAATACACAGTATTCTGATAAAAAAGTACAATTATACATGCTTACCCACAACCAAATTAAGATCCGTTAGAATGATAATGGCCCCATGCATTTAATACTGTGTTTTCAGAAGTGGCGGAGACTGAACGCAAGTTGATTTTCAAAGCCAACTGGATCATAGCGCAACCAGGATGAACCTGCTCATATATACATATGTATTTAATGCTACCTCATTTTATTTTCCACACTATGCCACACACCATCCTGTGAGAGAGATCCAAATGCAAATGTAATTCGTTAACTGGGTGCAGGAAAAGATTGTGTACATTCCACTCAGCTGTATTTTTTTCTTACTACATTAGAGAAGTAGTTTCCCTTTGATCAACATCTCTTTCAGTCTCAGATTTCATTGTGCAAGAGTTAACAAGGAGAGAATTGCTTCCCACACAGTACACATTTTGCGATGATTAAAAGCTTAAAAGATCCAGAACAGCCCTCTGATCACTTCATTTTACTGTATTACCTGATGCAAGGATCCGACTGGTTCGGCCTCATCACAATTGAATAGAAAGCTACAAACACTAAAAATATACTTAACTCAGTGCTACTGTGTCCTTGCTTCTTACTGACAAATGTTTCTCCCTCAAGGTTCAAAATGAGGAAAATAAGAACTTTCAAAGACAAAGCACTATTCCAGTGGAACCAAAATTTCTGGAAATTACTAGAAAATTGCAAAAATGTTTGTAGGTGCAAAAATATCAAATGATTCCCAAGTATATAATGCAATGGAAAACATCATCAAGAAATACACTAATGAAGGTCTATTGAAAGGAATTGGGGCTCATGGAGAATTGTACCAACAGATGGGGGCTAACAATAAAAATAACAATTTGTTGGAACGCAGGGTCGCCACCGAGCAACACGTGCCAAATAATTAACAGGCGAGTTAGGAGTTTGCGCATTACAATTAGTTAACACTGTTCCAATGATGTGTAGGTTGATAAACAGTTTTCAATGGTAAATCTATTAAAGTTATAAAGGTATAGGATTCATCAACAAATCAGTACCTATACACATTTTCAAAGTTAAATGAAGAAAAAAAATCACTATTTACACACGAATTCATTTTAGAACAGCCTTTAAACAGTCCTACTTTTACAGTCAAGTACTGAACACTTAAGAAACACTAGAATATTCTACTGTGCAAAACATGTTACAGCAATACTTCCACTTTATTTTATGTAATTTAGGCATTCTTTTAAGTGTAATAAATTAGTCATCAAGGTTGCCTCTTCAAACAGTAAAGGGTTCACACAGTCTATTTGTACAAACTCATAGTCGGGCTCTGGTACATGCACATGTATGCATCGCATAGTAGCCTTCGTGCAAAGCCTTGGAAACTTTTAGGATCCAATCCATGTAGTTCCTCTGGTGACATTTTTAAATATTCTCCTATCTCAGGACACTGAGTCACCTGAGGGATGTTGTAGCCATTCTGCCCACCTACAAAAAGAAAACCAAAATTAATCAGTTTTAAACCTAATGCTTTTTGCAAAAATCATACTACATAAATATGCAGATAATGCAGAGTGGAATTAAGCACTTTTTAAAACCAATTTTAGATCTGGAACTTCTAAAAATAAAAACAATTTAAACGAGTTCAACTTGAATTCCACTCAGCAACCATGCTGCTTACATGCCAATAAAAAAAAAACACATCTACATGGTCATATGGAAACAAATCTGCATTTAGGAAAGATTTGAAACCAGTTAGGTTATACCCTCAATCAATAATTCCACTTTCATACTATTACCATAATGAAAGCAGCAATGTTGTGCAACTCCAAATGTTGGGTTGGGGGAGAATAGAATTTGAGGTTCGTTGCTACAATGTACTTATTTTTCAAATAAACTTATTGCAGCAAGATATTCACGGAATATCAGTTCCCGATGCCTACATCTAAGTGAAAACTGAACTGATTGAGAGATAGTTTATAAAGTCAAGTGAAAAAACAAGAAAATGCCGTTATTAAGGTGGTGTGTCTTCATTTAAGCACCTTTATCTTGTAATGTACAAGTGCTTTCCAGATCATGCAGGTTTTTTTTATTCTTTCATGAGATCTGGGGATCACTGGCTAGGCCAGCATTTGTTGCCCATCCCGCATTGGCCTTGAACTGAGTGGTTTGCTATGCCATTTCAGAGGGCAATTAAGAGTCAACCACATTGCTGTGTATCTGCCAGACCAGGTAAGGATGACAGATTTCCTTCCTTAAAAAGGACAATAGTGACCAGATGGGTCTTTACAACAATCGATCACATTTCAGAAGCACTTATTTGGCTGCGAAGCTTCGAAACATCCTGAAGATTTGAATGGTGCAATCCAAGTGTTCGCTCTCTTTCATGGTGGTAAAGTAAAAAATTAAAACTAAAATGTGATTCTTAAGCCAGAAGTGGAAGCCAATTAATCTCATTATTTTCCAAAGCATTGTGCTTTGCATACATGCACATCCAAGTGCATATAACAAAACGTCCTGCAACATATTAAAGGCAATTGAAATCCATGCAACATTCATCAAAATAAAAGTTCATGCAACTATAATTTGAATCATGCAGAAATTTGCTGCTCCAATTTGCTTCTGCAGGATTTATGTAAAGAGCAGATTTAGGAACATTTCAAGACAACAGCTTCCTAGGTTTCAACTGCTGTGATAAAATGCAAACTTTTCACGCGTTTACAGTATTGTCTTAGAAATAGGTTACTATCATGCTGTTCGCCCTTAGCTTTGTTACTCAATACATATTATAATGGCAGCATGTTCAAAATATTTATAGTGCTAGCAGATAAACTTCAACTACCAGAGACTAATTGATTTTTAGTAGTTAGCACTCCTGTGCATTGCACTTAAAATGTCCATGAAACATAAAGCAACGAATGATATAAAAATGGAACAATGAAACTCATTTGTAGATTCTAGTTAACTCAAATAAACACAAGTACCTCTGGACACAAATTCTGTTTTACAGCACAATGACAGACAACACACAAACAGCACAAAAAAGTGAAGGCACAAAAGAAATAGAGGTCATGAAAATTTCACTGTACCATCCCGATCTGCCATGCTGTCAAAAAACAACCAGGCTGAATCATCTGGTCCATATTTGACAAAAGCCACATAGTGACTAGTCTCTATACAAAGCACAGCAAACAGTTTCATCTTCTGTCTGGGTACGCAACACTGCCTCCAGGCATAGTCAGCCATCTGTTCTGGTAGAGTTACTTTTCGCTGCTTATGCCCTTGTCTTTTAGGATGGAGATGTACCTGGAACAAAGAACTGCATCAGTGCAAACTTAAGACACTATTATCATCTTCTGCAAGTGCAGAGTTTGAGCAGCCAAAAATACTCAAATACTCAGCTTTTTCAAAATATATTTGGGCATCGATGGTAAGGGTGAATTTAATGCTTTCTTTAAAGGGCAGTTGAGTGGTTTGCCAGGCCATTTAAGAGGGCAGTTAAGAGTCAATCACATTGGTGTACGAGACTGAATCGCATGTAGACCAAACCAGGTAAGTTGCCTTCCCCAAGGACATTAGTGAATCATTTGGATTTTTATAACAATTTGACAACTTTATATTCATTGTTAGGCTGGTACTTTCAAGTTTGAAGAGAAGGAAGAGTTGAAAGCAGCCACATTGAATGGTCACAGTACAGGAAACAGCCATTTTTTGTCCATTGCGTCCACTACCAGCTCTCTGTAAGAACAACTTGGCCAAGTCCTACTCCCCATCTTTCCATGTAGTCGAGCAAAATTTCTTCTCTCCAGATAATTACCCAATATGCTTTTGAAAGCCATGATTGAATCTGCCACCATCACACGGACAGTGCATTCCAGATCCTAACCACTCAATTGAGTAAAAATGTTTTTCTCTCATTTTATATTGCATCGATAATTGAATTACAAATCCCACATAACTTAATGAATAACATCTCCAATTGCCTGAACAAATTTCCTTTCAATCACTTTTAATAAATGTCCTGAGATGGTCTGGATTTATATATAACATGTTGCATTTAATAACTGTCTTCGCTCCTTTCAAATCAACAGCAAGAGCACAAAAACCACAAACCGTTGGCAGGAGCACAATGGGCAAGAGCGTTCCTGCTGGCTATATTTCCCCGAACCTTACTGTTGATAAAAATCCCTACATGTAAGGAACAGTTTCAGCAACAGGAGTGGAAAACACTAAATGCACATTTTCACTGGAGCTGTGCTGAAAAGTGGCAGTGCAAGACCCACCTAAGTATTGTAAAAGAATTTGAATTGCATGCCAACTTTAGCCAACCAAACATCATTCTGGAACAAATAAATGTTTACTCAAGACTTGGCAGATATAATCCTGATAACATTCACTGAACTAATGAGGCCAATAGATGTTTTCAGTTAAATGCAATTATTCTGGATTTGGAAACAGTGCCCAGTTATTTATAATAAACATTTTTTCCATCTGTCCTGATACTCAACCCAACAGGTGACATGTTAATTAATTAATGGTATTAATTCAAATTAAATTTAGGTTTAAAATAAATTAAGAGAATATGGTCAAAATGAGTCCATGTTAGATTACAGTAAAGAGGAATGTAACTCTACTGTTACTAATATAAACAATCTGCAAAAAAATCAGCTAGACTCAATCTTGCAGCACAGGTGGTGGCGGTCATATTGCCCATCATGCCCGTGATGGCTCTTTGAAAGCTGTCAAATTTAGTCCCATGTACCAGTTTGTTTCCTCCATATCCATGAAAATTAGTCAATTTCAAGTACGTGCCCAATTATCTTGTGCAAGTCCCCATGGAATATGATTCCACAACCCTTTCAAGTGGTGCATTTCAGATCTTAAAACTCTGATGATTTTTTTTCTAATTTCTCCTCTAGTTCTTTTGCCAATTACTTTAAATCTATGATGTCTGGTTACTGACCCACTTGCCAGAGGGAATAGTTTCTCCCTACTTGCTCCATCAAAACACCACATTACTTGAAATACTTCTATTTTGTCTCCCCTTAATCATCTAGCTTCTCCAATCCCTCCACATAACTCAAGTCCCTCTTTTCAGGCATTACCCTAATAACCCATCATCTGCAATCTCGAAGTCTTAACATCCTACTGGAAGTTTATTGCCCAGAATTGTAAACAATACTCTAGTTTAAAATTAACCAGATTTAGCATGGCTTCCTTGTTTTTGCATCCAATGCTGCTATTTGCAAAGCCACACATCCAACATGCTTTCTTAACCATCTGATCAATTTACCCAATTACCTATAAATAAAATGAGCTAGAATATGCATTTTAACACATATGGGCGTAATTTAAAAAAAAACACAACCTTTAAAGATTTGTGAATATGCACTCCAGACCCATCTGCTATTGCACCTCCTCAAATTAGTACCATTTAGATTATACTGCCTTTCCATATTTTC
Organism: Cetorhinus maximus; assembly: GCF_964194155.1. NCBI lineage: Eukaryota > Metazoa > Chordata > Chondrichthyes > Lamniformes > Cetorhinidae > Cetorhinus > Cetorhinus maximus. The sequence goes on from NC_135884.1 coordinate 111,300,875, forward strand.
TCTCTCACAAATGCATCACTTCACACTTATCTGCATTAAATTGCAATTGCCGTGTGTCTGCCCACTTTAATAGTCTATGTCCTCCTGAAATATGCTACTATCCTGTCTCCTATTTATTGTGTTACCAAGTTTTGTATCATCTGCAAACTTTGAAATCATACTCCCTATAACCAAGTCCAAGTCATATAAAATAAGAAAAACAATGATCCCAAACTGATCCCAGGGGAACTCCACTTTGTTCAATCAAAAAAAAAATCATCACTACTCTCTTGTCAAATGAAAGAAATTCAAAGATGATACTTTTGGTCCTTAATAGAGCAAGAGTTAAACAAAACATTACTACCTCTGGGTGCTCTTTTCTCTAAAGTCCACAACAAAAATTAATAAAAATAGAGAATTAAAGATATCTGGGTGTTCAGATTGCCAATAAATTGAAGCTACAACAACAATGTTAGCTGGCAATGAGTAAAGAAAATCATATGTTGGATGTATTAAATGGTCAAATTTGAGTCAAAATAGCGAGATAATTCTGCCATTTTATGGCAGGTAGGTACCATTGAACATAGAATACGGTGTTAAATTCTGGTTGACACAGCACAAAATGGATATTGCACTTATTGAAAGGATGCAGATCAGAACAACCAGAAGGGATGGAGGGTCTGGATTATGAGGGGTGATTATGAAAGTTGGGTACATTTCACTATAAAGAGGAAAGGTTGAGAGGTGATGACTGTAAAAGGTCTAATAAATTAATGCAAACATAACAAGTTATTGCACTTACTCCAGTACAGGAGAACCAAAGGGCACACACCGACTGCACTTCAAAGGTGAGGGAGGGTGCAGGGAAGGTGATATTTCAATCAACAAGTGGTCAATCTATGGAACAGGTTTGCTAGTGAAGCGGTGTTAGCACTATTTTAAACGAAAATTAGATTTCTTTCTGAAAATAACATTTTGTAGTATAGTAGATGGGGAATTTCAGACATGACATATGGCAAATGTGAAAGTAAAGCTTGGGAGGATCAGCTGACATTGGAACCATAGTTTCCAAAGCTTTTCAATATCATTATATCAAGTGTCTATCAGAATGGTAGAATATGAGAATGCCAACAAGATGGATCTTGGTCTATTCTTTTGTCTTGCAATTTCCACGAAGGATATAAAATAAAATTATTAGCTTGAACTTAATCATAGCCAATTCTTCAAGGGAAAGTGACGATTTAATTAACAACAGATGTTTATGCTGGTTAGCATGGAGTCACAAATTCTGCAATGTGACTTCTGTAATCCACTAAGAAAAATACCTACTTGGGTAGTGCAAGCTTTGCAGAACTGCTTGATTTTTCCAGCAGTTATATCAATGTCCTCATAACATTCTTTGCATTCATAAATTGCAAGACCTCCACAGATACGACAGTCTCTGGGTGCTAAAATAAAAAGACAATTATCAGCTAGTTGTACTATACTTTGAACTGTTTTGATATAAATTACAGTTAATTATAAAAGTTTGAATGTTTCAATGCTCTTCAAAATGATTCACCCAAAATTTTTATATCCACACATTCATTTCTATTGAGCAACAGGGAATTTGATTGAGGAATCATCTGTCTATGACAACATCTTCCAAGTTTTTGAGTCAGTGAGTAAGTAGCCTGTCCTATGATTCTGCACACTACGCTAGCAACTTAGCTATCCAGGGGGGAAAAATAATGTAATAACACTACCCTCTCCAAGAGTTCAGTCAATAAGTACCTAAGAGGCATATGAATGAATGATGCAGGCCAGTTATCAAGTTCCAGATAATGCTGTGTGTTGACTGAACTAATTTCAGCTGGACTGATCGTGAAAGCATTAGAACTTTCTTCAGTGCGCCTGGGCTTGGGGGATGGGGAAGAAAAAAATAAAAGTTGCCAAGGGACATTGGGCTTGATAGCAACCAGGGAATGAACCACAATTTCTTTCAGTGCTACGAAAAAAAAGAAACTCTGTCCTCTGCATTGTGCAAGTAACAACATGTCTCTGGCTCCAATTCCATGAACCTGTCAAGCTAAATCTAGTGGCAAGCATTTTTGGATTCTATTTGAGCAATTTTCTCTGGCCTCATGTCCTGCATGCACCTTCTATTCTTCTTACTCGCAAGGCTATTTGCCCTGTGTCATCTACTTCAGTATTGGAGACAGATCTTTCAGCTACTTTGGTCTTTTCTTCTAAAACTACTTTGTTTCACTACTCTTTGTTAGCTTCCTAAAACCCTTAATCGCAGCTTGGCAAGTGCTTTGAGACATTATTGCATGAGGAATGTGCTAAAAGTGGTAGCTGTTTTTATACAATAGCAAGCCAACAACCCTTAGGATTACAGATGAAGAGAAATTACTTTGGAGACATACCAAGCGCTGTCAGCACCATCTTCTGAAGAGGAAAAACTTCTGCTTCACTTAATATGTTCCAAAAACTAGAAGGATAGTGGCATTGTAAAGAAAAGTACCATTTCGGTAGAAAATATTTGTCTCAACTCAACAGCATGGATGTGGATGTGCCAATGGCTCTTTCAATAAACTAAAGACAAATACTCTAGGCAGCCAAGTTTGTATGTGCAATGTTAGATTTGTAGCTAATGTCACCATTTCACAGAGATAACTGCAATGATGGTGGTGTTGGCTGAGGATAAATATTAGTAAGGACATTGGGGCAATATCTTAAAAACATAAGTTTCAAAACACCATAAAATATGTACTATTGAAAGTACAGAATTCTAAAAAAAAAATCAAATCAATACACTAACATGATGGGCTTGCTGCCTTAGTGATCAACTTTGGATGGCAACAGAATTTGATAAAAGTAGCTACAGGTAGAAATTGACTATCAAGTTATTTAAATTGAGATGGGAAAACAGGAATCCCAAGTCAGAAGAATTTGTAACCTACTGAGTAAACGTCAGAAACGATTCTAAGCTTCAGGAATTTTCATCTGCTGAAGAACATCCTGTTTTAAAAGGAATCTGCACTGGGCTGTAATTGAGTTTCTCGTAAAGTGGTACTCCCTCAAGTGGCTGCTAGCTAGATTACAGTTCAAACTTTAGTTGTAAAGCAATAAAAAATTCTCACCTTTGCTTGCCTACAACTAGTGTCTATGTTAAATTTTTTATCAATAAGATCTTAAAACATGTCAGACAACAAACATCAGATACCAGACCATCCACAGCCGGACCCATGTGGAAAAAAACTATATGAAAGGCATGAATTCAGAAGCAGGGAGCTATCATAGATCAGCAAGTCTGAATGATGAAATCGATTCAAACATGTTTAAGTTTTTGTTGCTTAGGGAGGGGATAACTTGTGTGAAATGGAAAGTTTGAAAATAATTATGGAAAATTGTCATTACTCTCAAATGAAAATGTAGCTAGCAGACGCATAGGCCTGATTTCCCCAGTCCCAGTAATTTAGTGAGGCAAGAAGCAGAAACTGCACAAGAAATTGGACAATATTTACCATACTCCGATATTTACCATACTGTGGTGGAGCTGCTGAATCGGAGTTGTTAATTATTGGAGCAATAACCCTAGATATCTCTTAATAAAATGAACTAAAATAATCATAAACACAAAAGCAAAGTTTGTTCAAGATACTAAATTATGTGGAGACATAACATTCAAAAAGAGATTTACAGACTCAGCACCAGGGTAATGAAGTGGCAAATGGCAATCGAGGCTCTTCAATTTAAGATAATGAACATGGGTGTGTGCTAAAATAGTAAAGCAGACTATTCAGTGAGGGTAAAACCATATAACCAGGAAACAAAATAGCAAGAAACAAAGCTTTAGCCCCAAGGTTAGAAGTATAAAAGTTCCCTTTTCAGAATGGTGATTCCGAGTAGCCAGATATCGTGTACTGAAAAGTGCTAAGCATAATAACTTCTTCAGTTAAAAATGCTTTAATGGTTATGCTTATTCATTGCTTATAACTCTTGAAAGGAGTTGAGAATTTGGGTAAATTACATTGATGTGACATAATTAAAAGCTTGAGTGGCCTTTGAGGAGAAACACTCGAAGAGGGAACAGGAAAAAAAGGCTAGAGCAGGGCAGAAAGTTGAATAGGCCAAATAGTCTTCTAGGTTTCTAATAGTAACACCAAAATAAGCAATTAGATCTAAAAGCATTTAGAAGTACACTAAACATGTTACTTACTGTCTTCTAATAAATCTGTGATATCCAATTCCAAAGATGGAAATATCTTATTGAACAACTTGAAATCTTTTCCAAATCGAGGCATCTGAACTATGAGGCATGAAGGTGCCTAAAAAGGAAAAATTGGACAACCATAGGGATTTTGGTTATTCATATTATTTGTTAAATTCAAAAGAACTAAAGGCTCAAATGAACTTTCAAAAGTTTTATATAGCTTATTTGTGCAAATGAGAACTTATGCACTGTAGTTGTCTTAACAAGATCATAGTATGCAAAGGACTATGTAACCAGGTTCTCGCAACACTATTTCTTCAGTTCAGTTTCCACTAAACTATTTTCTTTGACTCATTCTAAGTAAAATATTTACTTTTATTTCAGTTTGCAAACAATAATTAACTACAGTAATGATACAATGCCTTCTCAAATTCAGAAGGGCAAATATTCAATGCAGTTTTCCCCTGTTAAACATTGTATTTCTAACATAGGATGCCTGATAATCACTTTCACAAGGAAACAGAACTCCCGTTTATTTAAGATAAAAGCAAAATACCGTGGATGCTGGAAATCTGAAACAAAAACAAAAATACCTGGAAAAACTCAGCAGGTCTGACAGCAGTCTGATGAAGAGTCATACAGACTCGAAACGTTAACAGTATTCTTCTCTGCAGATGCTGTCAGACCTGCTGAGTTTTTCCAGGTATTTTTGTTTGTGTTCCCATTTATTTAAACTCAATATACTGTAAATTAAGTCTTTGACCTCCAAGATGAGCAGTTCCTGATTTAAATCTGCTTCTATACTATGCAAGGCCCTTGATGGCAGTGCCAATTTCCCATTGTATTCCTGGTTACTAGCTTTCTTGAAACCCATTAGGTTTAACTTCAGATTCCGGTTGCTTGCGTGACACCCTTTTGTCAGTGCCTATGTCACTGACATGGGTTTTATATAGTTTAAACTCAGGTCAAGAGTCCTGGCATATCAATGTAAAGTTAGGCTTTTCCATGTTTGATAAAAACACAGATAAGATCCAGTAGATCCAAAACCTGACCAAGTATGTAATGAAATCCAAACATGATCAAAACTAAACAAAGCTTTCCAGATTACTCAGAGGGTGAACATTTTTATCAATTTCCAACCATCCAAAATTTTGTGTAGCTCTGAGATATTCATTTAAATATTCTGTACCTCAGCAAATTTAAGGTCACTGGTAATAAAGGACCATTCAAGTAGCTGCTGGATTGTTGGGACACCAACATTTTCATTCTTATCCATGAATATTTGGTAAAAGAAACAATCTTGTACTTTTTGTCCAGCTGATCTGTGTTGAAACAAATTTAAAAAAAATTAATTCTACAGAAATGAATACTTTTTGCCCACTCAATGGTGTAGTCAGTAAGTACGGCACTGAGAAATACAAACCGAGACGATTGTTGGTCCCATTTTAGTCCCTGCTGTGCTAGCAAATCTGAAGTGCTATAGTAGTGCACAAATGTATTAGTATTCCTGTGTCATTTGGACAGCTGGAGATACTCATATGGTTTTCAAGTGAACATCTTCCTCCTACTGTGTATAGAATGAGGCACTATTGCAGGACAAGCCAAAAATTCCAAACATTTTCATACAAAATAATTTTAGAGCAAAGTTTTTGGCAAGGTAATGTGGTAATGGAAAGGCAGAACGGGCAAGATCTTAACAGGTTTGTAGAGTTTAGTTTAAAAAGGCCAATGAATCATGACATGCACTGATTGGTTCACGGTTGTTGCTTCATCTCAAAACAGAGTTTTTTCAGGGTATGGGAAAGCCTGGCAAAGTCTAATATTTTTGCCCATTGTTAGTTACTCAGAGGCAATATGGAATGCACAGAAGTGATTAGTTTATATTTGTATGCAATTACATTCATAGATTTGGTTTGGAATGTTAATTTTGTAGTGGCATTTATTTTTTCATTGGGACCAAGATGTTGACATGATGGTCTGCGACACAAGGTTGGTAAAAAGCATGGGACAGTTGGTGAATGAGTAGTTGGGAGTTGTGGTTACTGGTATCTCATTCAAAGTAATTCTTTCTCATGCTCTTGCTCCTCCCTCTTCTAGAGGCTTGCCCTGTTCCACAGGACCTCTGCTTAGTCTCCCAACCATGCTCTATTCCAAGTGGAAGGCTTCATAATGCACAGGTCTGGCAGCAACTATTTGATGCAGAAACCCTGAAATCAGGAAAAAGCCCTTCAGCACTTGCCACACCACTCCCTATATTTTTGAAATTTGAAACAATTATGAAAAGTATTATACCAACAGCCAGCAGAAATCAACCAGTAAGTAAACCTGATCCCTTTAAATAGTGCTGGTATTTCCTTCTGCTTAACGCATATTCAATCACGTGAGGCACAAGACAGGATGTTGCTGGAGCATTAAGCTCAAAACAGAAGCACTGGTATCAAATCAACATGTGACATCATGATGTGCTTGCTCTGCATATTTCTGGCAGACATTAGTTTGGCACTTACTAACACCTTCAATCCTGCATGATCCTTGGCAACAAAAGTAAGTGTACATGCATCAGATACCATTTTAGTCCCCATCCTGCACCATAGCACTCAATGCTAAGCTAAATTTTGCATCCTAAGTGATGGTTTGGCTTAGAGGTAGCATTCTTGCCTCCGCATCAGGTGGTCATGGATCTAAGGCCCACTGCAGGATTTGGACATTTAATCTAGGCTGACTTCAGTGCAATACCAGGCAAAATGCACTCTTTTTGACAAAATGTTAGATGAGTTAGTATCTGCCTACTCAGGCAAAGTAAAGATCACATGATACTTTAAGAAGAACTGCGAATTCTGGCCAGCAATCTTCTCTCAACTATTACTGAAACAGATTAATTGATCATTCAATTTTTTTGCCATGCGCACACTGGCTGCCACAATTGCCTACTTAATAACAGTAACTCTGTTTCATTAGCCACATTTGGACATTTTCGGGAAATGAAAACACTATGCAACTTTTTTGTTTCTTTTTAAGACTACATCTGTGTGACAAAACTAGACAGGAAACTTTCAATCAAAGCTACTGTCTTGACCACACGTAAGTAATTAAATCCTTGACTGGGGATTTCCATTTCTATTTTCATCAATCCAAGGGTTTTTTATTTTAAATACCAAACATTTTAAATTATGGGTGAGTGTAAACGTTGGCCGCCAATAGGATTTGTGATGCAAGTCTTCAGTTGGTCCCGATAAAAGTTTGCTTACCTGATTTTCAACAAAGGTTCTACCTTTAATATATGATGAAACAAGATGTTGAGAAATTCTTCAGGATCTATAAAATTGGAAATTTTGGTCAGGTAGACAAACACATATAAATGCCCAAAACAAGTGTCTTATTGGCATTATAGGACAACATTTTCCACATTTCAAATATTTTGGAATTTTAATGATGTATGAAAGACGTTCCCTACTATTTACTTGAGATATAAGCAAATGGAAATTCAGTAGATACCCAGTGTTTACCTATTTTCATTTAAATCTGGCACTTCAAAATGATAACCACTTAAAGGCCTGAATCTTCTGAGCAGCAGCAATACTTGCACATTGCGGCTATGTACAAAGGTTCTCCTAACCTGACGCTGCTCTGCACTTTTTCTGGGATCTTCCGTTTCAGGCTGTCACAGAAATGCGCAGTGTCTCCAGGGAACTCCATCGGAGGAAAATACTAGCTGCCGTATTCAGTCTGGTAAGTTTAGTCCAGTCTTTTAAGTGTGGGTAGGTGGACGGATCGTTGTCAAGTTGGGGGTGGGGGTGCGGGGGTGAAAAACAATCGTGGAGTTACACAGGTCTTAGACTAGGTTTTAATCTGTTAAACATTTCTAGGGTAATTATCAAGATTTGGGACAATATGTTCTTGAAAACTTCTGAAACCACCATCTCGGGCATAAATTAAAATGGATCCCTCTTGATCTGAATGGGGCAGTCTGTAGACTTCTAGGGCTTTTGTTTCAACTCTAAATCGAGACTCAGATGGAAATTATTTAAATTTGAAATGTCTTAACCAGCTCCTTCTGACCGAGTTCATAGCACAAAACTATGTGAATTATAAATGAAAATTTATAATGATGCAAAAGCAAATACTCTGATAGAGACTGAAATACAATGTTGAGGACAAATCATGGAAGTTTTACTATACATCAGGCTATAATAACTGGAAAGTGCTAATTTGCAAGACATTGCTGAAGCATGAAACTAACAATAACTCGGCTGAAAGAGAGGGAAGGAAGTCCAAAAATGTTTGTCAATAAGTAACATATACAGGAAGTCTTTTCAAAAATGTGAATATTAAATTGCAGAATCATGATCTGACCTGTAACAGTTTACATAACTTATAAGAAATAGAAGTAGGCCATTCAGCCCATCAAGCCTGCTCCACCATCCAATAAGATTATGGCTGATCGGATTGCGGCCTCAACTCCACTTTACTTCCTGTCCCCATAATCCTTAACTCCCCTGTCAATCAAAAATCTGTCTAACTCAGACTTCAACCTATTCAATGACCCACTTTTCACTGCTCTTCGTAATAGAGAATTCCGAAGTCTTGCAGCCTTCTGAAAGAAGAAATTTCTCATCTCCATCTTAAATGGGAGACCCCTTAATTATAGTTCTAGATGCCTCTATGAGAGGAAACAACCTCTTAGCATCTACCCTGTCAAGCCCCCTCATATATGTTCTATAAGATCACCTCATTCTTCTAAACTCCAGTGAGCATGGGTCCAACCTGCTCAACCCTTCATAAGACACCCACTTCATCCCAGGAATCAACCTAGTGAAGCTGCTCTAAACTTCCCATGCAAATATATCCCTCTTTAAATAAGGTGACCAAAAACTGTACACAGTACCCAAGGTGCTGTCTCACCAATGTCCTGTACAGTTGCAGCAGGGCTTCCCTACTTCTATACTTCACCCCCCTTGCAATAAAGGTCAACATTCCATTTGCCTTCCTAATTACTTGTTACACTTGCATGCTAACTTTTTGTGATTCATCTATGATAATGCCCAGATCCCTCTGTACTGTAGCATTCTACAGTCTCTCTCCATGTAACATATGAACATATAAATTAGGAGTAGGAGTAGGCCATGGCCCCTTGAGCCTGCTCCGCCATTCAATAAGATCATGGCTGATCTGATTGAGGCCTCACTTACGCATTCCGCCTTCTCCCGATAGTCTTTGACTCCCTTGTTAGTCAAGAATCTATCTACCTCTGCCTTAAAACTTTTCAATGATCATGCCTCCACCACTATCCAAGGGAAGAGGGCTCCAAAGATTCACGACCTTCTGAGAGGAAAAATTTCTTCCATTTTCCATCTTAAATGTGAGACCCCTATGTCCCCTAATCCCTGTCATGCCCCCCATGCTCTTATACGTTTCAATAAGATCATCTCTCATTCTTCTAAACTCCAATGGATACAGGTCCAGCTTGTCCAACCTTTTCTCCTTAGATAACCCTCCCATCCCATGTATCGGTCAAGCGAACCTTCTCTGAACTGATTCTAACGCATTTATATCCTTTCTTAAATAAGGAGACCAAAACTATAAACAGTACTCCAGATGTGGTCTCATCAACACCCCGTACAACTGTAGCAAAACATCCCTACTTTTATATTCCATTCCCCTTGCAATAAGCACCAACATTCCATTTGCCTTCCTGAACACTTGCTATACCCACACACTAACCTTTTGTGATTCTTCTACCAGGGCACCCAAATCCTCCTGTGCCACCAGGTTCTGCAATCTCTTTCCATTTTAATAATATGCCACTTTTCTATTCTTTGCCAAAATGGACGGGTTCACATTTTCCCAATTATACTTCACCTGCCAAATTTTTGCACTCTCACTTAACCTATCTATATCCCTTTGCAGACTCCTTATGTGCTCTTCACAATTTACTTTCATACATATCTTTGTGCCATCAGCAAATTTAGCAACCACATATTCGGACCCTTCATTCAAGTCATTGATACAAACTGTAAATAGTTGAGGCGCCAGCATCGATCCCTGTGGCACTCCACTAGTCACATTTTGCCAACCTGAAAATGACCCATTTACTGCTACGCTAGTTACACTTTGCTAACCTGAAAATGATCCATTTATCCCAAATCCTTTCCTGCTAGCCAATTCTCTATCGATGCTAATATATCACCACCATTGCTCCTCATCGCTCCCAACACCACGAGCTCTTGTCATGTGCAGTAACCTTTTATGTGGCACCTTACTGAATGACTTTTGGAAATCCAAATACACTACATTTACTGGTTCCCCTTTATCCACCCTGTTTCTCACTTCCTCAAAAAACTGTAATAAATTTGTCATACCTAATTTCCCATTCACAAAACCACAAAACTAATCTTTAACCAACTATTTAAGACATCGAGTTATCTGTGTGGAGCCTGGTCTTGAATAGGAAAATATCTGTAGAATCCAATAAAGTCAAAGAACAGAAACAGCCCATTTAACCCACTTTTATTATACAAACTATGGCCCTCGACTACTACTCTTATATAACAGGAAAAGCTCAGTTTGTCTATCCATTTCATGGTTGCCTGAGATGCCGAGTGGAGGAATTAAGTGACTCAGCAAAAGATCTTAGTGGGCAGTTGGATTGATGTGATGTGTTCCATGGTCTGGGACTCATGGCTTCAATTATAATTTATTTGTCTCTTATCTTCCACTTATGGATCAGGTGGCCACATCATCCATGCCCTATGCACAATGGGTTGAGCGCTATCCAGTACCTTCGAGGGAGGCTGAAGCCAGGACCTCTATTGTTGGGTCAGTTATGAGTTATTGTTTTTTTTATATATGCTGCATGTGTCCCCTGATGCCCTCCATCTGGGTAGTGGGCTGGTACCAGCTACATGAATATTAGCTGCTGTTTCCTAGAATGGCCAGCAAGATGGGGAGTTGATGACAATCTACCTATGGCCTTCTGGTGTCTGCTAGTTCATCGAGAACTTGAATGTCATCATGATAGCCACCGAATGCCTTAAAGTGGCTTCCCAATCTGAAAAGCTTGAAAGCATAGAGTGTGTCAACCAAGGACCAACCAACTAATAAAAGTGGTCCAGCACTCTGCATTTATCAACTCAACATTGAAGATCTATCAAGGCCAAAATGTGAGATCTTGTGAAGAGAATTAAGGAATAAAATTAAACAAATGCTGAATATCCCTCTTTCCACATTTAAAAATTAAAATGCTAATTTGTTTGAGCAGGGTTAACACTGCCACTAAATAGTAGAAAGAGGAATTTCAGAAAAATGTATTAAGCATTGTCCAATGGTTATACTGAATGACTGTTTAGGGGACCCATATACAATCACACAGCCTATAAACACTAAATTGCAAAAGCTGACACACCTTTCTCTTCTGAAGTAAATCCTGAAGCTGCCTCGACCTTTTCAAGAATTCTTCGAAGTTTCATTATTTTGGTAGCACATACATACCCATGACTAAAAGAGGAAAAAGGAATATTTTTTCTGTACCAATTAAAGAGAGCAGCACACATCACAACAAACAAAACACAGCCTCAATAGAAACAAAATGAAGTAGTTTTGTTCAATTAATTTAAACATACATAACTGCACATAGACAATTTTCAGCAATGGGGGAATGCATTTTACAATTGATTAAAAAAAGCTTTTAATAGTCGTCACAAACCAGAGGCCCAATTTTTAACTCCGTGTAAATAAATGGATTTTGAGCGAGTTAAAATCTTACTGACACTCCAATTTCTAGATAGGTACACCTGATCAATAAAACATTCTCAAGTTAACAATCTCTAAAAGTTTGCATTTGATTCCACATCAATCCAGGATGTGGCTTTTTCCAATCCGCTAATTTCGTTTTAGCCCTCAATAATATCTGATGTGCAAAATAGTTAAATTGCTATAAATATGGGTTTGAATCATGAATTACAGGAAATATACTTACTTTCGCAAAGGATTGACTATTTCTGTTCTTAACAAATCTTGGGTTTCAGTATAAAATTTAACATCATCCTTTTCTTTAGGCCTAAGCAATACAGTGTCCAACACCGAGCTAAAAGCAAACATACTGTGGAGAAAATGTTAAATTATTAAAGATAAAAATGTACTCTTTCTTAATATTAGAAATAGAATATATTAGGATCCAACTAGAGAACAGTCAATCTTGATCTAGTATTACGCAATAAGAAAGTTAAGTGATAACCTTGAAGTAAAGGAGGCTTTCAGGTAAAGAGCATAATATGATGAATTTTATCTTTAGATTGAAAATGATTTAGTTGTCAGAAACTAGAGTCTTAAACCTATATAGGTATGAAGGGAGAGTTGAGCAAGGTAAATTGGGAAACATAGATAATGGTAGATATGCCATGATAAGAATTTAAAATACTCATTCACAATTTGCAACAAATATGCTTTCCCTGAAGGAATAAAAACTCAAGGAGAAAAGTGTCCAAGAGAAAAGTGGCTAAGAGAAGTTAAAGATAGTATTAGGTTGAAGGAGTTATAATATTGCCAAAATGAGCAGTAAGCATGAGAAATGCTGAATTCTAAAATGCTCCCAAAGGATAACCAAGAAGTCTAGAAAGAAAAAAAAAAGTGAACGAGAGTAAATGAGCAAGAGACATAAAAATATAGAAGCTTTTATAATGTAGATGTGTAAAAAAGGGAGATTAGAAAAAGTGAATGCGAGTCCTTTACCACCAGAAGTAGGAGAAATTCAAATGGGGAATAAAAAAAATGGCAGAAACATTAAACCTTGTATCTGGCTTCACAGTAGATGACAACAAAAATCTGTAAATAGTGGGGAACCAAGGGATCTAGTGAAAATTAGGAACTTAGGGATATTATTAATAAAGAAATAGTATTGGAGAAATTAATGGGACTTAAAGTGACAAATCCCCTGAATCCAATGGTCTGCAGCCTGGGGTTTTAAAAGAGGTAGCTACAGATATAGTGGATGCATTGGTCTTGATTACCAGAATTCTCTGGATTCCAGAACAATTCCCATTGATTGGGGAAAGCAAACATAACCCTATTATTCAAGAAAGGAGAAAGAGAAAACAGGGAACTAGAGGCTAGTTAGCCCAACATCAGTAGTAGGGAAAATGCTAGAATCCATTATTATGGATGTGGTAATGGGGCACTTGGAAAAATCATAATATGAATCAGCAAATTTAACACAGATTAATGAAAGGGAAATTGTGTTTGACAAATCTGTTCAAATTTTTTTTGATGGTGGGAAAGGGGGGGGGGAAAAAAAAAAATCAGTGGATGTCTTGTATTTGGTGCCACAAAAGAGTTAGTACACAAAACTAAGGCTCATAGGATTTTGGGTAACATATCAGCACAGGCTGAGGATTTGTTAACAGAAAGATAACAGCTTAGAAATAAATGGGTCATTTTTGGGTTGACAGGCAGTGTCTAGCAGGCTACCCCAAGGATCAGTACCCAACCCTCAGTTATGCAATCTATGTCAATGACTTAAATGAAGAGACTGAGACTAATGTATCCAAGTTTACTAAGTAAGAAAGCAAGCTGTGAGGAGGTCACAGAGGCTACAAAGGGATATGAACAGGTTAAATAAATGGGAGATAAAATATAACGTGGCAAACTGTGAAGCTATCCACTTTGGAAGAAATAGAAAAGCAGAATTTTTTTTTGAAAATGTTGAGACTGGGGAACGTTGGCAGTGGAACCTTGGCCCTCCCTTGTACATGAATCACAGAAAATTAAAATGCAGGTACAGAAAGCAATTAGGAAAGCAAATAACATGTTAGCCTTTATTACAAAGGGATTGGAGTGCAAGAGTGAAGTTGTCTTACTGCAATTGTAAAAGTGCCTTGGTGAAATCTAGCATACTCTACACGTTTTTGATCATCTTACACAAGGGTATACTTGCCTTGGAAGGCAAGCTTCACTAGACCGATTCCCGAGACAAGAGGATTGTCCTACGAGGAAAGTTTGAGTATACTAGGCCAAATTCTCTAGAATTTATAAGAATGAGAGGTGATCTAATTGAAGCATATAAAATTCTGAAGTAGCTCGTTTGGATAGATGCACTGGGATGATATTTTCCCCGGCTGGGGAATTGAGAACATGGGGCCAATTTCAGAATAAGGGGTCAGCATTTAGTGCTGAGATGACTAGAACTTTCTTCACTCAAAGTGTTGAGAATTTTCACCTATTGGAGCATAATTAGGACAGAGATCGGTGGATATTTGGGAATTAAAGGATACAAGGATGGTGCAGAAGTGGGTTTTGAGGTAGATCAGCCATGATTGTATTGAACAGTGGAGCAGGTCGAAAGACTGAATGGTCTAAATCCGGCTATTTCTCTTTTTTTATCTTCTTACACAGGTCTATCCTTTTTCAACTCTAGGGCCAGGATCTTCCAGCCCCATGGTGGGACCCGCTGCTGGGGATGTGGTGGCCCAGCCAAAGTCCACTGACTTTTGGCAGGACCAGATGATCCTGGCAGCAAGTGGGGTTGGAAAATCCCACCCACAGTGTCAATATGAGCAAGGATTATCCATTCCCACATCAGCCATGTAATGTACAATAATTTCTGCCCCCTTCCTACCCACCACGTGGACCTCACTAGCTAAATTTATCCTTCCAGTCCTGAAATTGGAGCAGTGAGGTTGGAATAAAGTGTGATGACAGTAAAGTACTGAAACCCTATATTTGACCATACAGTCTCGGGATCGGAAACTAGGGGAGCTTACAATGTGGTTGATGCTTAACCGCCCTCTGAAAAAGGCAGAGCAAGACACTTAGTTATATTCATAAGACAGTTTACCAGCGCCATGCCAAGAGCAATTAGGGTTGAATAATAAATATTGGCCTAGCCAGCAGCACCCACATCCTGTGAATAAATAAAAAAATACAGGTCAAGCTCCCAACCGTCACAGAACACGAAGATTGCTACACACATACTTACCAGAACAAAGTGGAGTCTAAATAACAGGAATTGTAATGCCCTTGAATGCCCTTTTTCTTCCCAACCATTATAGCTAGGCCTTCTTTCTCCATCTTGGGAGGTGTGTTTTCTTTAACCACTTCGCTTAGGTATCCTCCGAATGCTAAAACAAAAGCAAACTGTCAGCAATTTCTCCATGCTCCATCTATTAACTAAGAAATACAGAGCATGAACCTGTTGGTTTTGAAAAACATTGCAGAACATGGTTACTCATGACTGCCCAAATTTTGCAGTTGTAATGGCGGTGAAACTCTCAGTGCTCACTGTTATCGCTCAGTAAAACAGACTGCAACGTCTCATCCTCATATGCATAATTAAACACAGAAATCCAGAAGTAGCTGTTGGTAATTCCCCACTCCTCTAGAGAATGTTGACATCCTCACAGATAGAAATCTTCAGAAATCACTGAATTGACATAGACCTCCACTTTTTATATGCTATTCACAAAATTCCTTGGGGGCGGGGAGGGGAAATACAGTAAGCTTTGTTGACCGAGGTGCAGCGGTTTTCTTTTAAAAAGAGTGTACTAAGTCAGAATTACTACTGTGCAACCTCTCTGGACCATAGAAACTAATTTTATATTTGTGGAAAGTCAAACTTCTCCAAATTCTATAGATCTTTGCGTTTTTTTTTAAGGTTTATGACATTTCAGCTTCTACCTGCAATCCCACGTATATGTCCCAATCTGTATTTCACGTTCTGTAAAATTATTACAAGTGAATGATAAAGCCTTTTGTTCATGCCTTCCTAGTGGTCTGTGAGAATTGGCTGTTTAGCTTGCTTGATGACATCACTGTCACTGGTGCTAATTGAAATTAATGTTGGGGATGTGAAAATCCAGACCACAAAGATTGTTAGACCTTTGTGGGCAAGTTTCTTTGAAGTCAATGGAGAGTATGTCATTTTGCTGCTGACAGCAAAATCCAGACCATGAAATGGTGGTAATTATACCATAAAAAGAGTATGTTACCTGATCACAATGAACAATGTGCATTCAAAAATTCAAACAATGAATACAATTTGGCCTAATTCTGTAAAAAGTGGTATTTGTTCTCATTAGGATTAAAAATCACATCAACAATTTAGAGATCAATTTTAAGATCAAACCTAGATACAACAGGTTACTTTTCTTTTATATTAAAATATTTGGTAACAAGGCTGCAGTGAGATATATTAAGAGTTACAAATTGTAGGAGAGAATGTAACTCAGGAATAGGCAAAACCAAATTTAGGTTTTAAAAGCCTGCAGACTGGAAACAAGGAAAGGCTGAAAGAAATGAACTCTCATCATTTTGAGACCTTGACAAGGAAGGGTTGGAATCTGGAACAGGGCAATGAATTTGTTTCTGTAGGCAGCTGGATGGTGGTACATGCAGAATATCACCATATTGAAGAGTCTTCTTACAAAGTTACTGAAAAATCCACACAGGGAGTTTCTATTTGCCTGATGCCAAATGCGCACCTTCCTCTTCCTCCTCAAAGAGGACCTGACTTATCCAAGTTCAGACAGCTTAGTTTCAGGTCAACAAGAACAAAAGATTATGGACCCCAAGTGTGTTCAGAAGCACTGTTGTAAACTACAGTTTGCCAGCATAGTAAGCTTCCCACTTGTCTAGCCAGTACTACCTTACCCCTTTAAGACATTTGCTTGCAGGGTTATTTGAACTGAGAGTGATAAGAATTACAACCTCCATGCCCAGGACTATCCCTTCAAGTTTCACTGATCAATAAAGCTGGCTGAACAACCACAAAATGTGTTCTGAAATGCTACAGACTTCCCTGGCTGAAGTATCAGAATAGAAGTGAGTTGACTCAGATCTGAATTTCTATCAACAGAGAAGTCATCTCAAAACCACCACAAACTGAAAAAAAATCCACTCAAAAGATGATACTTATTAGTTGGTAATCAGAAAGCTGACAAACACTGGTTTGAGCCCCAAGTGTACAGAAAATACAAAGGCGTGCTGAGGACCTCTACCACCTAGAAGGACAAGGGCAGCAGATGCATGGGAACACCAGCACCTGCAAGTTCCCCTCCAAGCGAGTGCAGCATCAAGAAGTGCTAGCAAAACTGGAGTCAATGGAAATCCGGGGGAAAACTCTGCTGGTTGGAGTCATACCTAGCAAAAAGGAAGATGGTTGTGGTTGTTGGAGGTCAGTTGTCTCAGCTTCAGGGCATCACTGCAGGAGTTCCTCAGGGTAGGGTCCTCAGCCCAACCATCTTCAGCTGCTTCATCAATGACCTTCCTTCCATCATAAGGTCAGAAGTAGGGATGTTCACTGATGATTGCATAATGTTCAGCATCATTCGCGACTCCTCAGGTACTGAAGCAGTACATGTCCAAATGCAGCAAGACCTGGACAATATCCAGGCTTGGGCTGACAAGTGGCAAGTAACATTCGCACCATACAAGTGCCAGGCAATGACCATCTCCAACAAAAGAATCCAATCATCACCCCTTGATGTTCAATGGCATTACCATTACTGAATCCCCCACTATCAACATCCTCAGGTTTACCATTGACCAAAAACTGAAATGGGCTAGCCATATAAATACTGTGGCTACAAGGGCAGGTCAGAGGTCATGTGACAAGTAACTCACCTCCTGACTCCCCAAAGCCTGTCCATCATCTATAAAGGCACAAGTAGAGTGAAGGATATGCTGGGCCATGAGGTTACAGTTAGTGTTCAAGTATAATTCTGCTATTTCTGATGGCCCACACTGCCTCATGGATGCCCAATCTGGAGTTGATATGTCTGTTTGAAATCTATGCCATTTAGCACGGTGGTAGTACCACACAACACGATGGAGGGCTTCCTCAATGTGAAGGCGGGACTTCATCTCCACAAGGACTGTGCAGTGGTCACTCCTATCGATACTGTCATGGACAGATGCATCTGCAGCAGGCAGGTTGGTGAGGGTGAGGTCAAGTATGTTTTTCCCTCTTGTTGGTTCCCTCACCACCTGCCGCAGACCCAGTCTAGCAGCTATGTCCTTTAGGACTCAGCCAGCTCAGTCAGTAGCGGTGCTACCGAGCCACTCTTGGTAATGGACAATGGTTTCATGGTCATCATTAGACTTTTAATTCCACCAGCTGCCGTGATTTGAACCCTGGTCCCCAGAGCATTAGCCTGGATCTCTGGATTACTAGTCCTGCAATAATACCACTATGCCATCACCTTCCCTAACCTTTATTGGTGTTCTTCACTCATTGAGCTTCAAGTGAAAATCCAAATTTCCTTTCAACCGCTCTCATCCCAGTCACACAAAAATATACTCAGGCACTAGCGACATCTACCAAGACGACCCTCAGATACTGATGTGAATTAATAGTTGGAATTTGAATCTTCTAAGCAATACATTGGAGATCCCCTCTTCAGCTGTGCCATGGCATCAATATCAGTGGTACTGATCACCATAACCTTGTTGTGTAAGGCAGTGAGTACAGCACACTAAAGCCCCTGCAGAGTATACCAATATCATCGTAATTCTTTCAGATCAAACAAACAATCTGAGGACATCCCTTTTAATGCCATGCATAAATGAGCTCCAGGAGGAGATATGGGAGACTGTAGCTGAATTAATAAATTGTACAATTAATAATTAATAAATTGTACAATACAAAAAAGGAGAAAAGGAGAAAAGACACAAAGGGTTAACCAGTGGTTTCCAGAAGACAGTTTAATAAAATACATATTTACCCATCTTCTCTCCAGTACCTTCATTACTTTAATGAAACTCTGTATGCAAGTAGATTTTGATGCGATTTGGAGTATTTCAAAATTAATGCTAAGAGGTAACCCATTTCAAATTGCATGACAAAAAGAACTGATGAATGGAATACTAAGGGCAAGAAATTGACCTTGGTAGTGCTTAGATTTCTGGGTGGTACTAGTGCCCCTGGAGCTGCAAAATGGTGTCCTGAGCACACGTACACACTTGTGGGATGAATCGCACATTCAGAAGCCAGAAAAATCCAATACCAATCTTATTTAAAGCAATCAACTACTTGCTTGTTAGTATCTTCTGGTTACAAGTATTCGGTGCGTTCTATAGTTGTTTCAAACTGGCAAAGTCTACAGGTACTGAAGGACATTTTGATGACTTCAAGGCTTCGGCACAAACCAGTTGTGTCCAGGCAATTATGCACCAGTAGGCGTTCCCCTTGGAATACAGCTCGACTTAGAGAATGAACAGAGGCCATGCATAGCAGGACAAGCTTCAGGAGGGATGGAGGGACAAAAGGAGAGGGATGGAGGGACAAAAGGACAGGAAGGAGGCAGAAACTTAGGCGATCCCTTTCTGGCCACGCTATCTGTGAAGAACCCATCCGAGTGTAATACCAGTAACTACAACCCCAATTCCCCGTTCAACAACCACTTTAGCTTTGCTCTGTCACTGGCCATCACAGCATCCATATGGCTACAATTCAAAAATAAAAGCTACCACAAAATCAACACTGCTAACCAAAATTTATAAATGAAATCATGCCACATTACATAAAAGAGTCAACTAATCACCCTTATGCATTTCCTTGGTTCCCATCTTCAGTGCGCCTTGTCCTATCCTAGTGCTCCTGCAGAGTGCTACCCCAGTGGCTGCTGACTTTGAGCAGAGGAGACAGCAAATGGCCTTGCAGCAGCAGTCCGGGCTAGCTAGCCAAAAGGCAATAGTAAAAGGTATAGGCACAGTGGCAGGCTGATAGAGGACAGCAGATTCTTGCTCCATGCAGCCACCGTCACTCCCCGAGGGTAGCAGTTTAACAATTCTAATAATCCACTGGAGGACAGACTGCTGTGTGATCTCTGCACACAGTAATTCACAACTTTAATAAGAGCAGTCTGAGCTTGCGTGACAGAGTTCTGAGCTTCCAGTGCAGCACTCAGATATTGGGTGGCTTCTGCTTGTGCTGCAACATTTTCACACTTGCAACACAATTGGGTCCCTAAGTATGTTAATGGAGCTGACCACCACTTCCATGCTGGAAAGGATGGGCTCCAAGCCCAGCACAAAGTCCTGTTGCTGCTGGGCTCCATGCTGCTTGACACTGACCACAGGCTTTCTGGCAGGTTTCCCAACGCACCAAGCATTTTGTTGTGCATACCCATCAGTGTTGTTCTGTGACCTGCCCCATCGACATCCACATCTGAGTTCTCTGCGGCAGAACCTGTGTGCAACCTCCTCCTGTAGCAAGCTGGCAGCCAGCACTACCCTTGTCTTTTGCCCTGGCTGCAGCCCACTTGTGTCCTCTGTCTCATTACTTGCCTCTAGTCTATCCTCTAAGACACTTGTAGTGACAATATGTGAGCTGTTGGCAGGCGTATGCTTACGCTATCTGTAGAGCTTGTAAATCAGATTGGAGTGTGGGATGAGGAAGAAATGGGACACGACAAAAGAATTAGGTATGAGGATACCGTCATTTTCTATGGTCTCAGCCCCGCTGCTGGCCAAAGTCACCAATGGCCATTCCAATATGGCCAGCACTGCCTCCTTCCTAGGGGGTTTGGACATGCAATCATGTCTGTCCTCCTCCAGAGTTAGTTTCTGCTCCCTCCAATTGTGCAACCCCTTCTGCTGAAACTCAAGAGGGAAGTGTAGCATCTGAATGATGTTGCTGCCATGGTTGAATGGTTGTGTGTAACCTGCAAGGTGTGGGTGTGGGGAGCAGTGCTAAGCGTATGAGGGTAAAGTGAAGTACCTGAATGCTAGCTCGGAGCCCTGGTTAATGGAGGTTGTTGGTTGATGAGTGACAAGAGTGTGGTGATTTGAGCAGTGACAGAGGCTAGCGGGGCAGTTGGTGTAATATGGCATTTAAAAACACATTCATTGATCTTGACCACTTGTTTCAAGATCATTGGATGCAGTGCCATAAGAAATACAAGTCCTGAGGGCTAAACTACTGCCATTGGTCACCATGGCTATCTGCTCCCACTGCCTTTTGACTGCATCCCTGGAGAGCTTCTTTCCCTGTGGCATTTCTCCTCCTTTCCATCTCCAAAATCTCCAGTGCAGTGCCTGAAAACCTTGGAGCCTGCCCTCTTCCCTGTTGTGTCATTCCTCACTCTTTCCCAAGTCAGATTCTTTTCAATCACAGCTCCCAGCATCTGCTCCAGCCATAATGCATTTCCACTTCAAGCAGTGTAGGCTAGCTTTCAGTGGTATAAAAACAGAAAATGCTGGAAAAATTCAGCAGGTCATGGAGCATCTGTGGGGAGAGAAACAGAGTAAACGCCAACTCAGTATGACTCTTCTTCGAAACGTTAACTGTTTCTCTCTCCACAGATGCTGCCAGACCTTCTGAGTTTTTCCAGCATTTTCTGTTTTTATTTCAGATTTCCAGCATCTGGAGTATTTTGCTTTTATTTTAGCTTTCAATGGTGATAGTCACTCATTATAGTGGCCCCTTACTGATATGTCCAGCTGATGAACAGCATGGTTAATGCTGGCTGGACACAGATCATTCAAATGAGTAGGCGGCAAAGTTGGCTCGCTGCCTACATTGCAGACATCAGACGCGGGTTAATTGTGCATCGTGATCCCTACACTTGTTCTCAGGGGCTATCCAATTTAGGCCCCTAATAATCTGGAGAAAACAGTAAAAAAAAACCATATACCTTGAAACATTTTTAAAAAAAATATTATTTTAAAAATGCAATGTTTCCATTTAAAATTATGCTTGAATGCTCTTCTATAAACTGCTATACACACATCTGCTAACAGTTCACATGATCTGTTTATTTGTCCATAAACATTTTGTAAGATCACGTAGACCAAAACTGAAATGTTGCATACACACAACACAAACATCATTTTGGAGAGGTACAAAATTTATATCTGAAAAATGTTCACTGCTTTCATGAATAAATCAAAAATATTGTAGAAATGAAAAGTTCCTCCATAATTGGCTCCAATGGTGCGTGCACACAATTAACTCAGTTTTGTACATTGTAACAGAGATACACAGAAACCAAATACTAGTAAAATATTACCTCAAAGTTACACCATCAAACCATCAGGAAAAATCCCATCTCTCCTAAAGGCATCATCTCATGCTGTGATAGAATGTCAGGAAGATATAATATTCTCATAATGTTACTGGAATTTATTGTAAAATAGAGTGATAGTGGGATGTGTCTATCTGTGTGTGTGTCTTAATTGAATTAGAGGCAGCTAGTCTGGGTGCTTTGATTTAAGAAGAGAAGTTAGGTTTGAAATGTTAATTAAGTAAATATGGGGAAGTTCAGAAACATAGGTGTCGAGGGAATATTTTGCATTTTTAAATAAACCAGACTAGATTGATTTCAAAAGTGGAAGTGAATGTGTCACCCAGCCAGATGAAATGTAGAAAGAGTATGTTTATTTTTCCCAAAGACCACTGGTAAAACTTAGTGCTATGAAAGATTTTATCAAAAAGATAAAGTCTAAAGATATAGTGAAACAATGGGAATTTGCATTCCAAGGTGAAAATACATATAAAGGAGCGCAGGCTGTGTATAAGGGTAGGAACCTAAGATTCAACAAGTGTGAAAAGCCTTCAGCATCTATGCCTCAAACTGCTGCCTTCAGGGACTGAAGCTAATAAAACTCACTTTGCATTCGACTGTTTAGGGTGTTGTTCACTTTGCCTGGGTCTTTTGAAATCTGTATGTTTTACTGTTGCCCTAACGAAGGTGTAACGGGGAATCAAGATTAACTGGGGGATTTAAGAATTATTGTAGCAGTAATTTGTAGACATATATGTGTGCTTACAATCTTTTATGTATAAATGTTTAATTTAGTTTTATAAAAAACCTCTCACGGCTCAGTGGTCTTATTATTACTGAATTCAAAGCTCGCATCGCGAAACATACAAATTGAAAATTAGTTGTGACAGTTGTTTCAAGTTTCCCTCTGGGATTTGAACAGCTCAGCATTTCATATCTATTGTGTCATATCAAATGCCAAAGGATTAGCAACCCTCAAGTAAACATCAAGGGGAATTTTTTTGTGTGCATGCAAATGTTCGATAATGGCTTATAATAATTTGTTTTTAAACATTATAGTGGGAAAAGACTCCTAACTCTTCAAGTTTCTTCATAATACATAACATAAAGGTCAATAAAGTAGAAGATTATGGTCTAGTTTAACTTTGGTTTGCAATTTTTCCATAGTTTTCAATTACAAAAACTTATTTCACCATTTTAGTTCATCAACTTTCCACTAAACTGGTATAGAGGGTAGAAAGAGGAAACATTTATTTTCCATATATCATCTTAGTTAAAAATTTAATCTATGCAAATAACTGATCTACATGGCAAACAGCTCTGTCAAAAATACAAGCAATCCAGGAAATCAATCCAAGCAGCAACTACGAGAGGAACGGACTAGATAACATTATAGAAAGGATATTTAAAAAGAAACCTCTATTAGAAATCACATAAACCACACATCAAAAGCAAACATGCAGAGTGGAAAGGATGAATTGTATATGAAATTACCGATTGAATTGCATCTTTCAATTTGATTGGAGTGATGAGGCAACGATACAAATCTTGAATCGGGCCGGCAGCTTTTAAGTTTTACAAATAAAGCCTTCTTCGAAGCACACATAAAGTAACGCATTCCCTTGAAAGTACCATCTGTACAACCTGCACTTTCTTCTTCCTGAATAAAAGCAAGAATCTGGAACTAGCATTTAGAAACTAAAAAAAGCAACAAACTCTATATTCTTATAACCATGAAAGGCCATCCTTTATAATTGATGAAAATAATCTCATTTTTACAAACGTCCAACCGATCTCTCATTAATTAGGTTTATAACGTTAGGGAACTGTATCAGCCACGGTTCAGTGATTATATGCTCACCCCTCAATCAAAAGGTTGTGAGTTCGAGTCCCACTCCAGGGTCTGGAACACAAAATATGGTCAACACTTAGTGCAGTGCAGTTTGCACTGCGCTCAGATGTGCTGGCTTTCAGCTATGATGTTGAAGAGAGACTCAGTAATAGCTGGAAGTTGCAAGTTAAAAGATCCCATGGCATGAACAGCAGGGGACTTCTCCCCAGTGTCCTGACCAGTATTTATCTCTCAATCAACAAGAACGAACAGATGATCTGGTCAGTATCACATTGCTGTTTGTAGGATTTTGCTGAGCGTAAATTGGCTACCATGTTTCCATAGTCTGCTAAAGAACCAACGGCTCAAACTCATTTGTTTAATGTGACTTGTTTATCTAGATGCTTACCTTATTTACAGGAATGATAACAGGCACTGTCCTACACTATGTTTCACTACCCAAAGTCCGCAGAGATCACACAAATCGTAAATTTCCAATCAAGTCATTGGCTCAGAATAGGGCACACAATATAGAAACAGGAGCCTGTTTATTTTCTAAAGCCATTAACACCCCCTCAACCTCCTTAAAGCAAAAATAATAAATCTTGTCCGCTAACAGTGAAAAATATAGGTTTCCCACATCAGAGAAATGAGATGAGAACCATAAACCAGATAAAAACAAAGTAATTCTGGGTAGTCATATGAAATGCAGAAATGAGGAACAGACAAATAATTATTTTTAAGCAAAGTCTAAAAGAAACAGGTGTCAGGGATTTGGATATTAAGGGTGGGTTTCACAGGGTGGTGGTAGGTGCAGGGATGCCTGCGTGCTGAGGTGAATGCGGAGTTTTAGTTGGGAAACGGGCCCACTTCCACTATGTCTGGCTCACAAACAGTCCTGTAGAGGCACTTATGTGCTCCTCAAAACAGTCTTTGTCACCCTTCAGTTGCCAGGTTTCCTGAGGATGGGAAATTCGGCTGGGTGCTGTTGAACCTGCAAAACAACTTATATCAAAAGTTTGCCAGCCTCATTAAAATATTGACAAACTGCCACCAAGAAGCAGGCTGGTTGCTCAGCCCTCATTCCATCTCCACTAAGCTCGGGGTCTGGTTTTAGATATTTAAAATTTAACATTGACTCAATTCCAACCCACCAATTTAGGGGAGGCAATGGTATAGTGGAATTGTCGCTGGACTAGTAATCCAGAGATCCAGGGTAATGCTCTGGGGACCCAGTTTTAATTCAATAAAAATCTGGAATTAAAAGTCTAAGGACGACCATGAAACCATTGTCCATTGTTGCAAAAACCCATCGAGTTCACTAATACCCTTCAGGGAAGGAAATCTGCTGTCCTTACCTGGTCTGGCCTACAGGTGATTCCAGACCCACAGCAATGTGGTTGACTCTTAAATGCCCTCTGAAATGGCCTAGCAAGCCACTTAGTTGTATCAAACCACTACAAAGTCTCAATAAGGGAATGAAACCGGACAGACACTCGGCATCGCCCTAGGCACCGGAAATGACAACTACAAGCTCCTCCTTACTAACAGCTGGGGCTATTGCCAAAATTGGGAGAACTGTCTCAGACTAGTCAAGCAAATGACAGTCATCCTTAGGGAATCATACCTTACAGATAATGTCCCAGACACCACCATCACCATCCCTGGGTATGCCCTGTCACACCAGAATGACAGACCCAGCAGGAGTGGCAGCATAGTGGTATACAGTCGGGAGCGAGTTGCCCCGAGAGTCAACATTGACTCTGGACCCCATGATGTCTCATGGAATCAGGTCAAACATGAGCAAGGAAACCACTTGCTGATTACCATACTGCCCTCCTTCAGCTGATGAATCAGTGCTCCTCCATGTTGAACACCACTTGGAGGAAAAACTCCGGGTGGCAAGGACGCAGAATGTACTCTGGGTGGGAGACTTCAATATCCATTACCAAGAGTGGCTCAGTAGCACCACGGCTGATAGAGCTGGCCTAGTCCTAAAGGACATAGCTGCTAGGCTGGGACAACAGTGGGTGGTGAGGGAGCCAAGAGGGAAAAACATACTTGACCTCATCCTCACCAACCTGTCTGCTGCAGATGCACCTGTCCATGACAGTATTGGTAAGAATGGCCACCACACAGTCCTTGTGGAGGCGAAGTCCTGCATTCACATTGAGAAAACCCCCCATTGTGTTCTGCGGCACTACCACCACTATGCTAGGCGGCATAGATTTCGAACAGATCTCGCAATTCAAGACTGGGCATCCATGAGGCGCTGTGGGCCATCAGCAGCAGCAGAATTATACTCAAACACAATCTGTAACCTCGTGGCCCAGCATATCCCCCACTCTACAATTACCATCAAGCCAGGGGATCAATCCTAGTTCAATGATGAGTGCAGGGGGGCATGCCAGGAGCAACACCAGGCATACCTAAAAATGAGATGTCAACCTAGTGATGCTACAACACAGGACTACTTGCCTCCCAAACAGAATAAGCAGCAAGTGATAGACAAAGCTTAGTGATCCCACAACTAACAGATCAGGTCTAAGCTCTGCAGTCCTGTCACATCCAGTCATGAATGGTGGTGGACAATTAAACTACTCACTGGAGAAGGAGGCGGCTTCACAAATATCCCCAACCTCAATGATGGAGGAGCCCAGCACATCAATGCAAAAGATAAGGCTAAAATATTTACTACAATCTTCCGCCAGAAGTGCCGAGTGGATGATCTATCTCGGCCTCCTCCGGAGCTCCCCAGCATCACAGATGCCAGTCTTCAGCCAATTCGATTCACTCCACGTGATGTCAAGAAATGGCTGAAGGCAGTGGATAGTGCAAAGGCTATGGGCCTGACAATATTCCGGCAATAGTACTGAAGACTTGTGCTCCAGAACTTGCTGCACCCCTAGCCAATCTGTTCCAGTATATATAAAACACTGGCATCGATCCAGCTATGTGGAAAATTGCCCAGGTATGGCTTGCACACAAAAAGCAGGACAAATTCAACTTGGCCAATTACCACCCCATCAGTCTACTCTTGATCATCAGTAAAGTGATGGAACGAGTCATCAACAGTGCTATCAAGCAGCACTTGCTTAGCAATAATCTGCTCACTGTCGTCCAGTTTGGGTTCAGCCAGGGCCACTCAGCTCCAGACCTCATTACAGTCTTGGTTCAAACATGGACAAAGGAGCTGAACTCCTGGGATGAGGTGAGAGTGACTGCCCTTGACATCAAGGCCATATCTGACTGAGTGTAGCATTAAGGAGCCCTTGCAAAACTGCAGACACTGAAGCAATCAATGTCCAAATGCAGCAAGACTTGGACAAAATCCAGGCTTGGGCTGACAAGTGGCAAGTAACATTCGTACCACACAAGTGCCAGGCAATGACCATCTCCAACAAGAGAGTCTAACCATTGCCCCTTGACGTTCAACGGCATTGCCATCACAGAATCCCCCACTATCAACATCCTGGAGCATACCATTGACCAGAAACTGAACTGGTCTAGCCATATGAATACTGTGGCTACAAGAGGTGGTCAGAGGCTAGGAATCATACAACGAGTAACTCATCTCCTGCTTTCCCAAAGCCTGTCCACCATCTACAAGGCACAAGTCAGGAGTGTGATGGAATATTCCCCACTCACCTGCATGAGTGCAGCTCCCACAAGAAGCTTGACACCATCCAGGACAAAGCAGCCTCACTGATTGACAACACATCCAGTCCCTCCACCACCGACGCACAGTAGCAGCAGTGTGCACCATCTACAAGATGCACTGCAGGAACTCACCAGGGTTCCTTAGACAGCACCTTCCAAACCCTCGACCACTACCACCTAGAAGGACAAGGGCAGCAGATAGATGGGAACACCACCACCTGGACATTCCCCTCCAAGTCACTCGCCATCCTAACTTGGAAATATATTGCTGTTCCTTCAACGTCGCTGGGTCAAAATCCTGGAGCTCCTTTCCTAACTGCACTGTGGGTTTACCTACACCACACAGACTGCAGCAGTTTAAGGAAGCAGCTCATAACCACCTTCTCAAGGGCAACTAGCAATGGGCAATAAATGCTGGCCATGCCAGCGAAGCCCACATCCTGTGAATGAATAAAAACAAACCCCAGGTTTCTCATGGTTAAATGTGTCATTTTTATATTCTAAAGTAAGCCAAGTGAGGATTAGAATGTGCTATTTGAGGAAAAAACAAATTTTGCATTCAGCTTTGCATTCATTCTACTTACAAGTTCAAGTCCAGCTATTTGTTCATTAACACCAAGAGGTTGACCAATCCACCGAATTACTCCATAGAGAGGAGGATTTTCCTTCACTTGTACCAATGATCCCACTTCCAAACTGGGTTGTTCTTTTGTTGACACTCCAACTAGTTCAGCATCCTGATTTGCACTGGCATTCACATCCATCATTACTGATTGGACAGACAAGGAAAGGGTGTGACCAATGCTTCCGTTAACACTGGGTTTCTTGGTGAGGCTGAAGGGCAACGAATGGAATTTGTTTTCATTTGAAAGGGAAGTTTGAAGTGAGGACGCGGTGGGTGGTGACTGACTCAGCTTAGAGTGTGTATCTACTAGTGATTTTGCTGTATCTTCGCTTCCTGTAAATATATAATACAGCTAATTTAATATTTTTAGCAAAAGAATACCAGAACAAATAGTAGCAATATTGTAAAATCATGATCAGGTTTTTAATGTTAATCAACAAAAGTAATCAGTTATAGAAATAAAGAATCATTAGAACGGTTATAGCAAGGAGGCTGCCATTCGGCCCATCATGTCCATGTTGGTTCTCTGCAAGAGCGACTCAGCTAACCCCACTCTGCTGCCTTGCAAATCTTCCTCTTCAGATAATTGTCCAATTCCCTTTTGAAAGCTACAATTGAATCTCCCTCCATCGCACACTCTGGCAGTGCATTCCAGATTCTAACCACTCACTGAGTAAAAACATTTTTCCTCATTTTATTATGTGTAGATAATTGAATTATAATCCCACAGAACTTAAATGTAATAACACCTCCAACTGCCTGAACAAATTTCCTTTCGTTCACCAAGAATCAGTGCCCTGAGATGGTCAGGATGTATCTGCAATATGTTACGCTTAACAATGAAAGGTGTTAGGCTTCAGCTGGAGCACTGTTCTCAATTCTGGGCACCACATTCAAGGCCTTGGAGAGGGTGCAGAGAAGATTTACCAGAATGGTGCCAAGTACAAGGGACTTCATTTATGTGGAGAGACTGGAGAATAGAAGTTGTTCTGCTTAGAGCAAAAAATGCTAAGAGGAGATTTGATCGAGGTCACTAATGGTTTTAAGAATAAGGAAAAACTGTTTAATTATCATACTTCGTGTCACTGGAAAGTGATAGGCAAAGGAACCAGAGACAACAGGAGGAAAAACTGGTTTACGCAACAAATTGTTGAGATCTGGAATGTATTACCTCAAAGAATGGTCCAAATTTAATTGTAGCTTTCAAAAGGAAACGGGGTAAGTACTTAAAGGCTACAGGGATGAGCAGGGCAGAGGAACTAAGTAGATACTTAGATTACCAAAGAGCCAGCGCAGGCACAATGGACTGAATGGTTCCCTTTTGTACAATATCATTTCATGATAATAATTTATCATACTTTGTCAAAAATGACCAAAACTAATGCAGTACATCTCAAAGTACAAATCCACGATCGCCCTCTGGAGAAACACTTAACTATTTGCTCAACACTCCTTAAAAGCAAAATTAGTTTTAGGAATTTTGTTCTGAATTTGCATGGCTAAGGTATTAGATGAATAGTTTGCATCTGTCTTTACCAAGGAAGATGCTGCTACCCAGCCATGGTTAAAGAGGAGGTAAGTCAGGCATTTGAAATTGATAAGGTGGTGCTATTGGATAGGCTGTCGTACTTAAAGTTGATAAGGCACCAAGGCCAGATAAGATGCATCCAAGAGTACTGAAGAAAGGGAGAGTGGAAATTGCAGAGTCATTGTTCAGTCTTCCTTAGGTTCAGGGGTGGTGCCAGAGGACTGGAGAATTGTAAATGTTACACCTTTGTTCAAAAGAGGGTGTAAAGATAAGCCTAGCAACTGCAGGCCAATCAATTTAACCTCAGTGGTGGGAAGGTTTCTAGACACGATAATTTTTGGCAAAATTAATAGTCACTTGGATGAACATGGGTTAAGGATTTAACAGAAAATTGTGTTTAACTAACTTGCTGAAGCTTTTTGATGAGGTAACAGAGAAGGCTGATCAGGGTAGTGCTGATGATGTGGAGTGATGGACTTTCAAAAGGCATTTGATATAATGCCCCACAACAGTCTTGTGAGAAAAGTTATAACTCATGGAATAAGAGGGACAGGAGCGACATAGATATGAAAATGGCCGAGTGACATGAAGCAGAGAATGGTGGTTAATGGATTTTTTTTGAGACCGCAGGAAGGTTTCTGTGGAGTTTCCCAGGGATCAGTGTTAGGGTTCTTGCTCTTTGTGATATATATTAACCTAGGTCTGTGTGTACAGGGCACAGTTTCAAATTTGTGGGTGATACAAAATTTGGAAGCATTGTGAACAGCGAGGAAGATAGGGTAGAACTTCAAAAAGATAGACAGGTTGGTGGAATAGGCAGACAATTGATAGATGAAATTTAATGTAGGGAGGTATGAAGTGATTCATTTTGGTAGGAAGAATGCTGAGAGACAGTATAAACTAAAGGATACAATTCTAAAGCAGGCACAGGTGCAGAGGGACCTGGGTATATCTATGCATAAGTCATTGAATGTGCAGGGCAGATTGAGAGAGCATGTCCTGTCCCAGTATATTCTGAATTTGACTAAATTTCTATATTTAAATAAAAACTGAGCACAAAAGGCTACCAATAGATGGCCGCCCGAGGGTCACCTGACTTCGCTTGTGGATTGAAACCAGTCCTGTCTCAAGAGGGAGCAAAAGGAACCTTCCAGACTGATCTATCAATGCCTTTCCTGAAACTAATTCAAAAGGGTATCATCAATTGAATGGGTCTTTCAAAAACAAAGACACTGGCTGTCTCAAACTCGCAAGGTGTGAAATCCACAACAGAGAAGGTATAGTCGAGCCAACCACCCACCTTATTTGGAAAAGGACTTTGAATTTGTACAAGTCACATGATGAGACAGCCATGTTTTTGGTTTGCTTTTAAAAACAACTGAAGCTGCTCCAGACAGAATTCCATCAGAAAGCCATCACAGCTGCAAGTCATCCAATTAGCCAAGGTAATAAACAATACCTTGAATGTAGGAGAAGACCCCCCCACACCCCCTCAAAACTGTTCCAACTTAGAGTTCACATGGGAACCTACATCCTGGAAATTTGACTGAAAGAAGCCTAGCAGCTTACTGAGAATCCACCATTTTACAAAAGACCTCACTTCAACTAAAGCATCAAATCATCTAAGGAACAATGGGCCTGTCACAAGAGACTGAGACGAACATAAATTGTAACTGTATTGTTTTACCCTAGTCTGTATCAGATGTGTGTGTGCGCGCGCGAGAAACAAACGAGTGAGGTGTCACATTTTAAACTCTGGGGCAAATGTATGATAATAAATGCTTTTGTTTTAAAACTCACAGAAAGCTTGCTGCTGGAAATTATTTAAACTGGGACATCCACTCTGAGGGTAAGAAAACACACACCTTTCACAAGCAAACATATTGATCATGGGCTGTAAAAAGGAGCACAAATTCTGTCCATGACACTGGTTAATAAAGCATACAGCATTCTAGGCTTTATTAATCGAGGCATAAAGTACAAAAACAAGGAGGTTATGTTAAACTTGTACAGAACACTGGTTCAGCCTCAGCAGCAGTATGGTGTCCAGTTGTTGACACCACACTTCAGGAAAGATTTGATGGCATTAGAGAGATGCAGGGAAGATTGATGAAAATGGTTCCAGGAACGAGGAACTTCAGTGACATAGATAGATTGGAGTGTGGGATAGTTATCCTTGGAGAAGGCTGACAGGAGATTTGATAGAGGCATACAAAATCATGAGCAGCCTAGTCAGAGTAGATAGGGAAAACTGCTTCCATTGGTGAAAGAATCGAGTACAAGGAGGCACAGATTTAAGGTAATTGGCAAAAACAGCAATGGAGGCATGAGGAAAAGCTTTTTCATCTAGCGAGTGGTTCAGATATGGAATGCACTGAATGTGGTGGCGGCAGGTTTAATTAGGACATTTTAAGAGGAAATTGGATTATTATCTGAAAAGGGAAGAACATGCAGGGTTCGGGGGAGTAGAACGAGGTAAATTGCTCCTTCAGAGAGCAAGTGCAGACACAAATGGCCAAATATCCTCCTTCTCTGCTGTAACTATTCTGTGATTCTGTGACATATTCCCAACCTAAAGGACAGGCAGAAAATTGTCTCTGCAGGGAGCAGTAGCCAATAAATGCCCTTCTGAACTTGGGAGATACAAACAGAAACGTGGGGTAGCTTTCCGTTTTCTCCTTGTGAGCAGTCTTATTTTCATCTTCTACCAAGTAGCTATGCAGACAATAGGGCGGAAATTGAACCAAATGTTGTACATATGCCTACCTACTATGTTTACGTACAGATTGTTTACTTACTTACCTTTTCAAAATTTCAATTTAGAGTAACAGCAGCAATCTGGATAAGGCAAAGGATAATTACTGTGGGAGGACCAGCTGGTTACTATTTAATACTTGAACTATGTTTATCCAAGCTTCTCTGTAGGAGGTAGCTCAAGTGATAATCGAATGGAATGGCTTACAACTTACATTTATTCAGAATCTACATAAAATAATATAAAAACAATCACAAGATTACAATAAAGATGCTTAGTCAACTAACATTCAGTAACTTGAGCAGCTAAAAAGAAAACAAATTTCCACTTCAACCAAATCAATGCAAATTTAAAAGCTTTAACCTTGAGAGGTACGTGTGGTAAGTTTGCTAAAATAACAATGGGAAACAGCTATTACAAGGTGGTACAGTATGAAGTAGCAATTAAAGGTTGGACATGAAGTACAGATTTATATATCACTTCATCCTACTGAAATGTACCAAAGCACTTCAGATACAGTTAATTACTTCGAAATGGAGTAACTTTGTCAATGACAGGCAGAAACGTTGCATATCAGCAGAAATAAAACAATTTTGCTTAATCACAAATATTATCAAATAATAGGAACATAGGAGCAGGAGTAAGCCTGTAACATACAGCAGGAATAATACGCCAGTCTAATGACTGCTAACAATGTTATTGCCGTCAGTCTTTTTGCCTAATGTATATCCCAAGAAATTCTTTAAAAATGTAATTGCCTACAAATATTAAACTTGCATTAATTTATCACAGCAACTTGGTGTGTTTTTAAAAAAATCTAATTTCTGACAGAAAACTTCATTCAATAAATGGATAACGTTGAATAGGATGAGAAAAAGAACAGTAGAATATTAAACATATTACAAACCGCAATGAAACTATCTTATTTAGGTACATAATTACAGTATTTTAAAGAGACAGGAAGTGAATTTTTTTGAAATAATAACCTAAAAGCTAATTTGACTTAGTAAAAAGCATGAAAATCTTTAAATTTCACATCTTAAACCATTGACTGTAATTATTACTTTGGCACAATTGGAATTTTGAATCTAAAAAACTCCTATGTTACATTGAAATTGACAACAAGAATCTGAGGTTTTAACATTGCGTCAGTTAGTTGGAATTCAAAGGATATGGAGATAGCGCAGGAGCGTTAAGGTAGATGATCAGCCATGATCTAAATGAATGGCAGAGCAAGCTAAAAGGGCTGAATGGCCTACTCCAGTTTTTATATTCCTATGGAACGTGCCTAGATTCACAATAGCCAAATATATTGCTGGATTTGCCGTTGCTGTATGTTTTGAGAGAAGTCATTTCAACATTTCAGTTAAACTTTGATCGTTTTAATGTGGACTCTAAGAATTAAGGTTTTTTTCTTCAATCCAAAGTTTCTTTGAGGAATTGATGGCTGATGTTCAGCAATTCAGAATCTTAAATTCTGCTTAGCCATTCATTAATATTTAAACCAAATGTATCTGACCAAATTTGCTTAAACGTTCAACATTTTCTAATTGAAATGGTGGCACTTGTATAATTCAGTGATCTCTAACCTCAGAAGTATGCATTCAATTATACTGATTCAGAAATAAAGGATATATTGAATTTGCCATTATAAACATTAATATATTACAATGCTTCATTATTTTAGCTAGTGATCCACATCAACAGCATGCTTTTCCCAAAAAGCTGGTGCAAAATCTTTGCAAAGCTAAAATCAATTTTAAAATGTCAAACTCTTGAAGTAAAGATGGCCAACAGCACACTTACTTGATGAATAACTGCTGTAACAAAGTTGGCCTTTGCGAAAGTAGTACCAATGGTACAGGAAATTGTAATCAAAATCACAAAATATAACAGTAATAATGTAGCGAATTGCTACATTGTTTCAGAATGCAGATGATATCTGCTGATTCCAAGTTCATTACCTTCGTCAATATACCATGTACTTTTTGATTTTGTTTGTGGATCAATAGATGTACCATTTAATGTACACCGTAATTCAGATCGGCTCCGATTATGTCCTGGAGATTTTCCTGATTGTGAAACCGGTCCTGTCGATGACAAAATTCACAAGGTATTAAAAGATCAAATGACATGTTATTCAGAACACCATGTGGAACAATTAGTAAATTTGCTATTGATTTTAATTATCATTCCGCCTGATTTTGGAAAGAATCATGTAGTTTAACTGGTGGAAGCAAATTGAAGAGCTAAATGTTAAACATATTGAAGCAAATTACTGAGTAATAAAACAAAACAAAGACACAGTATTCATCTTATGGTATTTTTAGATTTAGAAAAAAGGTGCCATGGGTTAGATAGTAAATGTCAAGACAACTTCTTACACAACTGCAATAAGATACAATTATCTGTCATCGGTATCAGGAAACAAATATTGTCCACTTTGATATATCAATTCAATATGGTTTCTGGAATGTAAAATTTCTAAAGATTTATTGATTTTTTAAAAAAAATCACAAACTCAGTTACCATAATGTACGCAGGTGTAACTATTTATATGAAATCTAACAAGCTTTTTAAAAAATATTTGGATTGTCAACTTTGTGCAAATCTTATACAGGGTCACAAGGTAATTATGATAAAAGTGGCCATTCAGCCAATATTGATTCATCCGCCTAGAAAGGGCCTAAAGTTACCCACTGCAGCATCTAATTGTTTCTTGTAACAAACTCTGAACTTTTGTGTAAATAATGATTATGGACTTCAATTCAGTTCAGGTTAGATGGTCAAGACAGCACAGACCAAAATGGTCCTAAGTTTGATCCACACTCTGTGCAGAGCTACTGGATCAGAACTGGGATACTGTATTTGGTCTCAGTGCCAAAGGATTGAAGGGACAGGGGGGCCAAGGGAAAAAAAGAGCTGGATTTCCTGCTCCTGAATGCTTGCCAACAATTCTATTTTGTACTGTTTGTGCACATTCCAGATAGACCAGGTTCTATTCTAGAATGTGGTCATATTATATCAGCAGCTACCAGAAACCTATACAGAAGTGATGTTCTAAATAAACTATAGCACACTAGAGTACATAAATCTTTGCTTCACAAGCCAATATTTGATGAATAAAGTATCTTCACGATATGGAGCAGAAACAAACACGGCCCTACCTTTATTCTTTGATCTGTTGCTCACGTTTGAAGAAATCTTTTCATTAATACCTCTTGATGTAAAGCTTTGTTTCAATGGTCGTGATTCAGGGGTGCCTGCAATATTTGCACAGAGCCCAATTAGCACAATTAGTATCTTCAACACAGGTTCGCATTTTTCATTTAATAGTATCACCACTCAAGCCTGTGGGTACACTGTTTACTATTCCCAAAACATGACACTGTTGTTGGCAGTGTTCGAGGCGATGACAAAATCTAAACTTGTTTGCCTTTGCAGGCATGACATAAACAGACACACTGTTCCTGCTGGATCATAAAGAAGCCTCATTCCAACAAACACAATGAAGCTCATAAGTTTTGTTATTGTTTCAAACTAATAAAAACACCGGTGGGGGGGAGGGGGTGAAAGCAGGGAAGCATATTTTTGATGCTTACATCAAGCACAGGTATCTGAATGATCCTCCAGGGTGTAGTCAATCCTACCGTTTTGTGAACCCCAAGTCCAGCTAACTCAACTGTAGCACCTGAAAGGGTCCCATGCTCAGGGTTACGAGTGGATCCAACAGATTCTAGAGCGGTGAAAGCAGATGAGCTACAACCTCAGAAGAAAATGGTTGGCTAGTGCCAGGCAGAGGATCATCTGGGAAGAGAGTTTGTGTTCCCTTCAAACACATGTGAGGAAGGTATTGGAAACCACCTCATGCTTCCCTTTCCCCTAGTCAAATATGGTCAGTAAAAATAATTCTCATCAAGACAACAGCGTGAATGGGGCTGATACCACTTATGTCAACGCCTTGCTCGGTACGGATGTCCATGAACTGCAGGCGGACCCAGGCCGTCAACGTGCTACTGTGCTTAACTAGAACTCCAACAACAAGACCATTGACTGTTGCTATGATTGGAAAGTTTGGAAGTCCATGGCTGCACTTAGACAATGACAGCCCAACCCCATTTATTTTCTGGCTGGTTGCCATTTGAAACTAGTGCATTCTGAACATTGCTCCCTGGGAACTGTAGAAACATTATGGTAGAGATGAATCCAGATAGTTAAAAAATCTCAGAATTTGTCCACAGTACCCAAGGCTCAGGTGAAATTTCCAACTCAAACCCCAAATGCTTTTAACTGGGTGGGTAAGAGTTTCCTGCAGGTACTTGTAAAACAATTATATATTTTAACATTTTTGCCTTATGTCAATTTGAGGAATTGTTAATACTGGGAACTAGCACTCTTTCAGACACACAATTTCAACAATCCAGATAGAGAGACCTGGTTTTCTCAGTTCTAATAATGTGCCTCAGCCCTGAACTCAAGAGCACATTCTACTATACAAAGCAACATTATTTTCCCATCTCCAACACCAGACACCATACCAGCACCGAGCTGTCTAGAAACGAGATTGTTGGCTACTAAATGACCAATTAAGTTTGGAAATTAATTCTCCCCACCCCTAGTAGCGCAACTTTTTAAACTTCATGTCATGTGTTCTTTTTAAGCTGTATATACTGATAAGTGATGAAGGGAAGTTGCAACAGAAAACACTAAACTGAATTACTGAAATTTCATTTTATGTTACATAAATACTCCAAACTAGAAAAAATAATTTGGTCAGGTGATTGTGAAACTTGTTCATCCTCGATTGGAAGTCTTTCTACTAAGCCTTGGAATGGAACGGAATTTTAATTACTTTGAATTTATGAGCAAATAGTATCGTTAATTTAACAGATGGTAGTTATTTGCCACAATTATGAAATTTTGCCCAATGGACAAGCCTGGTAGGTGCAGGACATCTAATGATGCAGATAAATGTATGTGGAATGTAGTGGGTCATATGTATTAGTAAACAGACATTGAAAAGTCTATTTACCTTAGAAATAGTTTAGACAGTATATAAGAGGTAAAGGATATATTTATAGTTCCACATACTACAATCTCATATTAGTCATGAGATTGTCAAATTGCCATTCTATGTGTGATGTTTTTCAGGCATCCACAATCTTACTACCACATACAAGGTTACATATTGACAAAACACAGGTCGAGCACTGTTTCAAGCAGAGCAACAATCATAGTAACAGTAATGAGCTATTCAGCTCCACAAACCTATTCCACTATTCAATTAGATCATAGCTAATCTGTATCTTCATTCCATTTACATTTTTTTGTTTCTTATTCCTTAATACCCTTGTTTAACAAAAATCTATCAATCTCGGTTTTACCATTTTCAATTGACCTAGCCACAGAGAGTGTGTTCCAGATTTCCAAAACCATGTGTGTGAAGTACTTCCTGACATCACCCCTGAATGGCCCAGTTCCAATTTTATTATGCCCCCTTGTTCTGGACTTTTTCCATCAGAAGAAATGGTTCCTGTCTGTCTCCCCTATGAGTTCCTTTAACCGCCTTAAACAACTTAATTATATCACCCCTTAATCTCAATTTAAGAGAAAGAATAGTTTACAAAGGGCACTAATATTAACATTGTGTGTTTCTTTCCTGTTTAAAACAACCATTTTATTCCATCTTTCTCTGTGAAGAAAAGTTTTACCTAAAGTTTTACAATACATGCAAGTCCCCCTGCCTTGAGAAATCAATCTACTAAACAGATTGGCTGTAAGTATCGTACTGACTTACATTGCAGGGTTAAAAAGGAGAGCACTGTGACATCACAAAGGACATAACAACATACTGTTGCTGGAGCAATAGTGTATTTTTAAATCATGATACATACAAGCAACCCTAACTCATGGTGTGAATCAACTGTATGTGAACACACATTGGGCAGAAATTAATGCCCATCCCCCAACTTCGAGGGGAGTTCAGAGATGGTAGGGCGCATGGTGGGGACCCCGCTGCCTTCCTGCCTCCTCAGTCAGGCTCAGGGCAGGAAGGGCGAAAGGTGGCTTTCCCATCTGGAGGTGAATTGAAACACTTTAATCACCTGAGGGCCTTATCCCACCACTGCTCACATTCAAGCAGCGGCGGGCAGAGGACTCTGCATCTGGGGAGACCACCTAGAAAACCCTCTGGCCTCGAGGGGAGAGGGACTAATGCTCACAGGCACTCTGCGTCCAATCGAGGGGCTCAGCATCTAGAATGGGGGACCCCTGCTGAAAGCTATTCCCCTTGCCTCCACCCCCTTGATTCCCCCCTACCGCCCCACCAATCGCATCCAGCCTCCCAGAAAGGAGCGGCGGGGGGTTCTGTCCCGTTTTCCAGGCAGTGGGCAAGCCCTGCCCGTCGCTAACACTAAATTCCACCCATTTTTAAAAAAAATTAACATCCTCAAATAGGTGCATCGGTCAAATATGAAAAGTAAAAATGAAAAAGAAATATTCAAGTTGGCTTCAACATATTAGAATGTTGATTTTGTACTTAGCCACCAAATGTAGGTTAGGACCGAAGAACATAACCCGTCACATCATGCGAAAGACTTCTTTCAACAAACAAAAGGCAATATTTTCTAAATTATTCCCAAAGCTTTATCCTTTGAAATTTTCATGCTAAAATGTCGCCAACACTCTACATGCATGTCAGTCAGTTACCATGTTCCCAGTCACCTTGTTATTTCAAGTTAATCTTCCTGGAAAAGTGCAGCAAAAAGCAACAGTTGTAGGAGCTGCTGGATTAACAGTGCAATGGGATAATCATGTAGGGTTTGTAACTAGCCTGTTTTCCAATATGGACTGAATACAGAGATTCTCTCATGTCCAGGCACCCTCAGGCATAGGCTTTACTTAATTTGAATTATCTGCTAATATGGTTTTTAAAATTAAATACAAAAAAAGAACTTGAGAAAATTAATGAACAATCATATTTAAATAGTTATGATCACTAACTAGTTCACAAAGTAATTATGTGAGAGTGACATACAGGCTCTGATTAAAATTGGCTTTAAAAGTTAATTAACCAGCCAAATAATTTTTACCCAACATACATCTGCTTTAAAAATAAAAACTTCTCTATCCTACAAAAAACTGGCCAAAGAAAACGTGAAAGTTAAAGTTTTTTTTGAGAAAAATAACATTGGTATGAAGTTTAAAAAGTAATGAGAAAAGAGGGCAAGCATCTAAAGGGAAGTTTTTATTTTATTAGAAAGCAGATACAACAGATCTCTTAGTGAAACAACTCATGTGACTTAGTTGATCTTCTCTTAACGAGGTATGTATTGAAAAACACTTTGAATCTAAATTAAATGCAAGAAAGTTCTAGGGGAATTAATTTTTAGAACTTTGAAAGTGCAGAAGGTATATATACCTGGTATTACATCTTCTATCCACAGAAGGGAGACTTTTCCTTGCGGAGTATTGTACAGTACTTTTCCTTCCCACGTGCCATCCCAATCACCCATGACACTGTCCTGAAAACAGAAAATTTAATAGTTTAGTTGCTAATATTTACATTAAGCATTCTTGTACTGCTCAAGCAATGAAAACAATGACCAAGAGTGTACATTTTTAGTGATTAATAAATAGTACATAGACATGTAATCATTTTGTAGTCATGGCTTTTAAGTATTTCTTCCCTCCTCTACTTAAATGTCTCCTTGATTCCATTCCATTATCTTTGTCTCTCAACCCTTCACTGCAGCAGTTAATTACCCTCCCTCCGCACACCATTACTTCCATTCAAAAAGAGATAATGGTGCCGGTGGGGGGCTAATTGACTGGGTGCCTCATGGCTCAGTATTGGATCCACAATGGTTTCCAATTTGCATAAATTCAAATTCCATAACTCAATGCAAAGTGGTCAAATTTGCTGATGACATCAAACTGGGAGAACTTGGAATTGGAAGAGGCCGTTTAGAAAATAGACAATAAGTTGGACAAATTATTTAAGTAGGCAGAACAATGACAGATAAGCTTTGATGCGTATAAGTGCAAAATGCATGACAAGGAAAAGGTGACACAGAATGGTGCTGAAAAAGCAAAAAGTCGTCAAAGAGTCCTAGGAACCTTAGTAGACATGACAGTAAACAAATCTAACCAATGCAGACAAACATCAACTGCAGCTGGAGGATCATCAATTCGTTGAAAGATGCTCTTTGGTCTGCCTGAAACTTGTTGGTCTTCCAGTGCAGACTTGTCCCCGACTGAGTGTTGCAGACTGGCACATTCCAAGGTCCAAGACTAGGTGCTGACGGATGCACTAAAGCTTGGGGCAGCTGCTGCAAAGGCGCAATGGGGAAAGGTCGCTGTCTAAGACCTTTCTGCCAAAGTGCACCGAGGGGTTGGGAATTGTATAGGCTCCTCAGGTTGTACTACTGACAATAAATGTATGTAGTGAATAATAAATGTATCATACTTGTATTGGAGCACCGCAGAGTGCAACATGATGTATGTCGATAATTCCAATCTCACTGCATTATATGTCTGTAATGACCATATTGAAATGACTGTAATATTCACTGATTGTATTGAAGCACCTCATGACCCATGTGTAAAAGTTGAATCTGATAGCAA
Source organism: Cetorhinus maximus (assembly GCF_964194155.1). NCBI lineage: Eukaryota > Metazoa > Chordata > Chondrichthyes > Lamniformes > Cetorhinidae > Cetorhinus > Cetorhinus maximus. Next base: position 111,342,069 of record NC_135884.1, read on the forward strand.
TTTTTGTGATGGCCATTTGGAAATGTTTTGTAATGTTCTTTCAGGTATTTTATGAATAAAGTATATTTTTCCAAAAAAAAATCTAACCAATGCAGAGCAGCAATCAACAGAATGTTAAATTGCACTGCTGAAACAGTATAATTTTAGTCACGAGGTAGCAATCAAACTTGATAGTACACTGGTCAGACCACACCCTGAATGCTGCATTTAATTCTGGTCTCCAAGAAACCATTCAAGCACCGAAGCAGTGCAGGATCACAAGGCTTATCCCTGGTGCCAGAGATCTGAGTTATCAAGAGGCACTGGAAAAAGTAATCCTGGACTATTACGTTAAACCAGAGTAGTGCAGCAAGGAAAGAATAGGTTCAAACTAGTAACATCAGGATCAGAAAATTCTTCAAACAAGCAGAAAATCTTGTAACGGTAAAATGTATAAAAACTTCAGGTAGAATAGTGGAGACAAAATTCCTGAAGTAATTTAAGAAACAATTAGATGCCACAATATTGGCAGAGTGCAATTTTAAAATTTTTCTGGATGGTTCATCCAGTAATTAAAATTTCTAGTCTACCAGTTAGTAGTTTGGAAATCTAATACTCAAATGCATAATCTTACTTAATTTATATCTAAAATGAGATGCCAAGAGGAATGTGAAAGTGGTGGCATCAATTTGTTTATTTTCCCACAAGATGACAGGGCTTGGGTTTACACCCAAGATTCCTTACGCTAACAAATTTCCAATCGTGCCTACACCAAGGGAAAGATATACTAAAGGGAGTAATACTGTCCCAATGGCAGAGAAGCAAGGGCGGAATACAATGCATTCTAAACACCTGGATCACATATACTTTTGGGCTAAGCAGGGGGTAAGTTAAAAGCTTATTGTAAATTGGCATCCATTTATCTCAGGAGGGATCAAAGAGAGAAGAAAAGTATACTTATTAAAAGGACAACTTTAACAAAGTACTTACTTCATCAGAATTTTTTAAAAAAGAAATGTTACACATCTTTGCAGAAGCTTGAACACAGTTGTCAAATTGTGACATCTCTCTTCTCTTCTAAAGATTTATTCTGAGGTACAATTCACTGCTGCCGACTCCAGCCCCTCACCCAAGTGCTTTGTACGAGCTTACCCAAAAAGTTCTGGCAGCTTTTTCAAGATGAACAGTGGGAGAGCATCACAATGATCCGATCCATGGCTGGTGTTTATTCATCCAAGCTTTCTATTAAGGGTCCACTTAATAGCAAACAGGAGCAAGAAACCTGACTTCTTTCCCCCCTTCATAGTGCTTGGAACACTGAAGCAATTTGTATTCCTCTGTAATGACACTGGTTCAGACCTGCTCAATGCTGGAAAAAAGGACAGGACCTAGGGCCTTCCCTGTTTGTAAGGCCTGGACAGATCATACAGCACATTTATCCACTGGAGATCAGACGAACTCAACAGCACTTTTTTTCTTAGTCATATGGGTCAGCATGATCAAGGAGTTTAAACCGAACATGAGCAGTATATTTTCTTGTCTGAACCAAGAATTAGCAAGGTTTTAGCAAAAAAAAAATCAGAGGAAGTAGAGAGAATAATGTATACCACCTCACTTACAAAATGGGCAATTTTTTGCTATGTTGGATTCTCTCTTCTTCCCCACAGCCCACTCTCCTTTAGAACATTCCCTCAGATTTATCTTCCTATCCAAACTGGTGTTTTTAAGATAGAGATGTTGCTGAATATAAACAAAAACTTGGCACAGCTGCAACCATAACCCATTAGCACCTTTCAAAATGCAGGGTGGGGGAAAAGAGATAGAAATTGTAAAAAAATTTAATAAACTTTTGCTTTGATCAGCATCTATTGATTTTTTTGAGTACTTTTATATAAAGCAGTGAGTGGTGTTGACCTTGATTAAATGATGCACTCTCACCCAAGTTATAAGATTGTGGATTGAAGCTTCATTCCAGATACTTGAGCGCATAATTTATGTTGACAATTTAGAGCAGCAAAGGCTGGGGTGCTGTCTTTTGGGCAACACGTTAAACTGCTATCCTAGATAGATGCAAAAGGTCCTACGACCTTAATCAAAGAGAAAGGGAATGCTCCTGGTACCCTGTTCAACATTTACCCTTTCATCAACATGATAAAAAAGAAGTTTGCCATTTATCTGTGTTATTTGTGGGATCTAGTAGACAAACTGATTGTACACTTCGCTACAATAAAACAGTGACTACATTTTAGGAAGCATTTAATTGGCTATGAAGATTCTAAGGTGCCGAAAGCATTATACAAATGCAAGCTCCTTCTTTGTTGCTCTAAGGGTGCTTCAATTGCCTCATTGACGAAGCAATGTTCACTAATATAGTTATCTGCATCGTTAGGCTTAACATTTCCGAAAAGACAAATTAATTTTATGCTCACCTTCAGAGACAGGCTACAACACGTTCTAAATATGGCAGCAAATGATGTTCCACACCAGAGAAATAAAATCATAAACACAAAGAAATCTTCTCACCATGTCAACACCTAAAAAATAGCCATAATCTTCTTTTCCTGCCAGCAGACCACAGAATACGACCGTTCCAAACACTAGCTCATTTTCAATATATGTAGACACCCTCGAGTTAATTTCTATGGCAGACTTATCGCTGTACAGAAACATTTCATTGTTGCCAGATGAGAGTTCAGTATCATCTTCCTCTTCAATAAGCTCCAGTTTGTCAAAAGGAACAAAAACTCCACAATCATCATCACACATAAAGAGTTGTTTTCCTTTGTATGAGCCATCTGTATAGCCTTGGCCCCTGCCTTCTTCCTGTTAAATTAGAGACATTAACATATTTACAAAATAGGCTTCAAATAATGAATAAACTGAAGATAGTACACAAAAGAAATACTTGGTTATCCATATACAAACTACAATAACTATTATAATTGGATGTACAATGGCCTACAAAAGGATTGTAGTGAGAAAGGTTATTTGATTCATAAGTGTCACATTGTGATTTTTTTTTAAAACAGTAAGAATTTGGAAATATGTTTAAATGCAGAATTCCAAACCAAAGTGATTGCCTACAGGGTTAAAAAATAATCCAGGCATTTATGACGTGTGTTAAGGCCAAATGTATTAGTTTATGGAATGTCACAGCTTAGATGCAATGGCGGTCAACTATTTCACCCCAGGACAGCTCCCATTCATTTAAAGATTAGCAGGAAAGGTTCCCTTTATACCCAAGGAGCTGGCCAAATTTTTGACAGGTTTACTGTGAATTATCTGAATGGAGAGAAAGTGTACCAAAGTATTTTTCAGTTCATATAGGAGAGCTGCACATGAGGAAGATTGCTCATGGGTCCTATCGTTACACCCCCAAGTTTAATGGACAGGTCAGTACACTTTTGAACAGAAATATTCGGATCACTACATTAGTAACAAGAAGATTATTTAAAGATCTGAAACTTTTTGTGATACTTACTGTTCTATTCACTCATGCATTTAGTTGGTGGAATTCTCCCAATTATTATACTTTGCATTCAAACAATGGAATATTTGAGGCAATCATAATTTTTTGCCCTGGTAACACATATTGATGTGAAGTTTTGAAGTGTGATTCTACATATGCAAAATGTTTAAATATATATAGACGTAAATAACTTGGATAAGGGTTTCAAAAGGAAGGTAATAAAGTTTAGGCAAACAAATAATGAATAATTTTTGAATTTCAAAGTATTATTTTAGGAAACTGGTCCAGAGAATGCAAATTAACTTAAGATAAATGTAAAATGATTACTTTGGGAACAAGCAACCAGGGTAAAAGGCATGCACACATGAACTCTACTCATCAGGGAAGGAATCTGGGTGTTGTGCTTAAAAAAAAGCTGTTGAAACCATTAGCTGGCTTCAGTGAAAACAAAACAAGGTGTATTGCAGTAACACAGGAACAGAATTCTAATCAAAGTGAAAGTAGGTTGAAGCTCCGATTAGCTCCTCTGTGGTGCACTGTGTCACCATAAGATAAAAAGGGCTTCACTGAGAAGGGTACAAAGTAACGATAAGATAGCAGGTCTTGAGGAAAAGGCTAAAGAAGTTTGTCATAGAGGTCTACAGCAAAGAAAAAGGCTCTTTGGCCCATCGAGTCTGCACCGGTCAAACAAGTACCTAACTATTCTAATCCCATTTTCCAGCACTAGGCCCATAGCCTTGTATGCAATGGCATCACAAGTGCACATCCAAATACTCCTTAAATGTTATGAGGGTTTCTGCCTCTATCACCCTTTCAGGCAGTGAGTTCCAGAATCCCACCACCCTCTGGGTCAAAAAATTCTTCCTCACATCCCCTCTAAACCTCCTGCCCCTTATCTTAAATCTATGACCCCTGGTTATTAATCCCTCCACCAAGGGGAAAAGTTCCTTCCTGTCTACCCTATTTATGCCCCACATAATTTTATACACCTCAATCATGTCCCACGTCAATCTCCTCTGCTTCAGGGAAAATAACCCCAGTCTATCCAATCTCTCCTCATAACTAAAACTCTCCAGCCCAGGTGGCATCCTGGTAAATCTCTTCTCCATTCTCTCTAGTGCAATCACATCCTTCCTATAATGTGGATTCCAGAACTGCATGCAATACTCTAGCTGTGGCCTAACTAGCGTTTTATACAGTTCCAGCATTCTCTCCTTGCTCTTACATTCTATGCCTCGGCTAATAAAAGCAAGTATCCCATATGCCTTCTTAACCACCTTATCTACCTGTCCCGCTACCTTAACGGGCCAGTGGACATGCACACCAAGGTCCCTCTGATCCTTGGTACTTCCCAGGGCCCTACTATTCATCGTGTATTCCTGTGTCTTGTTTGTCCTGCATCACCTCACACTTATCCGGATTAAATTTCATTTGCCACTGATCACCCCATCTATATCCTCCTGTAATCTAAGGCTATCCTCCTCACTATTTACCACCAATTTTTGTGTCATCCGCGAACTTACTGATCAACCCTCCTACATTCAAGTCTAAATTGTTTATATATACCACAAACAGCAAGAGACCCAACACCGATCCCTGTGGAACCCCACTGGACACAGGCATCCAGTCACAAAAACAACCCTTGACCGTCACCCTCTGCTTCCTGCCACTCAGCCAATTCTGGACCCAATTTGCCAAATTGCCTTGGATCCCATGGGCTCTTACCTTTGTTATCAGTCTCCCATGTGGGAACTTATCAAAAGCCATGCTGAAGTCCAAGTAGACTACGTCAAATGCATTGCCCTCATCTACACACCTGGTCACCTCTTCGAAAAATTCAATCAAATTAGTCAGGCATGACCTCCCCTTAACAAAACCATGCTGTCTGTCCTTGATTACTCCCTGCCTCTCCAAGTGTAGATTAATTCTGTCCCTCAGAATTGCTTCCAATAGTTTCCCTACCACTGACGTTAGACTGACTGGCCTGTAGTTCCTTGATTTATCCCTTCCTCCCTTCTTGAATAATGGTACCACATTGGCTGTCCTCCAGTCCTCTGGCACCTCTCCTGTGGCCAGAGAGGTATTGAAAATTATTGCCAGCGCCCCTGCTATTTCCTCCCTTGCCTCAGTCAACAGCCTGGGATACATTTCATCCAGGCCTGGAGATTTATCTACTTTTAAGTCTGCCAGACCACTTAGAATCTCCTCCCTTTCTATGCAAATTTCTTTAATTATATCACAGGCCTGATTTCCATACCCACGTCATCCCTCTGACTTGTGAACACCGACACAAAGTATTCATTTAGAACCCTACCTATGTCTTCCGGCTCCACACACAAATTACCACTATGGTCCTTAATGGGCCCTACTCTTTACCTAATTATCTTCTTACTCTTAATGTACTTGTAAAATAACTTTGGATTTTCCTTTATTTTACCTGCCAATGTTTTTTCATGCCCCCTTTTTGCTCTCCTAATTTCCTTTTAGACTCATTGCAAATAAAATAAATCCCCTGGGAACTGGGAAGTTCCAAGGTCATCATCTGATTTATTGGGAATGCTACTTTGTGCACAGGAAGGCAAGATCTAACATGCTGAACCTTTTTATCTTGACGTTCTCAAAGGATGTATTGACAGAATATTATAAAACAGTAGGCCACAGAAACTGTTACTAAAATAACAATTAAAAACAATGAAATAACTTGAAGAACTTAATTTATGGGATGATTTTCTTCCTGTTACATCTGTATGGTGTCAGAAAACTGAACCCACTCAAACCTCATGCATCATGGCGGAGAAAAATATAGAAACTGGTGAAGAATGCAACACAGCTAAGTAGATAAGAATAAATTAAATTATTGAAGACCAGCCAGCACTAAATCAAGTTATAACAGCAGGAACCAGCAAATGAAAAATAATTACAGGCTGATGTAATGGGAGAAATGGGTCTGCATCTGGCAAACATCATTTAATATGGTTAAACGTAGCATTAGGCATTTAGGTAGTGCCAATGCCAAGCATTTAAACAAAACTAGATTGAAACTTCAAGGCTATTAAGTGAGAGAAAGACTTAGATGTTTTAGTACATGAACCTTTGATGGGCTGAGAGGAATTACAAAAGCAGATAATTGCCAGGATGATTAAATACAGAGCAAAAAAACATAATGCTGTATTTGCACAAGATCTTGGTTGGGCCTCATATAGAATATACAATTATAAGACCATAAGAAGTAGGAGCCGGAATAGGCCATTCAACCCATCGAGCCAGCTCCACCACTCAATAAGATCATGGCTGATCTGATTCATGGCTGATCTGATTGTGGCCTTAACCTGCCGGCCCCCCATAACCCTACACTTCTTTTGCAAATCAAAAATCTCTCTAGCTTGGTCTTGAATATGTTCAATGATCCTGCCTCCACTTCTCCCTAGGGAAGAGAATTCCAAAGTCTAGTGACCCTCAGAGAGAAGTAGTTCATCCTAATTTTCATCTTAAATGGGAGACCCCTTATTTTTAAACTGTGTCCCCTAGTTCTAGATTCCTCCACAAGGAGAAACATCTGCTCAGCATCTACCCCATCAAGCTTCTTATATATGTTACAATAAGATTACCTCTCATTCTTCTAAATTCCAAGTGTATAGGCTCAACCTTTCCTCCTAAGACAACCCCTTCATCCCAGGAATCAGCCTAGTGAACCTTCTCTGAACTGCTTCCAAGCAAAGTATATGCCTCCTTAAAAGGAGACCAAAACTGTACACAATACTCCAGATGTGGTCTCACCAAAGCCATGTACAGTTGTATCAAGACTTCCCCACTTTTATACTCCACCCCCTTGCATTAAAGGCCAACATTCGCACCTAGATCCAGTCTCTATTTAAATATTATTCTGCTTTTCTATTCTTCCTACCAAAGTGGACAGCCTCACTATGCGCCACATTATCCTCCATCTGCCAAATTTTAGCCCACTCACTTAAATCTATCCATTTGCCTTTCAGACTCTCTGTATCCTCCTCACAACTTGCTTTCCCACCCATCTTTGTATCATCAGCAAATATAGCTGCATTACAGTCAATAATTCATCCAAGTCATGAATATAGATCCTAAATAGTTGAGGCCCCAGTGCTGATCGCTGTGGCACTCCACTAGTTACAGTTTGCCTACCTGAATATGGCCCATTTATCCTGACTGTTTCCTTTTAGTTAGCCAATGCTCTATACTAATACATTACCCCCTACACCATGAGCTCTCATCTTCTGTAGTAACCTTCTGTTCTACCTTATCGAATGCCTTTTGAAAATCAAAATACACTACATCTGCTTGTACCCATTGTCCGCCCTGCTTGTTACATCTTCAAAGAACTGCAATAAATTTGTCAAACATAATTTCACTTTCACAGAACAATGTTGACTCTGCCTGATCGTATTGTGATTTTCTGAATGGCCTGTTACTATTTCCTTATTAATGGATTTCAGAATTTTTCCAAACACAGATGTTCGGGTAACTGGCCTATAGTTGCCTGCTCTCCATCTCCCTCCTTTCTTTAGTAGAAGTGTTACATTTGCAGTTTTCCAATCGCTGGGACCTTTGCATAATCTAGGGAATTTTGGAAGATTACAACAATGCATCCACTAACTTGAAAGAAATGGCTGCAGAGATAATGTGGCTAGTTTTGATCCACTTATTAGGTGATGTAGAAACATTGGAAGAGGGGTACAGAGGAGGACCACTAGATTGACACTCAGTTTAAAGAGTAAAAACTGATCTTTTTACCTTAGAAAAAAAGTAGGCTAACAAGGTCTTTATAATAATGAAAAGATTACATTTGGTTCATGTGGGTAAATTATTTAAATTAGATTGACAAGGAGGACCAGCAGACAAAAGTACACTTTCCACAAGTATAGAAGTAGATTAGACATCTTCATTTCTTTTCACAAAGTTATTGACCCTTGGAGGTAGTAGCCAGCAAGTGCAGATTCACTGCAAACTTTGAAAAAGGGACTTGGCGAGTTCCTGACTGGACCAACACAAGGTTGGTGAGAAATGTTTCTCTGTCACAGGGTACAGACCATTATGTTTTTACTGACTGTGAAGTTAAGATGTATTAAAAAAAAGCCTCTAATATATTTTAGCTAATGGGGATTTTAGCTTTAGACATGTAGACAATTACATATGTGCATAATACAAAGACAGATTTAAACTCATAAGCATTCATAGGCTTCCAATTGGTGGTTTACCATTGGTGGTCACTGGAGGTGTAATTGTTTAGAGCAGGCAAAGCGTGTGACACATACACAATGTGTTGAGAATTCTACATACTATATTTTTTCTGCATTTCTCAACTCTCGAGCATGTGATTTCCACTGCACCAATCTATATTTAAGTAGCATACAGTCTTTCTGAAGCAATGACAGAATCCGAGTATAATATTTACCAAGAGAAAAGTCTATTAATATTCCAGGCAAATCAAACCACAGATGCTGCCTGATCTGCTGAGTATTTCCAGCATTTTCTGTTTTTAGTTGGTATTGGAACATAGTTCTGGAAATTTGACCAGATCTTCCCTCCAGCTCCATCTCCCAAGTTTATTTATTCCCTATTTCCGTTTATCTTTTTCCCTCTACTTATAAGACCACTGCAGGCCACAGTAATACTTTGTAATATGACGACCATTTTCTGGCCGAGATACTGGCACCCGTAAATTCCATGCTCCTACCTGTCACAGCTGACTCCACAGTTCTGGCTCACTATGTTAAAAGTAGAGTACGGAAACAGAAAATGAAAACATTTGCAGTCAACACTCCTCAGACTAGAATGTTCTTAATGATACAAAATGTCCTGCTCTTGTGTTGCCATTCTATGTATAAAAGAAAAGTTTGATTTTCAATAAGTTTGAGAGAAATGGGTAAGGGAAGGTGGGAAAGAGGAGGATGGAGGCAGGAAGTTTGAGGTCTCCCACCCAACGCCACACATTTTCTCAAGGGTGTAAGTCATGGAAAAGTACATGGAAAAGTACATGGAGGGTTAAGAGTGAAAATGATTGACAATGAAATGAAGGGTTGGGGGGGGATGAGGGGTATTGAGTAGGTAGTTCAAAGGGAAACAATGTGGGGGTGAGTGGTGGTGCTGGTGTTGAGGTTGTAAGGCTAACAATAGACTGAAACAGTGGTGCAAGAGAAAGGGTAGTTGGTGGGGGGGCGGTTTGGGAGCTAGATTAAAAAAAAGTTAATGGAGGGGTAGGAAGACAGCCCATGGGGGCCACAGCCCACATTTTCCCTGCAGCCCCCACCAGAAAAGTAGCCTTTAGTGGGTCCTTTGTCCACCACACCATACTGTCTGAATATCCCATCCAGGAAAAAAAATGTGATTTTTTAAAATGTTAAAAAACAAGGTGGAGAAGAGGTGGGAAAGGTAACCTGCAATAAAGTAACAATTGTGACAAGAGAAACTGCATTTAACTTATCATGTGAAAAACCGTGGGAAGTCTATTAATAATTTTGAATTTTTCATCTCTACTCAGGACCTGCTCTGATGGATAGGGACCAATGACCATCAGTGTATTCTATAGGACTCCACAAACCAGGGAAAAAAAATTGTCTTTTTCAGAGCAAACATGCAGGATAACTATAAACGTAGAATATGAGCTGATTTAAGGATTGCAGCCTTTAATTATTCAACATCTAAGTTTGATGGGAACGACAAAGCTTCTACCCCTCCCTTTTTGAAAAATTCACTATAATTTACCTTATTACATACAAGAAACAGAAAAGAATTTGAATACTTACCAACAATTCTACTCCAAAACACAATTCACACAGCAACTTGCTCTGTAGTAATGATCCCTTGAATCGTACAATACCAGGCACTTTCTCATCACCAGACCTCAGCTGAACTTTAACCTTTGAATCATAATCAATCTGGAGTGCTTTCTGCAGTTTTGGTTTGTTTTTGGACAGAACATGCCTCGCATCACAGGTTGAAACAGCCAAAAGCAGTTCAGCTTCCCTTCCCTCAATTTCTTGCAAATCTTTTTCTTCAACATGCATGATAGTATATGGCTGTTCTAAGCATTGCACGTTAATAAGCCCTCTTTTATTCTTGTTACTATGAACGTTTGACATATGAGGACCTCGATCATGAAGCATTAACATGCTGCCTTTTGTTAGTCTTAAAGACATTTGAGTATGCTTATCAGTTGCATTACATTCTTGAGCAACCAAATAATATTTAGGTTCATCTCGAAGTGTCACATTGGACTTCTCCTTGCTCCATATAGCAGAATTCAACATGATGCAAGTTTTTAGTAAAAGCGTGTTGATCGTATATCAAAGTCAACTTGTTATTATGATTCTAAAGCCCGTGAAAGATGTATGCTCTCCATTCTGTTGAACGTATTAAATAGATTCTGCAGAAGATATATTCTTCTAGTGAAGCACATTTGTCAAAGGTTCACTGGATAGCTGGAAAGGAAAAAAATATAGTATTTTAATATCATTATTCCAACTATTTTTTTTTACTGTTTGCTACTTTATACAAGGAGGTTGTGTATCATATGTACATGAATTACTCAGCAAAGATTTAATTGCAACTGTTTTAATTGTGAACATACAGGCATTCTAGTGGAGTGGTTATGCTACTGGACTAGTAATCCATAGGTCTGGACTAATGATCCTGACAAAAGTACAAATTCTACCATGGCAGCTGGAAGAATTTAAGTTAACAATTAAATAAAGCTAGAGCAAAAGCTACCGAATGGTTGTAAAAACTCATCTGGTTCACTAATGTCCTTCAGGAAAGGGAATCTGCCATTCTTCAGATACATGTGACTCCAGATCCACAGAATGTTGTTGACTCTAGACTGTCTTCTGAAATTGTCTAGCAAGTCATTCATTTGTATCAAATTGCATAAAAATGTCTAATAAGAATAAAACCAGATGGATTATCTGATATTGACCTAGGCATTGGAAATGACAAAGACTTACCCAATCCAGTCAACACTACAAAATCCTCCTCACCAACATCTGGAAACTTGCGACAAAATTGGGAGAGCTGCCCCACAGACTCGTCAAGCAACAGCCATACTCACAAAAATCAAACCTTTCAACCAGCATCCCAGGCTCTGTCATCATCATCACTGGGTATGTCCTGTCCCACTGGCAGACTTACCAGAGGTGAGAGCACAATAGTATACAGTTAGGAGGCAGTGGTTCTGAAAGCCCCAATGTTGACTCCAGATTCCATGTAGCCTCATGGCATCAGGTCAAATATGGGCAAGGAAACCTCCAGCTAATTACCACCTACCACTGTCCCTGAGCAATGACTCCTCCTGTACTCCTCCACGTTGAGCACCACTTGGGACAAACACTGAGGGTAGTAAGGGCACATGACTTCAATGTCTATCACCAAGAATTGCTCAGTAGCACAACTGATCAAGTTATGAAGGACATGGCCACCAGACTGGGCCTGCAGCAGCTGGCATGAAAACAAGCACAAGGAGAAAAATCTACTTGACCTTGTCCTCACCAATCTACCTGCTACTGATGCACCTATCCACAATAGTGTTGGCAGGAGTGACCACAGCACAGTCCTGTGAAGACAAAGTCTCATCTTCACACCCCCTTGTGTTGTATGGCACTTGCACTGTGCTAAATGGGACAGATATCAGATCAAAACTGGACACCATGAGACAATACTGGCCTTCAGCAACAGCAGAACTGAATTCCATCACAATCTGTAACCTCATGGCCCAACATATCCCTCATTCTACTACCACCACCATCAAATCAGGGAATCAATCTTGGTTCAATGAGAAGTGTAGAACAGCATGTCAGGAACAGCACCAGATACATCTAAAAATGAGATGCCAACCTGGTGAGGCAATAACATGGGACTAAATGCATGGTAAATAGTGGACACAAAATGCTATAAACAGAGCTGTGCAATCCAAAAGATCAGACCAAAATTCTGCAGTTCTGCCACACCAGTTATGAATGCTAGTGGACCATTAAACAACTAACAGGAGGTGGAGTTTCCATGAACGTCTCCATTCTCACTGACAGCAGAGCCCAGCACGCAAGTGCAGAAAAACAAGGCTAAAGAAACCATCTTCAACTGGAAGATGCCGAGTAGGTCTACCTTGGCATCTCCCAGAGGTTCCCAGCATCACAGATACCAGTCTTCAGCCAATTCAACTAATTTTGCGTGATAATGAAAACCCTGAGCACTCAGGCACAGCAAAGAGTCCCAACAACTTCCAGCTGCAGTGCTGAAGACTTGTGCTCCAGAGCTAGCCTCTCGCCACGTTGTTCCAGTACAGTTACAACACAGCTTCCACCTGACAAAGTTGAAAATTACCCAGCTACATCCTGTTTCTTTGTGAGTAGGATAAATTCAATCCGGCTACATCAGTCTGCTCTCATCATTAGCAAGCTGGTGGAAAGTGTCATTGACAATGCTATCAAGCAGCACTTATTAGTCAATAATCTGCTCACTAGTATTCAGTTTGGGTTCTGCCGTGGTCACTTGTCTCCAGACCAGTTTACAGCCTTCGTCCGAACATGGACAAAAGAGCTGAAACCCAGAGGGGAGCAGAGGTGACTACCTTTGGGATCAAGGCAGCATTTGATCAAGTGTGGTAGCAAAGAGGTGGAGTAAAATTGAAATCAATGGGAATTGTGTGTGTGGGGTGGGGGAAGCTCTCCACTGGCTGAATTCATACCTGGCACGAAGGATGATAGTAGTGGCTGTGGGAGGCCAATCATCTCAATTGCAGGATATCACTGCAGGAGCTCCTCAAGACAGTGCCCTAGGTCCAACCATCTTCAACTGCTTTCTTAATGACCTTTGATCTATCATAAAGTCAGAAGTGGGGATGCTTGAGGATGATTGCACAATGCTCAATTCCACTTTCAACACTTCAGATAATGAAGCAGTCTGTGCCCTCATGCAACAAGACCTGGACAATATTCAGGCTTGGGTTGATAAGTAGCATTCATGCCGCACAAGTGCCAAGTAACATTCACCTCCAGCGAGAGAGAATATCACTGCTCACCTTGACGTCCAACGGCACTAGCATTGCCGATTACCCCACCATCAACATCCAGTGGGAGGAAGGTGATCACAGAAACTGAACTGGACCAGCCATATAAATGCTCTTGCTGTAACAGCAGGTCAGAGGCTGGGAATTCTGCTGTGAGTAACTTACCTCCTGACTCCTCAAAGTCTGTCCACCATTACAAGTCATATGTCAGGACTGTGATAGAAAACTCCCCACTTGCTTAGATAAGTGCAGCTCCAACACAAGAAGCTCAACAGCATTCAGGATAAAGCAGCCCACTTGACGAACAGTGCAGCCACCATCTCAAACATTCATTCCTTTCACCACCTACACACCGTGACTGTATTGTCCGCCATCTACAAGATGCACTACAGCAAATCCCCAAAGCTCCTTGGAGAGCACCTTCCAAACCCACGATCGACACCACCTAGAAGATCAAGGACAGTGGGTGCATGGAAATACCACCATCTGCAAGTTTCCCTCCAGGTCACACATCATTCTGACTTGGAAGTATATTGCCTTTCCTTCATCATCACTGGGTCAAAATCATGAAACTCCCTTCCTAAAATCACTGTGGGAGTAATTACAGCACATGGGCTGCAGTAGTTCAAGGAGGTGGCTCACCACCACCTTCTCGAAGGTAATAGGGCATGGGCAATAAATGCTAGCCTTCTGAACTACACACACATCCATGAACAAATTTTTAAAAAATGTCAGACTTACTGACCTAAGCAGGATTCACCACCTCAAGTTTTCAAATTGTATATAGTTCAAGCCATGGATTTTTTTCTTAATACTGCACTTAGCAATACCTATTGAGATGATTTGCCTTTGTCAGGGTCAAGTTTTCACTTTGTGAATGTTTGAAGGTGCAGGCTGTCAATATTAAGATCAGGAAAAAACAGTATTCAATACTAACCCAGCTTAACTACATAGAACCTGTCTAAGGCAGTCCTGTTTTCTATTCTGCCAGTAAAGAGCATGAACAAAAACAGCTCCCAGTTCACAAACAACAATTCTTTGAATTTTACTTCACAGGGACAAAGTTTACCTCCTTCCTGCTCAAGTCTCACGTCCATATCAGACTTTTCAATGTTCTACAGTTTAATGTATTCAATAAAAAAATTGAGTTGTTTAGGCGAGGTATTTTGATTTATTGCAGAGCACTAATGTTTCTGCTGGCTGGATGGGTGTGTTTATGAAGAGCTCTGAAGCAGAACTCCAATATTATAGTTGTAGTCAGTCAACCACTCAAGTCTAGATCATGGTGAATAACCACCTGTTTAAGATGCTGATCACACTGCAGACTTGACAGCAAGAACACTCACCCTAGTGAAGCTACACCAACAGCTTCAGACAGAAGTTTAATTACAGAATGACAGAATTTTTATGGTGCAGATGTCCATTTGGCCCATCATGTCTGCACCAGCTCTGCAAATGAGCAAACACCTAGTTCCATCCCCCTGTCTTCACCCCATAACCCTGCACATCTGAAAGCTTCAACTGAACCTACCCCCACCACACAGGCAGAGCATTCCAGACCATAACCAATCGCAGCATGGGAAAGTTTTTCCTCATATCATTATTGCTTCTTTAGCTAACTACTTTAAATCTGCGCCCTCCCAGTCTTGATCTTTTCACAAGTGGGAACCAGTCCAGACTACCCTGGACTACTACTCTGTCCAGACCCCTCATGATTTTGAATACTTCTATCAAATCTCCTCTCAGCCTTCTTTTCTCCAATCTATTTTCATAACTGATGTTCCACATACCAGGAACCATTCTCGTAAATCTTTTCAGCACTCTCTCCATTGCCTTCATACCCTTCCTAAAGTGCGGCACCCAGAACTGGACGCAATACTCAGTTGAGGATGAATTAGTGACTTATACAAGTTCAACATAACCTCGTACTCTATGCCCCTATTAATAAAGCCCATGATGCTCTATTCTTTATTAACTGCTCTCTCAACCTGTCTTGCCACCTTCAATGACTTATGCACATATACACCCAGGCCCCTCTGCTCCTGAACCCCCTTTAGAATTGTGTCCTTTATTTTGTTTCTCCATGTTCTTTCTACCAAAATTAATCACTTTACATTTCTCTGCATTGAACTTCCATCTGCCACTTGTCCACCCATTCCACTAACTTATCTATGTCTTTCTGAAGTTCTGCACTATCCTCCTCACAGTTCACAATACTTCCGAGTTTGCTATCCTCTGCAAACTTTTAAACTGTGCCCTGTATACCAAGATCTAGGTCATTAAGATATCAGGAAAAGCAAGGGTCCCAACAGTGACCCCTGGGGAACTCCACTACAAACCTTCCTCCAGCCCAAAAACATCCATTAACCACTACCCTCTTGTTTCTTGCCACTCAGCCAATTCCATGTCCATGTTGCAACTGTCCTTTTTACTCAATGAACTATAACTTTGCTTACAAGTTTGCTGTGCGGCACTGTATCAAACGCCTTTTGGAAGTCCATATACACCACATCAACATCATTGCCCTCATCAACCCTCTCTGTTACCTCTTCAAAAAACTCCAACAAGTTAGTTAAATATGACTTTCCCTTAAGAAATTCATGCTGGCTTTCCTTAATTAACCCGCATTTGTCCATGTGATTATTAACTTTGTCCCAAATTATTGTTTCTCGAGGTTTCCCCCACCACCGAAGTTAAACTGACAGGCCTGCAGTTGCTGGGCTTATCCTTACATCCTTTTTTGAAGGGTGTAACATTTGCAATTGTCCAGTCTTCTGACACCACCCCTGAATCGGAGGAAGAATGAAAAATTATAGCCTGTGCAGCCGCAATTTCCTCTCTCACATCTCACGGTATCCTTGGGTGCATCTCATCCAGTCCTGGTGCCGCATCAACTTTAAGAACAGACAACCTATCCAATACCTGCTCCTTTTCAATTTTAAACCCTGCTAGTGCCTGAATTACCTCCTCTTTTACCATGGCCTGGGTAGCACCTGACTTCTTCCTTGGTAAAAAATATTAATTTAATACCTCAGCTATGCCTTCTGTCTCCATGCGTAAATTCCTTTTTTAGTCCCTCATCATCCCTACTCCTCATTTTACTTTTATATGCCTACAGAAGACTTTAGGATTCCCTTTTAAGTTAGCTGCCAGTCTCTTTTCATACTCCCTCTTTGCTTCTTCACCTCCCTTCTGAACCTTCTATATTCAGCTTGATTCTCAATTGTAATTTCTACCTGATATCTGTCATAAGCACACTTCTTCTTCTTAATCTTAATTTTTATCTCCTTTGGCATCCAGGGAGTTCTGGATTTGTTTGCCCTACCTTTCCCTTTTGAGGGAATATACCTTGACTGTGCCCAAATTAGCTCTCCATTGATCATCTACCATTTTTCCAGCCAACTTTCAACTCCAATTTATTCGGCCTATATCTATCTGTTTTTAGCCCATTGAAGTTGACTTTCCTCCAGTTCATTTTTCTTACTTTGGAGTGCTCTTTGTCCTTTTTCATGGTCAGTCTAAACCTTATGATACAATGATCACTGTATTCTAAATGTTCTACTGACACTTGATTTATTTAGTCAACCTCATTTCCAAAAACCAGGTTGAGCTTTGTCTCTTTCCTCATTGGACTGGAAACACAGTGAAGAAAATTTTCCTGAACACACTCTCGGAACTCTTGACCCACTCTGCCCTTTACACTAATACTATCTCAGTCTATATTTGGATAATTAAAGTCCCTCATTATAAGTACTCTATAATTTCTGCAACTCTGTAATTTCCATGCAAATTTGTTCCTCTACATCCTTCCCACTAGTTGGTGGCCTGTAGACTACACCAGGCAACCCAATTGCACGTTTCTTTGTTCTTTAGCTCTAGCCAAATAGATTTTGTCCTTAACCCATCTGAGACACTCTCTTTCTCCACCAATGCAATACTCTCCCTAGTTAATACCACCATCCCCTCCTCATTTTCTTCCTTTCCTGAACATCTTGTATCCAGGAATATTTAACACCCAGTCCGGCATTTTCCCATCCAATTAGAATGCTCAACCAAACTCCTGGCTGCCTATTTTACAGTTTTTAAGAAAAAAGTTTCCTCCTTCTCTATCAAAAAAGTCCCCTGGTGTTAATATAGTTACAATCACATTTATTAGTTGGTCAAACACTACAGCATGAACATGTCCAAACCCAGTGCAAGCCTAATGGCTTATTTCCAAATTTTAAACCGCTCACTAATGGTATACTTCAGGCAAACCAATTTGCTCTTCAATTAAACCAATGTAGGACCATGATCAAGACGATTGATAGTAAAGAAAATATCTCTCCCTTGTTCAAGATGCAATGCAACATAGTGCGTCATCTTATATTCCACCATGCATTCCTGAAGCAGGTAAAAATACAAGGAGCTGGCCCACAACAAAAGCTGAACATGTTTATTGGAATGGTTAGCACACACTAACCACATAACCTTAAATTCAACCCAGATTTTTAAAAATTCTTTCTCAGATAGGCATCACTGGCTAGGCCAACATTTGTTGCCCATCCTTAATTGCCATTGAGAAGGTAGTGGTGAGCCACTTTCTTGAACCACTGCAGCCTATGTGGTGTAGGTACACCCCTAATGCTATTAGGGAGTTCCATGATTTTGATCCAGCGACAGTGAAGGAGCGCCAATATAGTCCCAAGTCAGGATGATGTGTGGCTTGAAGGGGAACTTGCAGATGGTGGTGTTCCCATACATCTGCTGCCCTTGTCCTTCTGAGTGGTTTGGGAGGTGCTGTTGAAGAGGCCTTGATGTTTTGTTGCAGTGCACCTTATACAGTACACACTGCTGCCACTGTGCATCGTTGGTGGAGGGAGTGAATGTTTAAGGTGGCAATTAAAGGTTAATACAGTGTGATAGACCGCTACGGCTGTACTCAGAAAAACTAATCCCTCAAAATTAAAACATCATTTGCTTGGAGAAATAATTGTCCTTCCCCCAATGGTTCAGTGGGTAAATGCAGCACGTGTTATAGTACTGAACCATCCGAATCAGTGAACTGCCAGGCGCAATCCCAGGTGCGTCTGTGCAGCAAACCTAGCTCAACCAGGGGTTATAGTCTGGAGTGCACAATAAATGGCTTCAGTACCCCCCGCCCCCAGGCTGAAGATGGGGAAAAAAACAGACAGATTTTTTCACTCCTGATTTCCGACTAATGTTAGCTTTCGGATCATGTTACTGTCAACCTCAGCGCCTAAAGGCTAAAGCCCAACAACCAGGGACGGTCGGGACACTGCGGAAAGGTGACCAACACCTCCAGGTGAGGAAGAGCCCCAATTGAAAATAACATATTTACATATAATTATCCACACAGGAGCCAAAAGTTAGGTGCAATCCAACTGGGCAGCACAAGACACTGGGTCGGCCTGACCAGCAGCACCCCCAGCTCTCGGGCTGTAAGCTACTACACTGACTAGCATCGCAGATATAAGGGGTGCCTGGCGATTGAGGGAGTCCCCAGTGGGCCCCGGGCCGGAGCCCCTTCCACCAACCGCCGGCTGCCCAGCCATCACATCACACACTCCACCTCTCACTCTAATTCTCAGCTTTCACTTACAGAACCGGGGAGCCTCTGCTCTGTCTCTCGGGATCTTATAATAAAAGAGCCGACAGGATCCCAGCTGGCGAATTTCAAAACAGCCCGAGAAAAAAACCCAGAGCCGCTGTAAATAAAGGAATATTCCCAGGCGGATGTGAACGCGCGACAACCTAACCTGCGCCAGTGTCACATCCCGCCTCTAGCCCCCGGCTCTGGTCTCGATTGGCCAGATCCCCAGAGGCTTGTCCAATCAGAAAATGTGCTAGGAAGTGCCGGCTCTGTGAATGGCCAACTATGGTGTCAATCAACTGACCTCGTAGCGCTTCCGCTCTCACATTTGTCGA
This sequence comes from Cetorhinus maximus, assembly GCF_964194155.1. Classification (NCBI taxonomy): domain Eukaryota; kingdom Metazoa; phylum Chordata; class Chondrichthyes; order Lamniformes; family Cetorhinidae; genus Cetorhinus; species Cetorhinus maximus. The sequence continues at coordinate 111,361,478 of NC_135884.1, forward strand.
AGTGGGCGCTGAACGGGCATGCGCACAGCGCTCTGCGCCTGCGGGGCGGTGCGCGCCGGTAGTGGAGCTGCTGGAATGTGGTAGTGCTAGGGCTGGAGCCGAACTTCAGCAGCTTAATGTATTGATAATGTACATAACTGTGGGCACGCTGGAGGTTTGTGTGGAAGTTCAACTAAATTCTCAAAGTAAATGACTATTGAATTCCATGTTTAAGATTCACCCTGCATCTGAATTTTAAAGGTTATTGCCAAAATAATATCACTCCACCCTTTCCTGTTAATATATCCACACGATCATTCTTTCCATGCAAAATATGCATCACAAATTCCATAGGTGCAAAGTTGAACCTGTGTCCTTGAGATCAAAGCAGCACGACAATTTGAGCATGAAATTGAAGTTCGTCAATTCAGATTTTAAAACATTTGACGAATGTAATTTGGAATATTTTGCAGCAGCAACTTGCTGCCGGGTCGAAGGATTCCTACCACTCTCGAAGGGCTTTTAAAGATGGTAATTGAAGCGAACCATCTGAGAACCAAAAATCTGAGAGCACTGCTGTTAAGTTCATAAATTGCCCATGTCATAGGGAAAGTGATTGATTTAGAATTATATAAGATCAAGCTAGTTCCTGTTAAAGGGCTTCCTCCTACCAATGAAATTTACGTTTTTACCATGAGGTGATATTACTTTTCTACATGAAATGAGGAAGTACTTTGAAAGAAGTACCCTGTCTGCTTTCTTTCTCACCTGCTCAAAAATATAAACAGAAATAAATTGAAGAGAACTAATATGGCTATCATAGTAATTATCAATAGATTATCAAAAGTCTTGAGTATAGCATGGCATTCACGTCTGCAAATCTTACAAAAACAAAAATAGCTGGAAAAACTCAGCAGGTCTGACAGCATCTGTGGAGAGGAAGCCAGAGTTAATGTTTCGAGTCCGTATGACTCTTCATCAGAACTGGGCAAAACCTATGCTTGCTGTCATACTCCTGCTGTGATCCTGTCCCAAATGCCAGATAATGGTTATATTTAAATAATGAGGTAAACACCGCTCAGCAAAAGAAGCATGACCTCATTCCAGCACCTGTGATCTCATTCCATTCCTGCTCTGAGAAGGGGGTCAGAAATCGATCCGCCCAACCTTAGAAAATGCCAACATTTTAATCCAGCTCACATAATCCAAAGAAACTGTTCCGACAGTTATCACTGCGACAGAGATTGACTGCCACTTGCCTTTTGAATTTTGGGGCCTATATTAAGCCAGAACTGATCATAAGTCTGTTCTCAACAAATATCAATGGGCCAAATTAGACAAGTACCTGGCAAGATTCTGAACATACAAAACGCAAAAGCCTGCCCCACACCATGATAGCTGGAACATCATGACTGCACACAGTTCCCCCCCGCCCCACCTCATGTAATGTAATCCCAGCCATGTAACATCCTGGGAGACAAAACAAAGAAAAGACCAGAATCAATAAAGAAAAAGACCCGAGGAATACCCCGTATTGCTGGCCAGGATGTAAAATGGGAGCTTGAATCACAAATTACGGTGCAGTTGAAAATCTTGAAAAGCCAGTGGATCTGGATTCTACTATTTTTTAAATCACTCCTCTGCATGGGAATTGCACAATTTCAGTCATGTAATTATTATTTTCCCTTACCATCCACCTACCATCTCACATGTAAAGAAACAGGAGAGAGAGGAATAGATGGCAACTCAGAAAAACCAGTATAGACAAAGGGAGTAGAAATGAGAAAAGAAAGGGGCAGAGCTAACAACACAAAGATGACAGACAGGTAAAAGAGGGACTACATGAACCAATTTATGAACAATGTCACAGGAGATCCACTAGTAATCAGCAGTATCAGACAGTGGTAAAACAAAAACAAAAATAGCTGGAAAAACTCAGCAGGTCTGACAGCATCTGCGGAGAGGAATACAGTTAACGTTTCGAGTCCGTATGACTCTTCACAGTGATAAAACAATTTTCTTTTTCAGGAATCTATTTTCTTATTACAATGTTTATGTGATGAGTTCCTGGTGGTTGACAATAGCTTAGACATTGTGTTTATGTAAAATTAGTTTATTTATACTTATAAATTACAACTATAAATGGTTGGACAACAAAAGGAAGTTAGTTTGTGCACAAATTCCCAATGGTCATGTCTGAAAGAGGATAGAGGAAATAAAGTATACCTTGTCCACAAATATATCAATGGGTTTGTTTGCAGCAGTGTGGTAAGTTTCAGTTCCAGTATAAATAAATGTGCATTATGGGGGAGATAAAAAAGCTACCTGAATATGCACAGAATGCGTACATATGATGGTGGGTTCACAATGTTTTTAGTAGTGCTGAATTTGAAGAGTTTAAAATACACCTTTCTACTAACATAGAAATGATTATTTGTTTATCAGCAAGAATTTCCATTCTCATTAATGACCTTGCATTTACATACTGCTTTCATGATCACCGGATATCTCAAAGCACTTCGCAACTAATTAAGTACTTTTTTGAAGCGTAGTCATTGTTGTAATGTAGGAAATGCAGTTCACAGCAAGCTCTCACAACATCAATGTGATAATGACCAGATAATCTGTTCTTGAGATGTTGATCGAGGGATAAATATTAAAAAGGATATCAGGGATAATCTCTTCTTCCAAATAGTGCCATTGGATCTTTTACATTCATCTGAGAAGGCAGGTGAGGCCTCAATTTCATCCTAAAGATGGCACCTTCAACAGTGCAGCACTCCCTCAATACTGCATTAGACTGTCAATCAAGTACTGGAATGGGTTTTGAACCCAGACTCCAGAGATGAGAGTACTATGATCTGAGCCATGGCTGACACAATAACCAAAACCATTGATGACAAGGGCAGCTTTAAACGAGAAGGCACTATATTAAGAAATAATTTCAACATAATCCATTTTATCTTCTAAGGCATAAGCCTCAGTTTACATATTTCACTTGCCAGGAATAAGGCCTAAAACATTTCAGTGTGAAACATTGCTACTTGACTGGATTAAACTTTTTCAATTGAAACCTTTCCCTGTTAACATTTTGATGTGGTTCCTTTTAACCAACAGCAAATCTTAGCAATTGATGGATGCTCTCAGGATCCCAGTGCCTGACACCAGTGGATAATGTCCACTTCCAATCTGTTTCAATAAAACATCAGGCTGAAATCTTTTGGAAGAGCATTATAGTAGGCAATGTTTGTTTGATGTCCAAGGTTGTGAAACAGATAAGTGGCTCAGTGATTTATGCTCAAAGTATTCCTTGTGAGAATAGCCTATTTTAATTGCTCCTGGCAGAACAGATAGCTGAGATCACACCTGGGTGCATGAGGTGATTGAGGGCATCTCGTGCATTACAAGTGAGTTTGAGAGTAAATCACTACAGTATAAACCAAGTAACAATCAGCTTACACGAAGACACTTACAATTAGAGCTGCTACACATCTGGTTTGAACCTCTTTTTCTCTCTGATGGGTTGTCTGGAGAGTATAGAGTGTAAGAGTTAGGGGAGGTAGCATTTTCCTTAATGTAGAGATCGTCACCGGAAGTGGGTCAAAAAGGACTTCCACCTGCCTGTCCAACCCCACCTCATTCTTCAAGTTTAATTCAATTAAATGAGGAAGTGATGGAATGCTACTGGGAGACACTGGCAGAAGCACCTGAAATTGGTGGCAAGTATGTTTAAAGACAGGAGGCATTTAATATGCCAGCAGAAAATTTTGAGTTCCCTCTCAACGAAGAACTGGTATTTGGAAGGTTGGGATGGGGCAGATAGCCAGTAATTTTATGTTGCAGTCATCCCTCCTGCCTCCCAACATCACAGACTTCATATCACTTCAATTCTGGTGACCATCTCTTCCATTGACTATGTAGAAGCAGGAATGGAATGAAATTGGACAGGGTTCTAATCCCTACCCACTTACTATCATTTAAATACAGTGAGTGAACAAAGAGTGTGTGGCTGATTTAAATGACATTGTTGACAGGAAGGGGAAGAAATAAAAATGTGACTGACTAATTCTAGGGTGGCCCCCTTGCTTTATGTTCCTCAAATCTCTACGCCCACTCTCCCTTTGGTGAGCAAGAATTGAGAAGAAAATCCTCCCCCAAATTTTGTTTTCTACAACAGAAATACGTTTTACTTCCACATGCTCTATTATAATGCAAACTTATCTGTTATTAAGATCATCAGTGAACTTTTATCAAATAAAACACCACAGATTCAACCTATTAAGTCACATTCAGCACTACCCTTATTCCACAGTATGTTCAGTTTTAGTCTCATCAAAAATTTGCACTCCTCCAATACTGAGGAGGATTGCAATAAATAACAGGAGGACATTGATAAACTTGCAGAATGGGCAAATAATTGGCAAATCAAGTTCAACACATAAATGTACTAACACATAAATGTAAAGTAGTACATTTTGGTAGGAGGAATAAGGAGGCTACATGGAAGGTGCAAGTCTAGGTGAGGGTAGATTAACAAAGATCTTGGAGTATAGAGATAACAATCACTAAAAGTTGTGCACAGGTTAGCGTGGTTATAAAAAAGCAAACCAAGCACTAAGCTTCATTTCTAGAGGAAAATAATTTGAAAGTAGGAAGTTATGCTAAATCTGCGTCAAATCTTGGTTAGATCACACTTAGAATACTGCATACAGTTCTGGTCGCCATATTAAAATATTATAGGGCACTGGAGAGGATGCACAGAAGATTTACAAGGTTGATACCAAAAACGCGTGAGTAACCCAACCACAGATTCAGGCAAGTCAGCATGCATTAGTGCTGGTCCCCAGCCTGGATAGATGGGGACGTATAGCGGCAGGAAGTGCTTCTGGCTGTAAAACTACCTACCAAGTCAAAAATGATGATGGATGTGAATGACGATGGATAACAATGATCAACCATAATTGTGGCAACCCCACATAACATGTGAAAAGCTGAAAGAGAAAAAAAAGAAAGAAAACAGAAATGCATGGGTGTACATGCGGAAAGGATTGATAAGCTGGGTCTCTTTTCTCTTTGAAAAAGAAGCCTAAGGGGGGAACCTAATTGGGGTCTTTAAAATTATGAAAGGTTTTGGTAGAATAGGGGAAGGCCATAACTAGAGACAATCAATATAAAATAGTCCGAATAGTATAGATGAGTTAATGGGCAAGCTAGACAAGCATTTGAGGAAGAAGGAAATAGAAGTTTACAATGATAGATTTAGTGAGGAAAGATGGAAGGAGGCTCAAGTGGTATGGACTGTTTGAGCAGAATGGCCTGATTCTGTGCCATATACCCAATGTATTCCTATGTACTTGGAAATGGTCCTTATGCTGTTGTGCAAAACACGCTCAAATGAAAATAAGTGTGGAACAGAGATTTTAAGGAGTCAGACAGTGTGCTTCTATCCTAGACAGTCAACTATAAAAGAATAATTCTCCAGAAATAGTTTTCCAAGAACAGCACAATTACATTTGTTCTAAATGTTAGGGGCAGAAACAACTCCCTTTTTAGAATTTTGTCCCTGATTCTGATGATAGAAGCACCATTAATGAGTAGAAATAACCCCATAAAAATAAACCTTTATAACTGCTTAAGATGATTTTTTAAAAAAATGTTATAATGAGATTTAACTCTATTGTTACAGAGATTCATTTATGTCAGTGTTCACCTGAATCTACCTATTTGCAGCCTTGGCTTAGAGGATAACACTCTTACCATGGAGTTGGAAGGCTGTGGGCACAAGCCCCTCTTTCCTGATAGGTATAGCCTCACAGCTCTGATATCTTTTTTGAACCCTCACCAGTGCCTCTATATCCTTTTTATAATATGATAATCAGAACCATTCAAAGTACTCCAAATGTGGTCTAATTAAGGTGCAATACAAATTTAGCATAGCTTCTTTACTTTCCAATTCTATTCCTCTAGCAATAAACTAGAGTACTTGGTTTTGCTTGTTTTATGGCCTTATTATGCAGGCCACTACTTATAGTAACTTTTGCCAAAAAGAGAGAGATGTTGCCTAAGCTTTTTGTCTTGCACTCATCAGGAAAAAAGCAAGAATTCCAAATTTCAAATGATCACAACAATTTATATTACAGGAGAAAAGGGTGCTGATTGGTTGACAAGTCGACTCTAATTTGCCACGCATTGCCATGGCGAAAGCAACTGGGAACCATAGGCTCCCTAAGCTCCCAGGTAATTCAATAAAGGTGCATGGCTTGAACATATTCCTTTTGTTTGCAGAGAACAGGTCCCTGTGTATTAATGTATGTCGCTTCTAGCAAGTGTAAATGATCCATGTTACAACCTCGACTGATTGTTTGTACAACCAATTTAAGATAATCAGCACTCTTTTCTTCTGTGGAATAAATTGTTGTGGCGTTTGAAATTTGGCATTTGTGTGAAAAGCTTTGGCAACATGCCTCCCTTTTTAGCAATATTCAAGCTCTGCAATACCAAGTGACTGTTTTAGTGTTTTATGCATTTGTACTCTCAGAATCCTTTGCTCCCCAACCCTATTTAGATTCTTAATTTTATTAATAATATGTAACCTCCTTATTTTTCTTACCAAAATATACCTCACATTTAACTGTGTTGGAATTCATTTGCCAACTATATGCCCATTCTGCAAGTTTATTTGTATTTTGTTGAAGCCCTCCTCCTCAGTAATGACTATTCCCCCAATTTAGTGTTGTTTGCAAATTAAGAAACTGTGTTTTTGATTCGAAATTGTGAACAACTGATGTCCTGGCTCTGATCCTTGTGGTACTCCATTCCCTACTTTCTGCCACCCTGAGTAACTACCCTTTACTCATAGATTAATTGGAAAGAGTAATAAAATACATTTTTCAATTTTTTTTCATAAAATAGGAACATTTGTAGTTTAAGGGTTCGACATTGGATCCCTTCAAATGACAATATTTGAAACTTATTTATTGATTGATGCACCCCTTCATTTTGTTTCCTCACTATGTCACATACCCTCCAAATCCAAACAGGCACACAGGTGGCAAGAATACCCCTCAACAACCCCACCCCCCACCACCCCAAAGGGCTGAAGGACTGGCATCAAGGAGCCTTAGTAAAATTGAAGGCAATGGAAATTGGGGGGAAACCCTCTGCCTTTTGGAGTCATACCTAGCACAAAGGAAGATGGTTATGATTGTCAGAGGTAAATCATCTCAGCCCAAGGACATCATTACAGGAGTTTTCATGACAGTGTCCTAGACCCAACCACGTTCAATTGCTTAGTCAATGGTTTTTCCTCCATCATATGGTTAAAAGTGGGGATGTTGGCTGATGATTTAACTCCATCTGCAACTTCTTAGATAATGAAGCAGTTCATGCCCACAAGCAGCAAGACCTGGACAACATTCAGGCTTGGGCTGATAAGTGGCAAGTAATATTCATGACACACAAATGTCAGGGAATGACTGTCTCCCATATGAGAGAATCTTACCACCTCCCCTTGACATTTAATGGCATTGCCATTACTGAACCCCCACTATCAATATTCTGGTGGTCACCATTGACCAAAAACCTAACTGGACCAGCCATATACATACTGTGGCTGCAAGAGCAGGTCAGAGGCTGGGAATTCAGCAGCGAGTAACTCAGTTTCTTACTCCCCAAAGATTTTCCACCATCCATAAGGCACAAGACAAAAGTATGATGGAATACTGCCCACTTGCCTGGATGACTACAGCTTCAACAACACCCAAGAAACTCAACACCATCCAAGAACAACACAGCCCACTTGATTGCATCCCCCACACACCCCCATCCATCACCTTAAACGTTTACTCACTCCACCACTGGCACACAGTGGTAGCAGTGTGTACCATATACATGATGCACTGCAGCAACTTACCAATGCTCCGTCAACAGCACCTTCCAAACCTGTGACCTCTACCATCTAGATAAACAAGGGCAGCAGGCAATGAGAACACCACCAACTGCAAGTTCCCTTTCAAGTCACATGCCATCCTGACTTGGAAATATACTGGTGTTCCTTCCCTGTCGCTGGGTCAAAATACTGGCACACCCTCCCAAAGGCTCACCAGCACTGTCTCAAGGGATAGGCAATAAATGCTGGCATGTTAGCCCACATCCAGCATGAACCAAAAAAAAGCTTCCTCTTGTTGACTGTACTTACATGCTTTCATTCTTATCCATCCAGTCATAGCCAGAGAATCCTCCCACTTTTACAAGGTCAATTCTGGTGTCCACCTAAGGATTTAGCCTTGGCCCTCTTCTGTTTCTCATCTGCATGCTGCCACTGGGTAACATCAATCAAAAGCATAAGAAGTTCCACACTTACACAGATAAAACCCAACTCCACCTGACTACTACCTCCCTTGTCCCTTCAATTGTCTTTAAATTGTCAGAATGCTTGTCCAATCCAGTAACGGATAAGCAGAAATTTCCTCCAACTAAATATTGGGGAGACAAAAGCCATTGGACAGATTTTCGACACGACAGAGAGCCTCTCTGACAGAAGTGGCCGAAAATCTCAAGTCCCACAACCAAACACGGCAATTCCTATTTCCATGGGGGTGGGAATAAGAGCAAAGCTCATTGTGTGCATGCGTGTTTTATGGAGGCAGCTGGCCATTTAAATCATCAGCTGCCTCCACTCAAGTGGGATTTTGGTAGCCTTGAAATGTGCAACTCAAAGTGTGGAAATTAGACCTGGTAAGAGCAGGTCTGAACTTTGTGCATTCATTTGGATAGCCTTTGGAGATGAAAGATACCCTTTTGGATCTGGTCCTGGGGCACCTTTAGGAAGGTAATGTGCCCTTTGGGGGGAGGCCAGGTGCCGTTTGGAATTTCTAAAAGTATGCATAAATGTGCGTAAATAAACTCATTACTGTCAAGCTCATTGGAACCGTCAACAGACCTGTCAAAATTAAGCATCAAAACTGTCAGAAGCACCTGTGAAAGGAACCTGTCAAAAGTGTCAAGAGGACCTGTCAAAAGTGTTCAGGCACTGTCAAAAGCACCTATCAAAGGTAGCTGTCAAGGCAGTTAAAAGTCCTGCCTTTTAAATCTTTGAAGAAAACCAATGTAGCACCAAGTTTCACTGAAAGAGAGTTCTCTGCCATGGAGATTATATTCTAAGGGCTCTGAGAAGGAGGAGAAAGATAAGCAGTTCCCTATCCATAGTCTTTGAGAAGAAGGAGGATGAGAAGCAGGGAGAAAAGAGATGCCAAAGGTATCAAAATGAATACAAGGGATATTATCTAGACCTGCCAGTATGCCACCCGTTATATCTATTCACACAGATAAAACTACCTGGCAATGACTGAATAGCACTGTCTCCAAAGGTTTTGTAGGTTGGTAGTTAAACCTGTACTATCTTCCGGTAGATCTCTGGACAGCCTTACACAAAGGACTGCATTGTTAGTGACTGTTAAGATGATTACAACTCTCAATTGTTAAGCAATTGACTCCTTCCAGCTAACAAAGGGCACATCAGAAGAATTAGCTAACTTGTTGGCTACAATGTATCAAGAATGACTAATGCTTCATTCATGAGGGCCAACACGCCCACTGCCTTTCTCATTGACAATTTTTCTCTTAACTCTCTGTCATTGGTGCTTAATTCCTCCACAATGCTGGCCAAACTAGAATGGTTCATGACACCAGCAACCATGTGGCCACCCAGTTTCCTAGCCATAATGTAATGGTCTATTAGGTTGTATTCCATTAACATACAGCTGGCAAGGCTACTATCATGCACATCAACGCCTACTTCTCAACACCTCTTGTAATTCTCACACTGACATTTATCTTTTCCAGGTCTACTGAAGGCAAAGAGGAATTGGAAACATGGCTTCTCTGTTCAGGACAACCGTTGAGCACTGGCTAATGACACCAATGTGGTAACTACTGACAGAAGCAGAGCACTGATACAACAATGCAGCTACCAGGACTAACCTTGAGCATAACATTGGCAACCTGGAGTAGGACTTTGGATATCTTAGCAAATCAGTACATTCCTTATAACATAGGATGCCGCACAATCTCTAGGTCTCCGGGATCATTACATAAATAGTGAGTCATAAAGAAGGAAGCCACGCCAGAAATGGTGCCATAGAGAAGGCAGGCATTATTATACCATTTACAGCCATGCTTGCACATAGACAAGATGCATTCAATTAAGTTCTGAGATTCAACAACATTGCCCCCTCAACTACCATCCTATGGTATCCTGGCTGCAAAATCAGACAAAAATCTCTTCAGGACAAAACACAAATAGAATGAAAACAATGTTCAACCTTACTTAGTGTAGTGCGCAATATGAAATTCTTTGTTTTAACAACTAATTGTAGTAGAATGCATAAATTCTTCTAAAATGCATTTAGCTAGACACGAAAAAAAGAGAAATGTTAAATTGTTATGAAGAGCAAGATTAAAGAGGCAATTCATATGGAGCAAAATATTAGCACAGATTTGATGGGCTGAGTGGTTGGTTTCTGTGCTGTATAATTGTGATTCTGATATATCAGATTGCTCTACTGCAGTTAACATGCAGTCCAAGCTATTCTGCAGCACAAATGACCCTTTAATGATTCTGTAGCTCCAGGAAATGGAAACCTTTATACTCCTCATTAGACCTTGCAGAGTATCTTGGGTGAACGCAAGTGATTTTAGAGGGTTGGTTTATGCCTGTGTTAGTAACTGAGTAGGGTGACAAGATATTGTGAGTACATGATGGTACTAGCTCTGATTCTGAAGTCCTCCAGATTCACTCTCTCCCACTATTCCCATTCTATCACAGGCTACGGTGTCTAGTATGGCCTTCTCAAATGGAGTCAAAGGCTGGAAGTGCCTGGGATTGTGTTCCCTTTAAATATGAGCCACCTCTCCATGCAAGCAGATAAGTAGTCTTAAGGGTATGCAATTTTAGGTAGTACAGTGTCATACAGCTACACATCCTGCAGCTTATTCCATGACACTAAATGAACATGCATCATGCAGCTAGGCTGGATTACCAGGATTTTTTGAGTCCACCACCTTTAAGATCTGACTGCATTTTCTCCTATGCTGAGGTACGTCCTGAATGGTATGTATTCAGTGGACTGTGTCCCTAGTGGTAGGACTGCACAGAATGAGGTTTTATTAATTGTTAGAATGATCCAGTACAAATTAACTTACAGATAACGTGGGTTATTTTTTATGGCATGGTTACTTTGACCAGGTACTTGATATTCCATATTGTACTTCAGTCCTACCTTTGCAGTTTTCATCAGGTTAGCAATCTTCTTGCTGTGCCTGTAAATTAGTTTTGAGGTTCAATTGGTCAGCCTTTTATGTGATCCAATTTCCACCCAATTTACTCCTGCAGCAAATATAAGAAATATTGGGAACTAATGATGAAGAGAAAATTCTCCCAAAAACTTTCAGTAACCCACAGTTAATATTTAATCAATGGCGATTTCTAGGCTTAAATCTGTGTGGAGTACAAGATATGATGAAATGTGCAGGAATCATTCTGTAACACTGAAGAATAGAAAAGACGGACATAAAAAAAAGGGCTAAATGCCTTCCTTGGCTAATTCTTGCCTCTAATCAGTAGGTCATGCGTTCAAACCTCATTCAAGAGGTTTAAGCACATTATCCAGGCAGACCTTTTACTGCATTACTGACAAGACATTAAGCTGAAGCCTTGACTGGCAGATCAAGTGGACACAAAACGTCCCAGAGCACTATTCACTAAAGAGCAAGCAAGTTCTCAGTGTTCCAGCCAACATATAGCCCTCAACCAACATAACTGAAAGATGATCTCATTGCAGTGTATAAATTGGTTGCTGTTTGCCTAAATTACAATAGTGACACAATTCAAAAATATTTAATTTGCTATGAAACATACCCTGAGGTACCAAAATAAACACAATTTCCTTATTTAGCTAAAGCATACAGGGCTCTGATGTTGGAGAGAGTCAGGATCGCAGTTAGACACAGGAACAATAAAAGGAGGGCAGTGTTGTAAGTGAAATCCAGTGTGTTGGCCATACAAACATTAGAACCATTCCAGTGAAGAACAGAAATAAAACCACAATGGGCAAATGGTAGATAAAATAAAAATTGTTTTTTTTTAAAAAAATGTTTATAAGTACGACCCTGGTCAATATAAATTTCTCTCATCTATCAATGCAGTTCATGAGACAGAAGAACCATGAGGGAAGTAACAAAAGGGCACATAGTTCCCTTTTCCAGTTTTTGATCAAAATGTCAATCTTCTTTCTGCTGTCATTTCTTCGATCTCCTCTGCAGTCACGTGATTTCCTCCTAACCTGATGAAAAAAAAACAATATTTTTCGTGTAACTCAAGTTTTCTTCAGAATTAGTTTGGGTTGCATCAGCTTCCCGGTTGTGCTGTAAATAGAATGTGACACATTGCAGGTTGTGGTAGCTTCTTCAATACCCTGCCCCCTCAAAATTTCAGTCCCTTCTCTTAAAAAAGGTGTTTAGTTATACTTCCAGGGACATCTGCAACTCTGTGGCATTTCTGCAAAAGGGTATTATTTATATGAGACTCTGGACAGAGTATTGAAAATCTATTTGAGCTTTGGAAATTAGAGATAAGGCCAATCCTAACTTTGAACAGGAAAATAAAACTTAACTAATCAAAATTTTCCAGTGATGATTATCTCAATGTCAAGCCCAATGACAGGCTGATGTGTGGGGTGCTAAACTGTTAAATGCATGAAATGTGACCCTAACTCGCACACACGTGACTCCTTTAATGCCTTTAATGGATATCAGCATGATAGCACTAGAAGGGAAGTGTGTCATATGATCCAGTCTCAGTTTCACTTTTGCTTTGATCAGAGCATGCACACATATCTCTGGTGGCTTCAAGCTTTATACCCATGTATAACTTCTCATGTGCCTAGTCTAAATGAATGAACCCACAATGTGTTTACCCAATCCCTTATGAGCAATTATTCTAATAACATGACGTGGTGTTCAGCAGTGGTCAGAGACAGGCGGCAGCAAGATTAAGTACAGATATGACATTTGAACAGCCTTAGATCATGCTACGTGGCATGCAAAGATCCTTGAAGCTTTGGTCGGACAGCATCAAAGTTGCAGTGTCAGAGAATTTTGAAAACGCAGCAGGTGACTGCAAAGAAAAGCTTTGAAGACACAGTGCCAAGATAGTGCTCAAGTAAAGAGCTTGTAAGTAGAAGGATCCCTCGCAGAGATATTTCAGTGCATAGCCTGTTAGTTAAGTGAGTGAGACAGCACGTTGAAAGGACCAGCACCAAGTTAGCTCGGTCGGGGAAAGCGAATGACCAGGGTGTGGGTACCATTTTGATGGAGGTGGGTTTCATGACATCCAATTGTTCTGCTACAGAGAAGCAATATACTTCATTAACATATTTAAACCAGGCTCCCACAGCACAATTGACTCCCCAATTTAAAATTAACTACATTGTGCAGGTTTCCCAGAAGTTGGGGAAACTGGCAATTAAAGGGAGATTGGCTCCACAGGGACACACTGACACTCCTTGTGAGCCAGGAGAAGCAGGAGTGCTCCCTTCCACCCCTTACCCCACCTCAGCTCCTCAAAGAAGCCGTCAGCCTCCCCGTTGATTACTAATAACTCCTGCTGATTACAGGTACGGTTGTGTTGTCCAAAGAAGTTTGTTGTTGCATCATTTGCCAGCAGAGGCTTGATGTACTGAATGACCTCTTTCTGTGCTGTCCTATTCTATTTGATTCTATGGAACAGACTCAAGGGGCTGTTTGATCTACTACTGATCCTAAAGGTTGAATAGAGCTGGAAAGACGACGATGTATTTGGTTTTTAACTCATTGCTTACCATATAGATGCAATAGTAACATTGTGCTTCAGAGCTTTGACAATAAACTCCACTCCTTTTCTGCTGATTCTATTTTGCGCCAGCCTGCAGGCAGGAAGAAATAGAAAACCATGGTATGAGCATTCTGTTCACATATTAAGTGAAGGTACTCATGCAATTTGGATGACCTCCAATTCACCCACACTAGCCATATGAGGCCAACCTCCAATGACAGACTAAAATCTTATTCATACAGTGGATGGAATAGTGTGGCTCAGGATGAACAATATGGTTGTCTATCAGAAATAATACAGGCTGCCCACTTTACCCTCCTGGTCTATCCAAAAGACCAGAAACACCACACTAAAGAACCGTATGGCTCAAACTATATGACTTTATGTTTAAGAGAAAGTAATATACAGAGAAGCAAATTAAGTCAGTAGATTTAATGACCAATTCAGTTCTTAATTCTCATCAATACCTTAAACAATATTCTAATATCAAAATAATAGCAATCCTCTCATAAGCATTTGCTCATAAATGCATGTCTTTGCAGACACCAACTTTGATCTCACCTCAGTGACTTGTGCACTTGGTTGAATGGAACTGAAGATGCTAGGTCTGCCCTTAGATATACTGTACCTCAAAAGCAAAAACTCTGTCACAACAAGTGTCTTGCTAGCAGCATAACATCCAATGGTTGGCAATTACAGGGTTCTTCTCACAGAGCCTGATAATCAACGTTTATTACTGTGCCTGGGTGTGTGCAGGTAGGAGAGTTGTATGCATGGGCACTCACTCAGTCAGATTCAAGACAATTTAAATTAGGGGCTGGGTGTCCAGGAAATGTTGATGCAGAAGGATGTGCATACCTCTTTTGTTAACCATAGCTCACTTTGTAACCCAGAATTCTTGCTGCACTTTGACTGGAAATCTCCATATGTTGAATTTATTCAGCCAAAAAAAAGGACAAAGCACACATAAGAATATAGCCAGTAATGCTCACATATTAAAATGTTAGTGTTCAGGAGTCACCACAAATTCATGTGAAGTTATAATATTCTTAAACCTGTAACTGGATGGATTTCTTTCCAAGACACAGTTACCTACTTTCATAGATCTATTGAACCTGTATTCTCTACTTCTGCATGCTCAAGGCAGGTTAATTAATCTTTCAATCATCTTTCATCTCATCAAATCAAGTTCAGTTCTCTGGGCAAGCCATGCTTCTCTGGACTCTCACTGTTGCATCAATGCCCTTTCAAAGTTTCAATGGGCATATTTGTCAAATATGTTGGTTTATGCAAAATATTAGGACTTCCTCCAGGGTACCAAGAAGGCTTATCCCAATTTTATTTTCATTAAATCTAGATGGCATATGGTTTTAAAAAATTGATTTACATTAGCCTGCCTGAATTTCAACTGTAGTGCCAATTCTTGTGATTTTCAAAAAAAAAAAATCCCAATCCAGCATCTAGCTTGGAATCTCTCCTTGGTCTGCTTGAATCTTACTGGTCTTCCAGTGCAAAGAGTTACCCTCAACTGAGTGTTGCAGAGTGGCACAATCCAAGTCCAGAGCAATGTACTGAGAGACACACTAAAGCTTGAGGTAGCTGCTGCAGGAGTGTAATGGGGAAAAGTCGCTGTCTAAGGCCTTTCAGCCACAGAACATCGAGGGTCTGGAAAATTTCAGGTTGTACACCTGATATTGAATGTACTTTGTGATTATCAAGAGTATCGAAATTGTATTGAGGCACCTCAGTGAGCAACATGCTGTATGAAGGAAAGTTGAATTCCATTGCACTTCCTGTGAATTTTCAAATTGAAATGTTTTTGCCCTCAGGCTGTATGCCCGACATAGAATGTATATTGTAAATATCAAGAGAATTACGATTGTGTAGAGGCACCTAGGAGTGGAACACACTGTATGAAGACAATTCGAATTTTATGGCACTTTCTGTAATTTTCAATTTGAAACGTTTTTTTAATGAATTTGTACAAATTTTATGAATGAAGTATATTTTTGGAAAAAACCTAGCTTGGAATCTCTGGTGGTGCTGAATCAGGAGATGCAACAATGGAATGGAAAGTGAAAGACTGGCTCAAATGTAAAAGAACACAATGGACCCAATAAGCAATGGGAAAACAGAGCACCATGTACACCTGGAGTAAATAGAAACATCTTGTATGCAAATATGCCTTTTAAATGGAAGAAAATAATGAATAATCAAACAATGTCCATGAAAGGGGAAGGAAATACATGATTTGGCCTTTCTTAATGTATCCAAAAAATAATCTTGCAATAGATTTCAAGCAAGGTACATATTTCAAGTTCCTGACAAATTACAGGACAAGGAGAACTTTGCAGGGCTATGGGCAGTGATCAGGAGAATAGAATTCATTGGATAGTTCTTTCAAGGAGGCCACAATAACACGATCTACTGAATGGTCTTCATCTGTGCAGTATGAACCTATGAACAAAATTAGAGTTGGGGCCACAGTTATTGGCACATCATTACATACTTGAGAACCTTCAAGCTGGAGTTGTTCTGGAGTCCTTCTGCAAAGTGAAGCATATCCTCATCAACTAAATTGTTCTCCTGAAGACTGCAACAAAAAAGTGCAAGACACACCAGACTTACATTCTTGAATAACAGTTTATTTTAAACATACTAATCTGCATTAAAGACCATTTGATATGAGATGGTTTGAGCAAGAAAACCACCTGCTAGCTTTAAAGATAGCAAAGGTCATCCAGGATCATGAGTCAGCTGAACTACTGACTCATATCTGGTTTTAAATATTTTATGAAAATATTTTCTGAGAGTTGCTTGATCAACATTTCATAGAACAGCTTTAAAGTATGTTTACTTGCCATTGTGCTTGCTTTTCAGTTTCCAGAAGCTCAATGGCTCTTTGGTTTATGGTGATGTCCACTTTACTTTGCCTCCGCAACCCAGTACCATGTCCTGACCATTCCCACTCCTATTTCTGATGTTGCTGGTCCTCTGCCTACTCTGTTCCCAATGCCACATCTTGCCCACCCTTGCCATTCTCAGCCCTCTCATCCGATTCCCAATGCTTTCTTGCACCTCTCCCTCCACTCCTCCCCACCTTCAGATCTGTCTGCATCCTCAAGCTGTAGTGCCCCTGCCAAAACTTACCAGTATCTTCTAGTCATAGCTATTGCCTGGTTGTCAATCACTTATATCATTCCGAGTGCTCACATTATATTCCTTATATTGGACTCCTCAATTGCCCATCCTATTATCCAGTCAGTTGAAGGATACATGTCAGCTCATGTATCATCCCTGACCCTTTATTTGGCATCCATCTGATACAACAAACAAAATTACTATCACACACTATCACTTCCCTAACCACATCAATGTCATAAAGTAGGCTTCTCCATATCCACAAAGTTTGCATACCATCCAAATCTCAGAAACTGCCCATATTTACACATCTTTTCTTCCATTTTCAAACAATAATTATTGTGTTTTAGTGCTAAATTGTCGCAAATTCTTCAGTTACTCTTCTAAATTCTTGCCTTCCTTGACTAACTTAGTGCTGTGCTAAGCAATGGAAAATAGCAGCTTTACGTAGCACCTTGAATGTAGTAAAGGTGCTTCACAGTAGCTTTAACAAATACTGAACCACATCAGGATGCATTCGAGCCAATGACCAAAGCTTGATCAATAGGATTTAAGGAGTGTCTTAAAAGGAGGAAAGTGAGGTGGAAAGGTTTAGGGAGGAAAATCCAGAGCATAAGGTTTGAAGTGTTTTCCAGAGCTTAAGGCAGCGGAAGGCCCACCTGCCAATGGTGGAGCAATTAAAATAGGTGATGCTCAAACGGCCAACAGTGGAAGAGCTTAGATATTTTGGAAAGTTGCAGGAGATTATAGAGATAGGGAGGGGAAAGACCAAGAAGGGATTTGAAAACAAGGATGAGAATTGTGAAATTGAGGTTTTGCTCATTGGGAGCCACTGTCGGTCAGCAAGCACCACGTTGATGGCTTACCAGGACTTGTTATAAGTTATGACGCAAGCAGTATGGTTTTGGATGGCCTCAAATATCCAGAGGGTATAATGTGAGAAGCTAGCCAGGAGTGTGCTGGAATAGTTAAGTCCAGAGGTAACAAAGGCATGGATGAGGGTTTCAACAGAGGAGGAGCTGAGGGGGCTTGGAGTCAATAGTGTTACTGAGGTGAAAATAGGCACTTATAGCAATGGCATGGTTACAGGTTAGAAGTTCATTTCGGGGTCAAATCTGACACCAAGGGCTGAATTTTATGGCTGGCGGAGATGGGGGGAGGTGGTGGGGGCAGAGCAGGAGCGGACCCGATTGCCACTCGCGATCAGGTCCCCGCCACCATTTTACATGGGAGGGCGAATTAAGGCCCACCAAGTGTACTTCACGATTCCCGTGCATAGCGGGAATGGGTGAGCGGCGGTGGGCGCGCTCAGCCCGCAGGGTCCATTGGTGAACCGGTGGCCTGTATAAAGGAAGGCCTGGCAGCCTTGGAAAGGCTGCTCACAATGGCTGGGTGAAGGGCTCTGCAGAGGGGCAATGTAAGTGACGCAAGTCCAGAGGGTAGGCCATTGGGCCAGGCCAAGCCGTAGGGTGTAGGGTGGGGGGGTGGGGGGGGGTAGTGTGCCCCTCATTTATCCGATAACTGCCTTGCTGCCCTCCTCGAGGAGGTGGCAGCACAGCGGGAGGTGCTGGTCCCCCATCTGGAGGTGGTGAGCTTCCACGACGTGGTGCAGCGCACCTGGATCCAGTGTCGCAAGCGCTTCAATGACTTGTTGCGCTCTGGAAGAGTGAGGACAATGTTGGCATTGGTCACTTAACCCAGCAATTCGGCTTACCCCCCTGCTGCCCCCACCCCCAAGTCTGAGCGTAGTGACTGCATTGAATCATTGACGGCATGTGTCCTTCGCTGGGTGGGCCAGCAGATATTGCCCATGTCGAGGTCAGCCTGAGGGGGTGGTGAAGAGATCGGTCTCAGTGTACCACATGCGCCCACAGCATGTGGTACACTGAGACCCACTTGACTGTTTTGGGGGCAACCTGGAGGAGCTGCACCTAGGCGCTGTGCTTGAATTGCAGGACATGTCCAAGTCAGGGTGATGCCATGCTGGGAGGGGAGCTTCAAGGTGGCGTG
The DNA here is from genome assembly GCF_964194155.1 of Cetorhinus maximus. Taxonomy (NCBI): domain Eukaryota; kingdom Metazoa; phylum Chordata; class Chondrichthyes; order Lamniformes; family Cetorhinidae; genus Cetorhinus; species Cetorhinus maximus. The sequence goes on from NC_135884.1 coordinate 111,380,478, forward strand.
GCAACGAACCATCTGCTGCCCCCTGCGCTCCACGTGCTTGCGCCTCCTTGTTATGGAAGGATATACCGTATGGTGCCTAATGTGATGTAGGCAGCATGTGGCCAAGGTGTGGGGGTGGGGGGAGGGCGGTGAGGAACAGGCCTAGCATCTCTGTGTGAGTGTTCAGCAGCAGCGAGGTGAGGTGGCACTGGAGCCCTGATATGTCCTACTCTGGTTGGAGTGGGCTGTGCGCGAAGAGGGTCCATGTACAATTTGCACAAATCAACGCTCTTCTCTCATTTTCAGGAGAAGAATGCTCATAACGCGGCAGAACATGTGAGGACTGGCGGCGGCCAGGCGCAGTTAGCCATTCTCAGCCGGTTTGGGTAGGAGGCACTGGATTTGGAGAGGCGCCATGCACCCAGGTCCACTGGTGTCGGTGAGGCTGGGGTGCCACGGCCACGTATGTATGCCCAGCATACATACATTGTTCTCCCAACAGCCATGGCAATGCTGAATGTTAAGTGATTTAATTTTGCAACATGGCTTGACCATTGCTTGTGTCCATGTTAACTGATCCAATGTCCTTGTTCTTCCTTTCAGAATTAGCAGAGCAGGGCTGGGAGGAGGAGCAGCAGAGAACCCCTCTCACACCTGAGGGCCCTGAAGTCTCACCAGCGTCACACCATCTCTGCCAGGCAGGCATCAGCGCAGATACTAGCACCTCAGTGGGAGTTAGAACATCGGCTAGTGTCCCGGGGCACAGCAGTGAGGGCACTTCACAGTCACTGGAGGAGTTGGCAGAGAGAGAGTGCCCATGGCGCCAGCAGTCAGAGGACTGCAGGGGACCAGGCACATGCTCAGTTGCTGCCTGATGATGTGCCTCTGGGGTCGGCCGCGACACAGCAGGGGCAGGAAATGCGGCCGGGTGTGCGGGAGCATCGGGGGGAAATACATGAGGCTATGCTTAGCTTGGTTTCTGTGGTGGAGTCATCGACACGGACGATTGCCAAAGCAATGAGCCACATGTCTGAGCGCCATATGTCCTCCATGGGGAGAGTGGCGACTCTCGTGGAGAGGCGCCTCCAGGAGACCCATCAGGGCTTCCTGGGGATGCGCTCTGACCAGCAAGCCCTCACATCGGCATTAACCTCAGCTGGTCAGTGCCAGTGTGGGAGATGGTCTGGGCACCATGTTTCCCAGCTCAGTGCCCATCCATTCACAGTGAGCAGGGAGGTCTGAAGTGACCTCATGTCGGCGCAGCAGCTGCCTGTCCTCTGCGGGCACCTCTCAGGGCGCTCCGGATGAGGGCGGCAGCTCCTCCGCCCCTCTCCCAGTGACCGTAGCAACCGGTGAGGCTGCGACGACTGGGGAGATGCCAGCTGTGGAACTGGCAGCTCCCTCCCAGCACAGGCTCCACGGGCCAGAAGACAAACGCCAAGGTCATCGAGGCCAACAGGACAGCAGAGTCAGCAGGCTGTCTCAGATGCCACTCCCAGCAATGGGTCAGCACCATGTCATAGTACCCTGAAACGTAAACATAAGGCACCTTAGGCACACCACGGGTTTATCACTGGTGCTTTTGTGTTGGCCCAAGATGAGGTCTTTATGATTTGCTTTGAATTGGAACACCATTGTCATTTTTTTTGCTTAAGTTTCTTTGCTTGAGAGATTAAATTCAGGCAAGTGACCATGGCTGAGGGTGTCCCTATTCTTCTGCATGTGTATGGTTTCCAAAAATGTTATGAGTGATTGGTGGGACATTCAGCTTTATTAGCAAGGCCCTTAGTTACTGTCCCTAACCTGGCAGATTTTGCACTTAGGTATCGAGTATGGAGCCTACAGCCCAGGCTTGTCCTCGAGGGTCATTTGTGCTGTGCCAGCTGAAGGTTCATTGGAATAAAGCCTCCCGGGTGTTCCTGCCTCTCTGCAGTATGCCCAGGTCAGCGTCTACCCCCTCAGCATTTTCCTGTGCATGCTCATCCTCGGACTCACTGCTGGACTCATCGTGTGCAGCCGCAGCAACTGTGTTCCCCCCTTTCTAGCACAAGATTGTGGAGAGTGCAGCATGCAAACACTATCACCGTCACACGATCTGGGGGGTACTGGAGTCCGCCCCCTGAGCGGTCCAGGCTTCGGAAGCGCATCTTGAGAAGACCGATGTTTCTCTCACCACAGCCCTTTGAGGCGTGGCTCCTATTGTACCGCTGCTCAGCTTCTGTACTTGGATGGCAGAGAGGCGTCATGAGCCAACTTCTGAGGGGATAGCCCTTGTCACCCAGCAGCCATCCATCGAGCCGGGCTAGAGCACTGAAGGGCCCCGGCAGCTGGGAGTGTCGGAGGGCGTAGGCGTCATGGGAGCTGCCTGGGTACCTTGCACAGACTTGTAGAATCAGCATCCTGTGATCACACACTATCTGCACATTCATGGAGTGGAAGCCCTTCCTGTTGGCGAAGGCACCGGGCTCATCTGCTGGCGCCTTGATGGCCACATGTGTGCAGTCTATAGCACCCTGGATGCGGGGGAAACCAGCAATGGCCGCGAAGCCTCTGGCTCGCTGTGCCTGACTTGCCTCGTCCCAACCGAAGCGGATGAAGGTCAATAAACACCTAAACAGAACATCTGTAACCTGCTTGACACAAGTGTGGACAGCTGATTGGGAGACACTGCCAAGGAAGGAGCCAGAGGCATAGAAGTTGAGGGCAGCTGTGACTTTCAAAGCCACTGGCATGGGGTGTCTCAGGCCCAATCATTTGACAGATATAGTTGACTGTATCCCTTGAGAGATGGAGCCCCCCTCGCCACTGCACCTCAGACATATTGAGGTAGCTGCTTCGCTGCCTGTATACCCTTGCAGCAGGCTAGTGGCATCTCCTGTGGCCCCTTCTGCCTTGATCTACCTCTTGTCCCTGCGCCCTTTGTGCCTGTACCTATCCTCAAAAAGGTGGCTCCCCTGGAGGCTGAATGTGCACTCCTGGTCTCCTCCCCCTTCTAGCCCTCCCTTCCTCCTCAGAGGAGGTACCTCCAGTGGAGAGTTCAGCTCCCATTCCCAGGCTAAGGGAAGGCTTCCTGAAACCTGCAGGTCCAAAAAAGATTCCTCACTGCAGAGTGCTGACCTGAAGGTTAAGAGTCCAGACAAAGTAGCTGGTATGCATTTTGAAGTATTGCACATCACACAGGCAAGTTTCAATAAATTTGAAACATCAATATTTGACAGTGCACACTCGCGACCCCACTGAGCCTCCTTATCCTGCCCATGGATGAGGTTTATACAAATGTATCCTAGCTGCCTGCCCGTTGTGCCCATGCAACGACCCGAAGATTGCATGGGCTCTGAAAAATCGTGGTCAATTGGAGCATCAAGGGCCTTAAGTGGCCCGTTAATTAATGGCGGGCGCACGATGCTCTCCTCTGCGCACCCGCCCAACTAAATATTGCTATGGCGCGCAGTGACATCGGGACACTCGCCAAAGGGAAAATTCTGCCCCAAGGTTCCAAAAAATCTGTTTTACTCTCATACAGTTGCCAGGGAGAGTGATGGAGTCCGGGACTAGGGAATGAAATATATGGTAGAGTTTACTAATAAATATCCTCTTCTTTTTATGGCGCCCAGTTTCTCAGTATGATCAAGGACCAAGTCCTATTGATTCCATGGCCATTGAAACCACTATGACATTTAGTTAGATGTTCCTGGCACAAGCCCATGGGCCAAATTGCCTCCTGTGCTGTATGATTCAACTGAATTTTAATGTGGAAAAACACATGGGTATGGGGTTATATGTGGACATGAGGGAGTTTAAAGTCAGGGAATTGACAGTGTCGGGAAGCCATCTCCAACCCTACAATTTTCCTCATTTAACAGCAGCAAGTTAAGACTGCATGCGAGCAACCCTCTTGGGTCGGGAGAATTTCTTAGAATTGTACGCTCTGGCGCCAGCCAGAGAACAGGCTACACTAGACCTGGGCCAGAATTTTACCTTTGACGTGCGGGCGCGTGCCCGACATGCCGGAACGTAAAATGACGCGCGATGCCGGGCGTGCGTCTTGCCGTCAACGCGCACCATGGCAATATTTTGTTCGGTGGGCGTGCACCGGAGTCATCTGTGTGCCTGCTGATAATTGAAAGGCCTATTAAGCCATTAAGAAGTTAATTAAGTTGAAGTCTACGCTGCCCGTCCAACCTAATGGTTGGCGGGCAGGCGAAAAGGCCAAGCGGCCTTTACATTTTTTAGGAAACCTCATCCACGAGCAGGATGAGGTTTCCTAAAGCTATTACAAATTAAATAAAAACTCTCTTTTGAAATTAAAAACATGTCCCATCTCAAGTGACAGCCACCTGAGGGGACATATTTCATTGATTTTTTATTGTATTTATTAATTTTTTTCAAAAAGCGCTTCAATCTTCCTGAGGCAGCTCTGTGCCTCAGGGAGATTGAAGTGCTCTTTTACACGCATGTGCGAGCTGCACGCCAGGCCCACTCTCCCTCCTCCCCCTGCCCGCACAGGTAGCTCTGTGCTACCGCTCGGGATCCACGCAGGGCGGGCCTTAATTGGCCTGCCTGCGTAAAATTGTGGTGCGGAGCCGACCATGGGCAGTGCCTGCTCCCGCCGAGCCTGCCCGATGAGGAAAAATTCAGGCTCTGGTATTGTGCAATGAGATAGGATTAATTAATGACCTTATTGTGAAAGCACCCCTAGGTAGCAGCGATCAATATATAATTGAATTTTACATTCTATTTGAGGGATAGAAGAATGGGTCTAAGATTGGTAGAATAAACTTAAATAAGGGAACTCCTGAGGGCACGAAAGCAGAGCTAGCTAAAGTGAATTGGCAAATTAGGTTAAAGGATAGGTCAATAGAGAGCAGTGGCAGACATTTAAGGGGATGTTTCAGAATACACGGAATAGATACATTCCGAAGAGAAAAATTCCAAAGGGAGGACCCACCGTCTGCGGTTAACTGAAAAAGCTAACGATAGTATCAAACTTAAAGAAAAAGCATATAATTGTGCAAAGGTGGATGGCAGGCCAGAAGATTGGACAAAATATAAACAAACAGCAAAGAATGACTAAAAGATTAATATGGAGGGAAAAATTAGGGTATACGAGAAAGCTAGCTAGAAATTTAGGCCAGAAATTTTCCCTCATCAGGCGGGCTCGATGGGAGCAGTCAGGAAGCCAGCTGCCGCCAGCGATCGGCTCCGCTCCGCGATTTCACGCAGGTGGGCCAATTAAGACCCGCTGTGCGTGGATCGTGAGCGGCAGCGCTGAGCGCTAACTGTGTGGGTGCGGGGGGGGGTGGGGGAGGAGGGAGAGCGGGCCTGGCACGTAGGTCGCACATACGCGGGAAAGAGCGCTTCAATCTCCCTGAGGCACAGAGCTGCCCCAGGTAGGTTGAAGCGTTTTTTAAAAATTATTAAAGACATTAAAAATTTTAAAAACATCACATGAGCTGGGACATGTTTTTAATTCAAAAATAAAGTTTTCAGTTAATGTTTATTTGTGTTAGGAAACCACATCCCGCTCGTGGATGAGGTTTCCTAAAAAATGTAAAGGCCGCCTGGCCTTTTTGCCTGCCCGCCAACCGTAAGGTTGGACGGGCAGTGTTAATTTGATTTTAATTAGCTCATTAGTGGCCTTAATAAGCCTTTCAATTATTGCAGGCGCGCAGCCAACTCCAGCGTGCACCCACCAAACAAAACACTGCACGAGTGCGCGATGGCGTTGGGATACACGCCCGATGTCATCACGCGTCATATTACACTCGGGCATGTCGGGCACGCGCCCACATGCCGAATGTAAAATTCTGCCCATAAAGACAGAAAGTAAGAGTTTCTGTAGATATTTTAAAAAAGGAGAGTTAGCAAAGTGAGCCTTGGTCCTATAGAAAGTGAGTCTGGGGAATTAATAATGGAAAGTAAATAGACAGCAGATGAATTGAACAGGTGTTTTGTATCTGCCTTCACTCTACAGGATATAAGTAACATCCCAGAAATAGCTGGAAATGGAAGGGAAGGAAGAACTTAAGAAAATTACAATCACCAGGGAAGTGGTACTGAGCAAATTGTTGGAGCTGGGGGCTGACAAGTCCCAGGGTCCTGATGGGCTTCATCCTAGGGTCTTAAAAGAAGTGGCTGGTGAGATTATTGATGTGTTTATTTTAATTTTCCAAAATGCCCTAGATTTGGGGAAGGTTCCATTAGATTGGAAAATAGCAAATGTAACTTCTTTATTCAAAAAGGGAGGGAGACGGAAAGCAGGAGACTACAGGCCAGTTAGCTTAACATCTGTCATAGAGAAGATGCTAGATGCTATTATTAAAGATGTGATAGCAGAGCACTTAGAAAAATTCAAGGTAATCAGGCAGAGTCAATATGGTTTTGTGAAAGGAAAATGGAGTTAAATGGAGTTCTTTGAAGAAGTAACATGTGCTGTGGATAAAGGGGAACTGATGGATGTACTGTACTTAGATTTTTAGAAGGCATATGATAAGGTGCCACATTAGAAAATGAAAGCACATGGTGTAGGGGGTAACATATTGGCATGGATAGAAGATTGGCTAGCTAACAGGAAACAAAGAGTTGGCATAAATGGATCCTCTTTTGGTTGGCAAGATGTAATAGCTGGTGTGCCACGGGGATCAGTGCTGATCCCTCAGCTTTTTACAATTTATATAAATGACTTGGATGAAGGGAGCTAAATTTGCTAAATTTGCTTTTGACTCAAAGATAGGTAGGAAAGTAAGTTGTGTAGAGAATGTAAGGGGCCTACAAAGGGATACAGATAGGTTAGGTGAGTGGGCAAAGATCTGGCAAATGGAGCATTATGTAGAAAAATGTGAGATTGTCCATTTTGGCAGGAAGAATCTAAAAGAAGCATATTATCTAAATGATGAGAGATTGCAGAGCTCTGAGATGCAGAGTGATCCTAGTGTATGAATCACAAAAGGTTAGTATGCAGGTACAGGAAAGCTAATAGAATGTTATCATTTATTGCAAGGGGAATTGGATGCAAAAGCAGGGAGGTTATGCTTCAATTATACAGAGAATTGGTGAGACCACAACTGGAGTACTGTGTACAGTACTGGTCTCCTTATTTAGGGAAGGATGTAAATGCGTTGGAAGCAGTTCAGAGAAGGTTTACTCGACTAGTACCTGGAATGGGTGGGTTGTCTTATGAGGAAAGTTTTGACAGGCTAGGCTTGTATCTACTGGAGTTTAGAAGAGTAAGAGGTGACTTGATTGAAACAAAGAAGATCCTGAGGGGTCTTGACAGGGTGGATGTGGAAAGAACGTTTTCTCTTGTGGGAGAATCTAGAATTAAGGGGTCACTGTTTAAAAATAAAGGGTCGCCCATTTAAGACAGAGATGAGGAGAAATTATTTCTCTCAAAGGGTCATGATTCTTTGGAACTCTTCCTCAAAAGGTGGTGAAAGCAGAGTCTTTGAATACTTTTAGGGCAGAGGTAGATAGATTCTTGATAAGCAAGGGGGGGATATTGGGTATAGGTGGGAATGTGGGGTTGAGGTTACAATCAGATTAGCCATGATGTTATTGAATGGCGGAGCAGGCTCAAGGGGCCAAGTGGCCTACTCCTGCTCCTAATTTGTATGTTCCTATGTTTCCCAGGCTTCCAGGAACTCACCAGGCAAAGCATGGTAAGAACACAGTGGCAATTGAGATGGCTGAAAAATGACAAAGGAATATGCCAATAAGTACTGACACCTCTTAGCTGCTTTTTGCCTGCATATATGAAAGGTTTTTTTTCCATAGTACTTGGGCTGAGAGGTTAATTTACAAACTTTAGAGGTTATTTTGACAACTTTGGAGGTGTCATCTATGTTTTGGAGGTTTGTACATCCAATCTGCATTTTGGAGCTCTGATCTAGTAACTCTTTCGAGTACATGCACAGTTCTTGACTTTTTTTTTTTCCGGGAGTGGGACATGAACCCACAACCTTCTGACTCAAAAGGCGAGGGTGCTATGAACTGAGCCACAGCTGACACCTTTTTTTTTTTTTTTGCTCTGATCTAGTAGATGGACATGGGTGCTGCTTATACTGTGTTTTTTTAAGAAATGTGAGAGAGGGAAACCAGGTAATTATTGGGCAGTTAGTCGAACATCTGTTGTCAACAAACTGCTAGAATTCACAATTAAGGATAGTGTGACTGAACAATAGGCTGCATTTTACCAGGTGGCGGACTGCTCGCTCCCGCGGAAGGAAAGTCGGCCAGCAGCATACGCACCAGAAAGAAGCCCCGCCCTGCAGCCATAACACGCTGGGGACAGGCTAAACAAGGTGAAAATAGGCATCTGATAAGCCAGCTGCTCTAGTAGTGCCAACAGTACCAGAGCTCAGGAAGGTGCACGAATGACAGCCACAGAAAAGTAAGACCTGGGCTTTTAGGGTGGGGAGGGATCTAAGAGCCCAGGGACGGGGGGTCGAGCTTTGGAGGGCAGGTGGTGTGGAAGGAAGACGGGGGGTGGGTAACATCCTGGGGGGAGATGCCAGTTGCCAATGCACACAGGCAAGGCAGCACCCACCCACCCCCCACCCGACTAAGGTGCCCTCTCTTCCTTTCCGCCATTTTTCATCTAGGCCACAAAGAGCAGCTTGCCCACTCTCGCTCACCTGCCCATATCAACCGTATTATAATGTGAGTAGCATATTATCCTGGTCAGTAGGCTTGCTAATTGACTTTTTTTAATCACTTATTTAAAAACGGTGGGCAAGCTGCCGATTTCAGTGTCTGGAAGGGAGGGGGGAGTGGGGAGGGAGAGAAGAGACCACTGAGTGAGAGTAATGGAATGTGTTGAATAAATGGATGGAGAACATTTCTTGAGGGTGACTGTGAGGGAAGGACATGGCATTGCATAAAGATGAGAGTGTCAGTGGTGGATGAGAATGTGAGGAAGTGCACAGACAGAGACGAATAGGTGCACCTGCAAGGTAAGTTGCCATGAGGAGTGAGATGCTGGAGGAGGTTCGAGAAGGCAGATTGAGAGGTTGTGGTGATACACACATCACGATGTCTGTGAATGTGCCACTTTTCCTGCCCTGCTTAGATTATTAGCTGCTTTTGACACTAAATCCACAAGGGTGGAACCAACGCCTGCTGCTTCCCTCCTCTGCTACCTCCAGTTATAATTCTTTGTTTCATCTGCAAGCAACCTCTTCCTGTCAATAGGAAACAGTATTTCCCCTTAGGATCCTTACAGCCCCAGCAGCACATCCAGGGAGGCGTCTCTAAAACAAGGCACAGCCTTTGAATGCCTGGACTCCATCCTCCCATTTCCTTCACTTGCACTCGCGACTCCAAATCCATGGAATTGCATATTTGAAATGTTCCTTCAAATACGGGATTTGAAAATGCCTCAAGTGGGTTGTTAAGCTAATTGGGCGGCAAACCTGAAAATGATGTGGGCCAGAATCTTCTGTTCGGCGAGCGGGGATGGGCCCCGCTCACCGGCGCATAAAATGATGCGCGGTGATGTCGGGCGTGCGTTCCAATGTCACCGCGCGTCATACAGATCCTCAGTTCGGCTGGCGCGCAGTGGAATTGGCTACGCGCCCACCAAACTGTCAAAGGCCTATTAAGGCCATTTAAATTCCAATTAACATAATTAACTGAGCTGCTTAAGGTTGGCGGGCAGGCGAAGAGCCCAGGTGGCCTTTGCATTTATCATGGAGCCTCATCAACGGGTGGGATGAGGTTTCATGAAGGGTCTATAAATTAAATACATTTTTAAATTAAAATTCATTAACATGTCCCAGCTCATTTAACACTGTCACATGAGGGGACATGTCTTAAAAACTTTTTTTTTAATTAAAATTTTTAAAAATCAAACTAATCTTCCCGAGGCAATTCTGTGCCTCAGGGAGATTTCTGTGCTCCTTCGCGCGTCTGCGCAAAAAAGTGCAGGCCCCGACTCAGCCTACTCCCCCTGCTCGCACAGGAAATGCTCAGCGCTTCCAGGTGCGCGTCACACTTGGTGGGTCTTAATTGGCCCTCCCATGCAAAATGGCGCCCAGATGATTGGATGGGCTGCACGCCCACCTGCGCCCGCTCCCGCCTAACCACCCCACCCCGGCAGGGAGAAAATTCTCCCCGTGGTAATGCAGTGGCTGGGTTGTAAAGATGCACTGCTCTTAGCTCCAGGTTTCCCACTCACCCTGGGACCGCTCCCTCCATCCCCATTCCTACTCCCTGCTTCTGGCATGTTGCAAACTTTAAATCCAGCCCTTTGATTCTCTGAACTGATGAGGTTTCCTAAAAAATGTAAAGGCCACTTGGCCTCTTTGCCTGCCCACCAACCATAAGGTTGGACAGGCAGCATAAAATTGAATTTAATTAGCTTGTTAATGGCCTTCATAGGCCTTTTAATTATTGGCAAGCGCGCAGCCGACTCCGATGCGCGCCTGCCGAACGAAATATCGCGCATCATTTTACACCTGGGTGTGTCAGGCGTGCGCCCGTATGCCGAGCATAAAATTTTGCCCCTGATGTTTTCATTCTAAATGGGGTTGGGTAACACTGATTATGCAGCTCCTTAATTCACTGTGCACTTTTCATTTATTCATTCATGGGATGTGAACATCGCTGGTAAGGCCAGCATTTATTGTCCATCCTTAATTGCCCTGGAGAATTGCTCTAATTTGTGTGGTACAGGTTCTCCCACAGTGCTTTTAGGTAGGGAGTTCCAGGGTCGTGATCCAGTGATGCTGAAGAAACAGCGATATATTTCCAAATGTTCAAGTGTATAAAGTTGAAATATTTTTGGATTATGCAAACTATTGCTCTCAGCATCTTAATTAGATTTCTTTACAGAAGCTCCAAGTCAACTTTGGCAGCCAAGTGTAGAATGTGTGAGATACATGGGGATTAATGAGCCACAAATCAATGAGGATGGGAAGAATGATGTCAGATTGCATATTCAGATCCTGAGCACCTAGGTATCAGTTACCTAGTAGTCAACACTTAGCTTGCCACCTAGTTGCCGAGATATTCAGGTATTAAGTGGCAGCTATTAATACTGTAAACAACACTTGGTTTTTAAACAATTTGAACTGCTCAGTTTGTAAACAAAGGCAACTCATTAGCACTTGATTTTCTGAAGCATTTTAAACATTTAGTGCAACTGCAATCTCCCAGGACAGTCCTACCATAGAATCTACATTCTCACACTGCAGAATTTAGTTGGGATCGCCATAGGCATCGGCCTTGATGTGTTGCAGAATTCCACAGGTTCTGCTTAGAGTATATTACTGTACACTGCAGTACTGATGCCAGTGCCCCAAGAAATGGAAGACTTCTTTCCCACACCATCCCTTCAGCCATGTGTTCACCTTCTGATATAATCTGCTTATTGGGTTGGGTAATAATCCCGTAAAAAAAGTATATTTAAAAACATGTTTGTGAAACCATAAATATTAGTAAGCATAATAAAAATTAACAAATTCAACTGACAGCCGGATTCATGATTTGCCCCAACCTCAAAACAAGCTGGCTCCAAATGCTTCGGTCACTTTCCCATGCTAATGTCGTGAAGACACTTACCACAGCTCCTCAAGGATGGTGTTCTTTTTCAGCATTAAAGCCAAAGCCTTGGCACCTTGACTGCCAACATCGTTACCTACAAGACTAATGATCAGAAAAGAATCCTTTGAAATACATACCTCAAGGCAACAGGTTTTTAAAAGTGAAGTTTGAATCAACAAATTTTGTTCGAGGCATTATTACACCAGCATCCTTACCTTAGCCATAACATGCTTGTGTTATTCTCAAGAGCTGCTGCTAAAGCACAAGCTCCAGCACCTCCAATTTTGTTTCCCCAAAGTCTGGATAAACATTGAAGTAGACACTTTATGAATCCCAATATTACAGAAATATAGTAAACAGCGTAAAATTACTTCATGGTCGTGGTTTAAGACATTGCCGCGTTATGTTGAAGTGAAATGGGGGCCATTTTAACCAAACGTGCCTGGCTGGAAACTGGCTGGCTGGGCTGTCTGTTTTGCACCATCAGATTTTACTTTCTATTAACTTCAAAAATTACTTCCAAAACCACATAAGTGATATGTTCTAGTTTCTGTTATTTTAGCTAATTTACATATTCTTTATCCGTTACTTTAAAGGCACATTTTCTGCAGTAGAAATGACCAACAATCTTCTAAACCCAACAGATAAAAGAGATTACAAAGAGATGGTTCTAATGCAAGTATTGATTATTGGCTTTTCCAATCCTACATGAATGAAGTGTGTATCATGTTAAGTATCAGCATGTGAAATGCAGAACAAGGAAAATAACAGTTAATGACATACCCCAAGTACTGGATGGAGTTGTTCTGTTTTAAACCTTCTGCCAGCACTTCCGCTCCAGCAGCTGTTAAGTGGTTGTTGCCTAGCCTGGAAATGTTAAAGAATGAATACTAGGGATAAATTTAAGGACATTTCAGAGGCACTCATCCTGATCAGCTATTGTAAAGATGGAATCGTCTATAGTCACTCTGCTTTGAAAATCCACTTGACCCTTCCTAAATCAAAAAAAACTGTCTGCTTTTGCTTTAACCATTATAAGTTTTTAAGGAAGCCAAAACACGGTAAAGGTAACAGTAACTCTAACTCAATCATTTCATGAGTTTTGGTGCAAAAATCATTGTTGCTATTTTATACAAACATAAACCAATATAGATTGACAGTTGGTTTATAAACCTCATTCATGGCTTATTTAATCTCTACAAACCAAAGCTCTTCACACAAGCTGAAGCTAGTGCTCAGGCTGTATAATACCCACAAAAAATTTTTACCAAATCCCACACATACATCAGGAAGATCCCAGGCCCACACATAAACTATTCTGTGGGGCTGCCGGTTAGAAATCAGGACCAGGACGAACGGTGATTTTTAATGTCCTGAACACAGAATTTCTGACATATTCTGGCAAACCTACCACCATCCTGGCCAAAATCCAAAAATGCAGCACAGTCACCAACCTGCATTTATATTGTGTCTTTAACATAGTAAAATCTCCCAAGGCACTTCACAGGAGCATTATGAGACAAAATTTGAGACGTAAGGAGATATAGAGCAGATGACCAAACATTTGGTCAAAGTGGTACATTTAAAATGTCTTTTATGTCTTAATGTCTTAAAGGAGAAAAGAGAGAATAGAGAGACAAAAGGGTTTAAGGAGGGAATTCCAGAGTTTAGAGCCTTGGCAGCTCAAGGCATGACCACTAATAGGGGAGAGATTAAAACAAGGATGCGCAAGAGGCCAGAATTAGAGAGGCACAGATATCTCAGAGGTTTGTGGGGCTGGAGGAGATTATAGAGATAAGAAGGGGGAAGCTACAGAGGGGCATTCCTGACCTGTGGGGACAATCCTGACCTGTGAGGTTTAGCTACTCATTGGGAAAATTTTCCCAATCGACAAGGAACCACAGCTTAAATGTTTCTCACCTAGTCCTACCTGCGAAGTCAGGAATCTCAAATTTACAAAAAAAAACATGCAGGTGCCCCATAGTCCACCTGACAAAGAAGTGGGTGGCAAGTCTGAATTTAGGAAACGTGCCCAAATAATACAAACTGGTATTTTTAAAAAATATTCATGTTTCAGAGAAAGGAGAGATGGAATGGATTTTTAAACAGGCAAAAGAAAACACAACTGACTTTACTGTTCTTAGAATCAAATCAAAAAGATTTGCCTGTTTTCATAAAAGGGTGAAGAGCTTTTGCGATCTGGTGCCCCATTTAGCCTTTAGCGTTCAGTAGGCTTTTTAAAGGTGTTCACTTCACCTAGGCTGAAGTGAGATGCTGGATTTTAGCAGGTAATTTTGTTCACTCTTATCCTTCTTTAAGCCTTAATGTTTTAAATGCTATTTTAATCTAAGTGCAACAAGGAGCAGGGTAGTAGGGGTTGGGAGAAAAGGAACCATATTTGTATCAGGACACTGACAGAGGACAGATTCTTACGGCAGTAATTTCTTTGAACAATGCTTTCCTATTAACTTCACTAATTGCAGCAACAGGAAACAGCCTTTTATATCATACAAAAAAATCCTGACATTTCAAAGCCCTCTCGCGAGATCACAAGTGAGACTCAATTTTACTTTGAAATTATATCTCTCGTGATAAATTCTTGAGATTTTGTATGATCAGAGGAAATCAATCCACTGGGAACAATTGCTTTTGTCGGAGAACCTTCAGGGTCCTTCCCAAAGACCTTAAAAGGAAAAACATGCCAGCTTATAGCTGCGATAGTTTTGTTGATGCTTTATAGCGTAGTGAGTAATGCAGACACATCCCTTGATGAGGGAGGGGGATGGCGAGTGGTGGACTCAGCTGCTCCAAGCCTACTGGAATTGAAAGCAGAACTTGGTGCAGGGCAGAATCCTGGTGCAGCCTAGCTGGTTTCACCCCAAATTCCAATCCACTTGAGTTCATTTGTCCAATTTAAGCCCCAGTTGGAATTTTAGGCTTTTAACCTCTAATCGCTTCCTGTATTGAACCCTCCTAGTAACATTGATCTTACCTTAATGCGAGAAAGTTGTCCTTATGTTTAAGCAGCTTTGCAAAATAGGGGGTGCATGCATCAGTTAAATTGTTGTGAAACAACCTTCAAAAAAAACATAGGAATTTGAACAGTAAATGCATTTCCCTTGAATATTCTTTTATATCCAGTCTGGTTATTACACTTCACCGATTTGTTACAGCATTTGTTAGGAGTCTCATGAAAATTCATGTTACACCTGAATCAGAAATCATCTGAATTAAGGAAGAAGCAGAGATGTAACCACTAGCGTGGGGGTGCGGGGCTGAATTGGTGGATGATGATGGGAAAGGAAATGAGGAGGGTGGTGGGGGGTGTCTCCCCTAAACCTTGATATAGGTTTTGTTCCGTCTCTCCCAATTTCAGACTTGCCTGGCCCATATTCCCAGCTCTTTACAAATGGCGGTGCTGGAAATCACAGAATCTTTACAGTGCAGAAGGAGGCCATTCGGCCCATCGAGTCTGCACTGGTTCTCTGAAAGAGCATTCTACCTAGTCCCACTCCCCTGCCTTATCCCTGTAACCTTGCACATTCTCTCTTTTCAGGTAGCAATCCAATTCCCTTTTGAATACCTTGTTCAAACCTGCCTCCACCACCCTCTCAGAAGTTTGTTCCAGACTCCAACCACCCTCTGGGTGAAAAGATCTTTCCTCACATCGCTATTACTCCTTTTGCCAATTATTTTTGAATCTGTGCCCTCTAGTTCTTGATGCTCTCTTGAGTGGGAACAGTTTCTCACCATTTACCCTGTCCATACCCCTCAGGATCTTGAATACCTCTATCAAGTCTCCTCTCAGCCTTCTTTTCTCCAAGGAAATGTCAGTAAACAAATCTATGTGCACATCTCTACATCATTTTTCGTGCTATTTTCTTATATCAACTTCCTTATAGTTATACAGCATATATTATACATTTTCTTTTTATATCAATAAATAATTTTAACTCTCAGCAGTTGCAAACAGAAACACCCAGTAGAATTGTCCTTACGCAATCTTTTGTAAATTGCAGCTGTCAAGAGCTCGGTCAACCAGTTTGGAGATTCCTTGATCAGAAATGTTATTTCCCCGGAGGCTGCAAGATGTAAAGATAAGATTGGTTACACAACATAAGCAATGTAAATAAAAAGAGCTGCAAGAATCAATATAACTCCATTTTAATACATTTGTTCCACTGTACATTTTTTGACTGAAAATGTCTAATTATAGTAATGATGTTCAGTCCACTGGTAGGATAACATAAATCTAATATTGTTTTTCAAAATGGTCACATCAAGCAAGGTTGCTGGAATAAGACTGGTCGAAGGTTTGGCTGCTAAATTGTCAGCATCTTCAGGTAACAACTCAAATTCTCTGCAGCCACGAGTATCCACGCTCAAGAATGTTATCCATATGGGATGAATATCCCCAAAACATATTACTAAAATAAATTTGTTATTTGATTCTGTTCAAACACAGCGACAGTTTGTGAGTTGTAGCCTGAACAGCAGCTCTAGGGTGGGCCTATACCAGTAAAAGGCTCTTTCCTCCAATTTAGACTTTCTTAGCTTATATGTTGATAAAATTAAAAGTCTTTTTGTTTCTGATCAATTATCAAAGCTTAAAAAATGTTCTCAATCTTGGTTTGACTTGCCAACAGGTTCTATTACAATGTCCATTGGATGTGATCCTTATTCACTGATCCAGCTGTTGAAATAGTATTTTGCTCCACTTAGTGTATAACATTAGTACTGCACTGTATGTAGCAAGAGGTATTAAAATTAATATTAAGCCATAAAATTTAAAACACTCCTGCAATCCTTGAACTGGCTTTTAAAAAAAATCATGTTGAAGCATAAGAATGAAGTAAGGAAATTGTGTTCTGACATTAAATGCTTCCTGCTAGTTTTGCAGGATAAGGGCTTAACTTGTTTTTAGTTTGCTTGTATAGAGAATTGTGTGTGGCCTTTAATCTTAAATAGATTTTATAGTTTTTGACAATTGGTGAAACATGGCCACAAGTACACAATTTGCAATATAAGGCCATTCAATGATCAACATCAATTAACACAAATAACATTCATCAATAAAATTTTGCATAGTAATTAAAGTAATTTTAAATATTAATCTGAAAAGACTTTACAATAAATTAGCTTTAGAGCTAATGAAATCCAGGAACCGCCACAAATTTAGGCAGTTGTTTAAACTGCGGAATTTTTAAAATCAGTTAACAAATAGGAACTGAAATCTTCCTGGCGGTTTTTGGAGGATAGTCACATCTCAGACAACAAATTCCAGATTTCCATGTTTAACTACACATGTGCAGTCAGCAGGGGAAGAATTTTCTGCCTGTCGGGCAGGCTGGTTGGGAGCGGGCGCGGAGCCGTAGTGCTCAGCGCTGCTGTGCGGGCAGGAGGAGGAAGGAGAGCCGGGGCCTGCGCTCTTTCGCGCATAAGCATGAAAGAGCACAGAAATCTCCTTGAGGCACGGAGCTGCCTCAGGGAGATTAAGTACAGATTGAAAGTTTTAAATAAAGGTTACAATTATTTAGACATGTCCACTCATGTGACAGTGTCACATGAGCTGGGACATGTTCATGAACTGTGAAAAAAATATTTATTTATTTAATAAAACCTTCAGGAAACCTCATCCCGCCAGTGGATGAGGTTTCCTGAAAAACGTGAAGGCCGCTTGGGCTCTTCGCCTGCCCGCCAACCTTAAAGTTGGATGGACAGCGCTGATAATTGCTTCAATTGGTTTTTTAATGGCCTTAACAGGCCTTTGACAGTACGGCGGGTGCGCAGCCGCTGAACGAAAGATCTGAATGACGCGCGGTGACATCAGGACGCAGACCCGACATCACCCCGCGTCATTTTACGCGTCGGCGTGCCAGGCCCGCCCCCGCACACCGACCTGAAAATTCTGGCCCAGACGTTGCTGTTCGATTTCCATGCAGACAACAGTGTGCGCTGTTAGCCTTACCGTTATTACCACAGAAAAATCCAGCCCAATGTAATGTGTAGTTGAAACAGAGACCAGAACAGAAACCAATATAGGAATCTGTGTTCAAACATAAGAGCCATCAGAAAACCTGAAGCATGTTAAACGATTATTAACTATAACATGGAACCAGAAATTCTGGCAGTTCAGAGACCGTTCACTGCAGCTCATAGAAGGTTCACTAGGCTTTTCTCTGGGGTGAAGGGTTGTCTTATGAGGGAAGGTTGAGCAGGTTGGGCCTATACTCATGGCAGCTTCGAAAAATGAAAGGTGATCTTATTGAATCATACAAGATTCTGATGGGACTTGACAGGGGAAATACTGAGAGGATGTTTCCTCTCATAGGGGAATCCAGAACACGAGGTCACTGTTTTAAAAATAATGGGTCTCCCATTTAAGATGGAGATGAGGAATTTCTTCTCTCAGGAGGTCATTAATCTTTGGAATTCTCTTCTTCAGGGAGCAGTGGAGGCTGGGTCATTGAATATATTCAAGGCTGAGTTAGACATATTTTTGGTCAACAAAGGCGACAAAGGTTATGGGAGTGCTGGCAGGAAAGTGGAATTAAAGCCACAATCAGATCAGCCATGAACTTACTGAACGGCAGAGCAGCCTCAAGGGGACAAATGGCCTATTCCTGCTCCTAGTTCTTCTAATGTGATACCTGCTAACTACTCTTCCAGGTCACAATTCATGGAACGGGAAAGCCATTTTTATTTTTATAGACTGCCCTTCCTATATTTCATGTATTTCAAGAAAAGTGGTATCTCTGAATTATGGTGGCCTGTTGTTCCATATCTGCCATTTTAGTAGATTTAGCATTGGCAATGTAGCAATTAGGCATAACCAGAGATTTTCAGTGTCGAAAAAGCATTCAAAAAGAAAAATCTGGCATTTATAAAGCACGTTCCAAAATTTCAGCAGATCCCAAAGTGCTCCAAATGAAGTACATTTGATTAGTAACCACTATTGTGACGTTAAAAACTACAGCAGCTAGCATTCACACATGATCTCAAAAACAGTAGAGATAAATGACCAGATAAACTGTTTTGGTGGTGTTGGATGAAGGATAAATGTTGACCAGAACACAAGTACATTCACTGGAAGTTGCTGTTTGATTTCCATGCAGGCAACAGTGTGTGCTGTTAGCATAACACTCTCTCTGCTCCTCTTCATCTATTGCTGTAGGATCTGCTAGGTCCGCTGTTTAACATCTTATCCAATAGATGGAATCTCTAACAGTGCAGTACTTCCTCAGCAACACACTAAATGGTTAGCCTAGATATATGTTCAAGTGTCAGGATTGGACTGTACATCCATGACTTTCGGACTCAGAGGCAAAGAGTGCTAGTAATATATCAAGGCTAAAATCTTCAAAGATAAGAACATGGAGAAAGGAGAAACATTTTTCGTCATTAGCGAAACTTTCCATCTTCCAATCAACAAGACAAACGCAACAAGAACACTAGAACAGAAGAATTAGGAGCAGGTGTAGGCCATTTAGCCTTCATGCCTGCTTTGCCATTCAACAAGATCATGGCTGATCTAATTGTGGCCTCAACTATATTTTCCTGTCTGCCCGCCATAACCCTCGACTTCTTTGCTGATCAAAAATCCAACTCAGGCTTAAAAATATACAATGAACCAGCCTGCACTGCTCTCTGGAGAAGAGAAATCAGCAGACTAACAACCCTCAGAGGAAAAAGATATCTCCTTATCTCAATCTTAAATGGGAAACCCCTATATTTTAAACACTGTCCCCCAGTTGTAGACTCCCATCACAAGGGGAAATATCCTCTCAGTATCCACCCTGTCAAATGTCCTCAGGATCTTACATGTTTCAATCAGATCACTTCTCATTCTTCAAAACTTCAATGGATATGGGCCCAACCTGCTTAACCTTTCCTCATGAGATAATCTCTCCATCTCAGGAATCAGTCGAGTGAACCTTCACTGAACTACTTCTAATGCAATTATATCCTTTCTGAAATGAGATCAAAACTGTACACAGTACAACTGTAGCATAACTTCTCTACTTTTATACTTGATTCCTCTTGCAATAAAAGCCAACATTCAATTTGCCTTCCTAATCACTTGCTGTATCTGCATAGCAACTTTTTGTGATTCATGCACCAAGGCACCCAGATCCCTCCGTACATAGAGTTCTGCAGTCTCTCTTCATTATCTATTGCTCATCTATTCTTCCTGCTAAAGTGGACAAATTCACATTTTCCCACATTATACTCCATCTGCCAAATTTTTGCCCACTCACTTAACCTATATGAATCCCCCCGTAGACTCTATGGGCAGGATCTTCCGGTCGGCGAGCAGAGGCGGGGACCGCTCGCTGACACGTAAACTGACGCAGGCTGACGTCGGGTGGAACCCCTGACATCACCCCGCGTCATTTCCATTTTCAGGTCGGCGGGGCTGCACCCGAGTCAGCTGCGCGCCCGCCGGCCTGTTAACAGCCTATTGAGGCTATTGAAAAAACAATTAAAGTCATTAATGGACCTGCCCGTCCAACCTTAAGGTTGGTGGGCAGGCCGGGAGCCCTGGCGGGCTTCGGAAAAAGCATGAAATCTCATCCACGGGTGGGATGAGATTTCATGAGGGTATTTAAATTTTTAATAAAGGTTTCAATAAAAATTATGGACATGTCCCAACTCATGTGATAGTGTCACATAAGGGGACATGTCAGGGAAATTTTTCTATCATTTGTATTACAAATTTTAATTTGGAGCCAATCTCCCGGAGGCAGCACTTAGCACTTAGCACGTGCAAAAGAGCACACTCCCGACTGAGGGAATTCGCCCCACGCCCGCACATGGAGCGCATAGCGCCTCTTGGCAGATGTCATGCTGGGTGGGCCTTAATTGGCCCACCCACATAAAATGGCGGCACACCCCCAATCGGGGATGCCAATCAGAGGCGCGCCCACTCCCGCACTTACCCCACAATGGGGGAAAAAATTTTCCCCATGTCCTCTTGACAACTTACTTTCCTATCTATCTTTGTGTCACCTGCAAATTTAGCAACCATACATTCAGTCCCTTCACCCAAGCCATTAATATGCATTGTAAACAGTTGAGGTCCCAGCACCGATCCCTATAGCACTCCACTAGTGACATCTTGCCAATCCAGAAATGACCCATTTATTCCTACTCTCTGCTTCCTGTTAGCCAACCAAACCTCTATCTATGCTAATCTGTTACCCCCTACACCACAGCTCTTGTTTTGTGAAGTAATCATTGATGTCGCACCTTATCGAATGCCTTTTGGAAATCCAAGTACAACACATCTACAGGTCCCCCTTTATCCACATTGCTTGTTACCTCCTCAAAGAATTCTAATAAATTAGTCAAACATGATTTCTCTTTCACAAAACCATGTTGACTCTGCCTGATTGTATTATGATTTTCTAAATGTCCTGCTATTACCTCCTTAATAATGGATTCTAGCATTTCCTCTATGACAGATGTTAGGCTAACTGACCTGTAGTTTCCTGCTTTCTTTCTCCTTCCTATCTTGAATAGAGGTGTTAAATTAGCAATTTTCCAATCCACTGGGAACTTGCCAAAATCTAGGGAATTTTGAAAGATCACAAACAATGCATCTATTATCTCTGTAGCCACTTCTTTTAAGACCCTGGGATGAAAGCCATCAGGTCCAGAGGACTTGTCAACTTTTAGTTCTAATAGTTTTCCCGGTACCTTTTCCCTAGTGATTGTTTTAAGTTCATCCCTCCCTTTTTGCAAATGACTTTCAAGTATTCTTTTTATGTCTTCTACAGTGAAGACAGATGCTATTTCTTGTCTCTACCCAAAATGATTCTACTTCTTGATCTTCTGAACGAAGGTCATCTCTCACTACTGTAATAATGTCTTCCTTAATTAGCAGAGCTACTCCACCATCTTTTCCTAGCTTCTTGTCCTTCCAGAATGTCAAATAGCCTTGAACATTGCGGTTCCAGCCTTGCTCACCTTGCAACCACATCTCTGAAATGGTTCTCAGGCTGTGCATATTTATTTCTGTTTGTGCTAACAGTTCATCGCTTTTGTTGCAAATGCTGCACACAGAAAGGCACAGAGCCTTAAATTCTGGCTTTTTACCATTCTTGCAAACTCTGGCCTTATCTGCTAGTGCACTCTTAAGTTTATATGCTCTGTCCCTTCCTGCCATACTCTGATTATCATTACCCATGTTTCTACCCAGCTCTATTGCCTTTCCTTTTCTCTTAATTTTACCAAATCTCCCCTCAGGTGATCCCTCACCTTCACAATTTAGTTTGAAGCCCTCTCTACTGCCCTAGTTATATGACTCACCAGAACACTGGTCCCAGGATGGTTCAGGTTAAAGACCATCCCAATGGTGCAGCTCCCACTTTCCCCATTACTGGTGCTAGCCCCCCATGAATCAAAACCCATTTCTCCCAAGCCAATCTTTGAGCCATGCATTTAGCTCCCTAATCTTATTTACTCTATGCCAAGAATGCCAAATTTCAAACGATCACCACAATTTACACTGCAGGAGAAAAGGGTGCTGACTGGTTGGCAAATCGACACTGATTGCTTTCTCCATGGCAATGCCTTGGCCAATGGAGATTTATAGGCGCTCCAAGCTCCTGAGTAATTAAAAAAAAGGTGCAAAGTATGAACATAGTCCTTTTGTTTGCAGAGAACGGATCCCTATGTATGAAAGTTTGTTGCTCTTAGCAAGTGTAATTGAGTTAGAAGCTCGACTGGTTATCTTAAATAGTTTAATTAAGTTAAGCAAGCCATTTCACGCTGCTACTATGCAGTTGCTACATGAATGGTACTTTCACTAACAGGATGTTGCTGTCAGTCCAAAAAGATGTTTTGCCTTCCACAAAATTGTGTAACCCTTGTTTGAATTTCAGTGCCGGTGTGATGCAGGTACTAACACTGTATAACCCAGTGACGGCTGATCAAATCAAACAGTACGTTCCTTCAGTTGTTTGTAACAGGCAGAGTACAGACCATACTCAACCAGCCCACACTTAAAAAACAAAACATCTACTGTTAGATGTGATTCCATGATTAGACAGCACTTGCTGAACAATCCTGACCGTGCTAATAGTTACAGTAACAGCTAACTTAACATAAACAGAGAAGTTCATAACGTTTCTCATTTATGCTTGTTATAAGCAACATACTGTCATACACAGCAATCCATTCTCTGCAAAAAAAAGGAATATGTTCAAACCTTGTGCCTTTTTTTAATTAACTGAGGCCTGGGGAGCCTTTTGTTCCCTATTGCTTTCCCTCATGCTTCAGCCAGAGTCGACTTGCCAGCCAATCGGTATCCTTGTCTCCTGTGGTATAAATTGTTGTGATTGTTTGAAATTCGACATTCTTGCAATGTCCTGATGAGTGCAGGATGAAAAGCTTCAATAACATGTCTCTCTTTTCAGAAATATTCAAGTTCTGTACTACCAAGCAACTATTTTTCATCATCTTTGACAGAGCTAACAAATCAAAAGCTACCACTATAACCTCACTAAATTAAGTGCTTATTATACTCAAGTCCATTTATTAAAACCTTTTCATTTCCACAAGACACTACTCAGTTGAATTTGTATTATTTTTTCCCCATTACCCATTCCTATGTGTTCCCAAACCAATGACTAGAATTAACTCATTTCCAATATTAGGGGAAAAATGCATTTCATGGTCCTACAATATTCCTGTCTTCTATTTTAATAACAAATCTATGGGGAGGATTTTCCGCTCGTCGGGCAGGCGGGCCTGGGAGCAGCTGCGCAACAGACTGCCACCCGCGATCGGGGCACCGACCACGGTTTCAGCATGAAGTCAGTGCATGTGAGTGGGTGCGCTCACAGAAAGCTCCCTGAAGGCATAGAGCTGCCTCAGGGAGCTGAAGCTTTTCCATGTTAAAACTAAAGTTTGAAAAAATAAGGAAAATATGTTCCCTCATCTGACTCTGCCACATGAGCAGGGACATGTTGCAAATGAGTTCTGAAAACTTTTATTTTATTTTTAATTAACATTATCCTGCTGTGGTTGAGGTTTCCTTAAAAATCGAAAGGCTGCTTGGTCTATTCACCTGCCAGCCAACGTAAGGTTGGACGGGCAGGGAAATATTCTAGTTAATTAATCAATTAATGGACTTAACAGCCCTCTTAATTGTCAGCAGGCGCGCTGCCAACTCCCGCTCATGGCTGCGGACCAAAATATCGTGCACTATTTCACAATCCCGTCCGCACACAGAGGTAAAAATTCAGCCCTTTGACTTATGAACAAGGAACTTTTCTTCAGATATCTTGGTTGCTCTTATGTACAGATGAGAAACTAGCAGCAAAAGACTAGTGCAGTTAATTGAAGTTCTGAGTTTTCAATTATTTTCTTTCCCAAAATAGCAGATAAAGGAATGTAATACGAACATGTTAAGCATTCATCTACCAATATCGACAGCTGTAATTTCAAGCTAAAAACACTTACTAAATAGATTGGCAAATGTCCAAGCAGGGAAGGAGCTGTTCAATTCCTAAATCACCGACTGAGTTGTAATCCAATTGTAATCCCACGGGATTTTTCAAGTGTTTGAGGACGTAAGCAAGAGCAGTGCACTCAACTGGCCCTATTCCACAATAGGTCAATTTCAAGTGATCCACGTCCAATTTACTAACAGCTTGTTTGGCCAAATCATTGTCCTGCATTTCATAAATGCATTTGATCCACCATACGAATTCTGGCAAAGCATGCATACTTTTCTTCTCTCCACCAACAGCTGGTGGTATAGATAGGAAATGTTTCTGTATGCTCTTTGCTAAGCACTTTTTAACCAGTTTGCACTTCTTGGATCGCCGCTGGATGAGAGAAGTCTTCCCCATCAGGTTCCTGTGCCTACCAGACAAAAGCCCAGAAACAAAGCTCGCTGTTATTTGGAGATTTGATCTCTCCGCTTCCTGTAGCATAACTTCACTTCTTCTTTTGTGTTGTTCACCAGATTGGTCGCAATAAAATAGCCAACCTTTAAGGCAGGCTGCTGACATCATGTTTGGGGAAGTATTTTCCTGGTTATGTTTGAATAATGAGTAAAGAGTAGATTGTCCCACATTATCATTTAAAGTGATGTACAGTGCAGCAAAGAAACACTGGACAGTGATGTGAAGAAACTCATAATTCCTTTTATTAACCACACTACAAGCATGTGAGAAACTATGACTATGGACGAGGAATCCTAAAGAAATGTCCTCTTCAGATACCTCGGCCTCTCGTAGCTGTGCAGCTGAGAATATGTAACAGCAAGAGGTTAAACCATCCAGTGCTAATTTGCTAAGGCGGAGGATTGTCGCAACTCGGCTCAGTAGAACTTCATTAATTCCTTGACAGCTTTGTGTAAAATGCAATAAAAAATGTTCCAGAATCAACAGATAAACATCAGTCATAGTGTGAGTGAAATCACTGCAATTCTGCATTAACTGCTCATGGCATTTTGACACTATCCAACAGAAGAAAGGCACATGGCAGAGCCCATGAAGAGCTGAGTTTGCCTCGACAAAATGTAAAATATGTTCTGCACTTGATGAGTTGCTGTGGCATTTCCTTATGAACATTTCAATTCCCTCCCGTGAGAATCCTTTTAAAGTGATCTCTTTCTGCAGATATTTTCTTAAATTGGCAGTTACTGCATTTGGTCGGCTGGTCATAACGTTTTTAGTGTTTTTCATCAAGTTTCCTTGCAGTAGATTAAAGATCAGATTCAGTGCAGTGATGGGTTTGGTGGGAGAACAGTGCTTTTCTTCATCAGTAAATTGGAATTTAAATTCGTCAAACCCATCAAACATGAACATGATCTCTTCAGGGTGGTCCAAGATGTACTGGAACACCTCATCTTGGTGATCGTCAGGCCAGCAGCAATGTTCAAACAATAATATTTTAAGTGAAACAGGTTTATCAATGAAGTTTAACCTTCTGCAGCTGAAAGCAAATACAAATGTGATGTCCTGGAATGCTTGTTTTGTTGCCCATAATTGTTGTATTTTCTGCAGTGAAGTGCTTTTCCCACTCCCTGCTTCCCCAGTGATTAACACAGTATCTGCATACTTATTTGATACTCCATCTGACCCAAAGATGTCTTCCAGACCAACAAGGAAAGACAAGCAGTCATTTTCAGCAGCAGTATTGGCTATTTCCAAGATACAATCCACATAAATATCCTCCAGGCACATATTTTCAGTTCCTGCATAGTTTGTCAGAAATCGGGACTGAGCAGCCAATGTAGAACTCAACTTTTCCTGATACTTCAAGCAAATATTACCTAAAGGAGAGTGAAACGTATAAAAGGAACAGTTTACTGCAACCTTGCACTGTCTTAGCAACATGTAATCAGCATCAACCACAGATAAGTGAGTGACCCTTCATCACTTTCACAAGTAATTCCTGCTAGATTCTGAAATTATCTTGGGAATTATACAGAAAAGAAATGACCTGAGATTTCTAATTTTGGACAATTTTTTCCTTTTGTTTTTAAGGAGTATTAAGTAATTTTTTAAACAGGATATCTAATATGATATTAAAGAAAAGTACATGACCAAAAACTGGGGAAAGGATTGATGCATACTTGTGAAGAATTTAAAATTATACAATACACTCATGCTCCTCCCATATGATATGTAGTGTTCCATGTTGTTTGCAGCAGGAACACGTTTGCAGAAAGATTCTTATTGTTCTATTTGCAATTTAAAGTAATGTGACAAAATCATCTGCTCCATTTCTTAACTATCTTGTACATCGCTGTAAAATCATCTCTCAGACTCTACACTGAGACACTCAAATTCAGGTTGGGAGACTGCTTTACGGAACACCTCCATTCAGTCTGCAAGCATGACCCTGAACTTCCTGTCACTTCTTACTTCAATTCTCCACCTTGCTCCCACTCTGACCTTCCTGTCCTTGGCCTGCTATGGCATTCCAATGAAGTTTAACGCAAGCTCGAAGATCAGCGCCTCATCTTTCAACTCGACACTCTACAGCCTCTGGATTCAACACACAGTTTAACAATTTTAGATCATAAACTCGGCTTCCGTTTTTAAAAAAAAATTTGTTGCTGGTTCTATTATTTTTCCTCGATTCTTTCTTTATTCTTCACTTTACATTTGGACAGCTACTACCCTGCTATTCACACATCATCTAGACACATACAAAGAACAAAGAAAAGTACAGCACAGGAACAGGCCCTTCGGCCCTCCAAGCCTGCGCCGATCATATTGCCCGTCAACTAAAACATTTTGCACTTCCAGGGTCCATATCCCTCTATTCCCATCCTATTCA
The DNA here is from genome assembly GCF_964194155.1 of Cetorhinus maximus. NCBI lineage: Eukaryota > Metazoa > Chordata > Chondrichthyes > Lamniformes > Cetorhinidae > Cetorhinus > Cetorhinus maximus. The sequence goes on from NC_135884.1 coordinate 111,407,301, forward strand.
TGTATTTGTCAAGCTGCCTCTTAAACCCAACTATCGTACCTGCTTCCACCACGTCCTCTGGCAGCGAATTCCACACACTCACTACCCTCTGCGTAAAAAACTTGCCCCGCACATCACCTTTATAGTTTTCTCCTCTCACCTCTCCCCAAGTAATTGACTCTTCCACCCTGGGAAAAAGCTTCTATCTACTCTGTCCATGCCACTCATAATTTTGTTAACTTCTATCAAGTCGCCCCTCAATCTCCGTCGCTCTAGTGAGAACAATCCGAGTTTCTCCAACCTCTCCTCATAGCTAATAACCTCCAGACCAGGCAGCATCCTGGTAAACCTCCTCTGCACCCTCTCCAATGCCTCCATATCCTTCTGGTAATGTGATGACCAGAATTGCACGCAATATTCCAAGTGTGGCCTAACCAAGGTTCTATACAGCTGCAGCGTGACTTCCCAGCTTTATACTCAATATCCCTGCCAATTAAGGCAAGCATGCCATATGCCTTCCTGACTACCTTATCCACCTGCATTGCCACTTTCAGTGACCTGTGGACCTGTACATCCAGATCCCTCTGCCCGTCGATGCACTTAAGGGTTCTGCCATTTACTGTGTAATTCCTGCCTGGATTAGACCTTCCAAAATGCATTACCTCGCATTTGTCCAGATTACACTCCATCTGCCACTTCTCCGCCCAAGTTTCCAACCGATCTATATCCCGTTGTATCCTTTGACAATCCTCTTCATTATCTGCAACTCCTCCAACCTAGGTGTCGTCTGCAAACTTGCTAATTAGTCCAGTTACATTTTCCTCCAAATCATTTATGTATACTACAAACAGCAAAGGTCCCAGCACTGATCCCTGTGGAACACTACTAGTCACAGCTCTCCATTCAGAAAATCACTCTTCCACTGCCACCCTCTGTCTTCTATGACCAAGCCAATTCTGTATCCATCCTGCCAGCTCACCTCTGATCCTGTGCGACTTTACCTTCTGTACCAGTCTGTCATGAGGGACCTTGTCAAAGGTCTTACTGAAATCCATGTATATAACATCCACTGCCCTTCCATCGTCGATCATCTTTGTCACTTCCTCGAAAAACTTGATCAAGTTAGTGAGACACGACCTCCCTTCACAAAACCATGCTGCCTCTCACTAATCCGCCCATTTGCTTCCAAATGGTAGTAAATCCTGTCACGAAGAATCTTCTCCAATAATTTCCCTACCACTGACGTAAGGCTCACCGGCCTGTAATTTCCTGGATTATCCCTGCTACCCTTCTTAAACAATGGAACAACATTGGCCATTCTCCAGTCCTCTGGGACCTCACCCGTAGCCAGTGAGGATACAAAGATTTCTGTCAAGGCCCCAGCAATCTCCTCCCTTCCCTCCCTCAGTCCTCTGGGGTAGATCCCATCTGGCCCTGGGGATTTATCCACCTTAATATTCTTCAAGACGCTGAACACCTCCTCTTTTTTGATCTCAACATGATCCAGGCTATCTACAGGCTCTTCCCTAGACAAATCGACCACTAAGTCCTTCTCTTTGGTGAATACTGATGAGAAGTATTCATTTAGTATCTCTCCCATTTCTTCTGGCTCCACACACAGATTCCCACCTCTGTCCCTGAGTGGGCCCACCCTTTCCCTAGCTACCCTCTTGCCCTTTACATATGTATAAAAGGCCTTGGGATTTTCCTTAATCCTGGTTGCCAATGACTTTTCATGACCCCTTTTAGCCCTCCTGACTCCTTGCTTAAGTTTCTTCCTACTTTCTTTGTATTCTCCACGGGCTTCACCTGTTCCCAGCCTTCTAGCCCTTACGAATGCTTCCCTTTTCTTTTTGACTAATCTCACAATATCCTTCGTTATCCAAGGTTCCTGAAACTTGTCATGCTTATCCTTCATCCTAGCAGGAACATGCCGGTCCTGAACTCTTATCAACTGACGTTTGAAAGCCCCCCACATGTCAGTTGTTGATTTGCCCTCAAACATCTGCCTCCAGTCTAGATTCCTCAGTTCCTGCCTAATATTGTTATAATGAGGCTTCCCCCAATTAAGCACCTTAACCCAAGGACTCCTGTTTTCCTTATCCACATCTTTTGCTTCTTTACCCAGCATTGTCTTTGGTTTTTCTTGTCATGTAATTGCTCCTTCCCTCCACCAGATCACAGACCGTCCCTTTGTTCTTCATTCCCCTCCCCACGTTCACCTGCACAGAATGTATTACCCTTCTACTTTTCCTCAGTTCTAATGAAGGGTCAACATGATTTGAAACATTGGCCAGGCTTTTTCCCTCATCAGGAGGGCTCAGCGGGGGCGAGCAGGAAGCCGACCGCTGCCTGCGATCGGGGCCAGACCGTGATGTCATTCTGGTGGGCTAATTAATGCCCACCCAGCGTGAAACGTATGCTTAAGCACTCAGCACTGCCTGTGTTGGGGGGGGAGGGGGGGGGGGTGTTGGGAGGGAGGAGGGCAAGAGCGCAAGTTCGCGCAGGCACGCGGGTGTGTGCTGGAAAAGCTCCCCAAGGCACAGAACTGTCTCAGGGAGATGAAGAGATTTGAAAACTAAACATAAAGATTTTTGAAATGATAAAAAACATGTCCTCTCATGTGTCTCTATCACATAAGCGAGGAGATGTTAGAAATTAGAAGTTAGAAATTAAAAACTTTTTTTGAATGATGGATTGAAACCTCATTCCGCCCCTAGATGAGGTTTCTCAAAAAATGGCCTTTTCGCCTGCCCACCAGCCGTAAGGTTGGACGAGCAGCGAAAACTTTAAATCAATTACACTGTTAATAGCCTTAACAGGCCTTTTAATTGTCGGCGTGCGTGCGCCTGCCACTCAGTGAAAAATCCTGCCCGTTAACTCTGTTTCTCTCCACAGATGCTGCCTGACCTGCTGAATAATTCCAGCATTTTCTGTTTTTATCTCAGGGAACTCAGTCCAGATTTTATCGGCTCCAGGGTGGCAGGCTAGAAGGTTTTGTGGGGGGAGCGGGTCCAGTAAAATACTGGGGAGCCGCATCGGGAGGGCTTGCCAATGCAGTCCTGATGTGAGCCACGTTACTAGCAGCAGAAAGACCAGCAGCTCGGCTGCCTGCTGACCGGAGGCATTTTGCCAGTGGCAGAGCTTCCCTCACCCCCCCACCCCGACACTGCACACCATGGGTTTGCCAGCTGCATGGAGGTGGCCTATCAGCAGCTTCTTGGGACCAGGAGTGTGGGGGAGGAAACCATTGCATCTGGAGGCTTCCTGGCCCAAGAAGGGAGACTCCAATGGCAATGGCCGCCCTGTGGCCTCAATGCCGCTGCTGGTGGGGATACCCCTCCAATCACCAGGGCCTGATTACTTTTAATCCTCCCCTGTGAGGGTGCCTTGAAATACAGCCTCAGCCACAGCCACCTCTCTCAATATCCAAACATGTTGATCTCTGCCTTGAATCTATTCACTGACGGAGCATCCACAGCTCTCTGTGGTCTAAGAATTCCAAAGATTTACAAACCTTTGAGTGAACAAAAGTTTCTCCTCACCTCAATGCTGAACGGCCAATCCCTCATTCTGAGACTGTTGTGATCAGCTTCAAAAAAGAAATTTGAAACAGGACACAGAGTAGTGTTGGAGAAATGAGGGGCTGGATCTTACAGCCCCCTGGGGCTGGTTGGCAGGCGGGGAGGGGCATGAAATTGGGTGCCATACCATGGGCACCATTTCCAGCAGCTACCCATATACCTCCACTACAATCTTACCGGCAGCCTGGGAGACATTGGGAGGCGCACCCACCCATGGGCCAATTGAAGCCCAAAAGTGGCCAACCAAGGGCCTCCTTCCACCACTGCTGGGATTTAACCAGCAGCCGTAGAGGCCATGCCATCTCCAGCCCAGCAGTTTCCACTATTCAGGCAAGTGGCTGGGCAATGGGGGGTACTTCCTTTACATATGCCCATCACAGGCCCCCCACCTCCCAATGTCTTTCACCCACATGTTTCCTCTCCCTCCCTGCTCTATCCAGCCCGGCCCCCCAACTCCCCTCACCCCAGTCTGCCGGCCTAGCCCCAGAGACACTTCTCCCCACTTACCTTCGCATCCAGTTCCATCTAGGATCACCTAGCAGTGGCCACTGCTCACAGTGATGCTGCTGGGACCAGAGAGCTGCTGGCAGCTCTCAGAGGCAGGACCGACTCCCCAGATGGGGGAAGAAGTCTCACCCTGAGCCAGTTAACAGCCCAATGGCCAATAAATGGCCGTGGGTCAAGCTGGCAAAGTGCGGGAGCACTCACCCATGCACACTGGCTGGAATTTTCTGGCCCCTCCCACAGGCAGAATCTTCCAGTCCCACCAAAGTGAATGGCCCGCCGCATCCAGGCCGGAAAATCCCGGCTACCTTTTTATCAAATTTAGCTATGACAGAATGGGATGATACTGGTGTGCGCAGAGATAAAGTGGGAATCATTTCAATACCAGTTCTTGACCAGAGTACCCAAAGCAGTGACATAAAGGACAGGCCAGGCTAGCAGCTAAACAGTAAAACCATGTTGTATATATCAACTGCTAGTGTGCAACACCACAAGAGATAAGCTAACTCTAAACATAAAGTTTCATTTAGAGCAATTAAACTGTACATCTTGCATCACCACAATGTTATCTTTTCCTTGCAATGATGCCAAGTGCATGGTGTAACTACAGCTGAACTAGCATTCGTTCAAATATCCACTTTGGGTACAAGACCACAGGAAGTTAATTTCAGACATTTTGTACTTTGCATCTGCTGTAGCATTCCTGCAACTGGTGCAAAGCCAGCCTATCTGGGTCAGCTGCTAAGCCACCTTTGTGATTTTTATGTTATTAAAGAGCTTGCAAGACAGTCTGGGTTTTCGCTTGTATTAGCAACTCTATTTAAAGAACATCTTTAAGATAAAAAAAATCACAAGAAGCTTCACAGGAGCATTTTAAAACAAAATATGACATTGAGCTACATAAGAAGATACTAAGTCAGATGACCAAAACCTTGGTCAAAGAGGTAGATTTTAAGGAGTGTCTTAAAGGAGGAATGCGAATTAGAGTGGCAGAGAGGTGTAGGGTAAGGATTCCAGAGCTTGGGGCCTGGGAAATTGAAGTCATGGCCACAAATGGTGGAGCAATTAAAATTGGGGATGCTCAAGAGGCCAGAATTAGGTGAGCACAGGTATCTTGTAGGATTGTGGTGCTGGAGGAGATTACAGGGATAGGGAGGGATAAAGCCATGTAGGGATTTGAAAATAAGAATGAGAATTTTAAAATCAAGACGTTGACTAGGAGGCAATATAGATCAGTGAGCACAGGAGTGAAGGGGGAAAACAGTAAGATAAAAGTAAAATACTGCAGATGCTGGAAATCTGAAATAAAAACAGAAAATGCTGGAAAAAACTCAGCGGGTTTGACAGCATCTGTGGAGAGAGAAACAGAATTAGGGGAAAATAGGATTTGGTTGAGTTTAAGACACAGGCAGCAGAGTTTTGGACAGGTCAAGTTTATGAAGGGTAGGACCTAGTAGACCAGGCAGGAGCTTGATGGAATAGTCAAGTTTAGAGGTAACAAAGGCATGAACGAGGATTTCAGCAGCAGATGAGCTGAGCCCGGGTGAAGTCAGGTGATGATAGAGGTTGAAATAGGCCGTCTTAGTGATGGCGCAAATACGTGGTCAAAAGCTCATCCCTCGGTCAAATGTGACATCAAAGTTGTGAACAGTCTGGTTTAGTCTCAGACTGTTGCCAGGGAGAGAGATGGAATTGGTCACTAGGGAACAGTGTTTGGAGCTGTGACTGAAAACAATAGCTTCAGTCTTCCCAATATTTAATTGAAGGAAATTTATGCTCATCTAGCACTGGATGTCAGACAAGCAGTCTGATATTTTAGCCACAATGGAGGAGCCGGGAGTAGTGGTGGTGAGATACAGCTGGAGGCCATCAGCATATATGTGAAAACAAACCCCGTGCTTTCCCATGATATCGGTGAGGATCAGCATGTAGATGAGCAATAGGAGGGGAGTATGGCTGATCTTTGGGTGACACCAGAGGTAACAGTTTGGGGACAGGTAGAGAAACTATTACAAGTGATACTCTGGATATAACTGGATAGGTAAGAACGGAGGCAGGTGACTGCAGTCCCACCCAAATGGCCAACAATGAAGAGGTGTTGGGGAAAGATGGGATGGTCAAATGTGTTAAAGGCTGTAGACAGATCAAGGAGGACAAGGGAAGAACGTTTACATTTATTGCAGTCACATATTAGAAATGGCATTAGCAGTCACTCACCCCAGTTAGCAGGGCTCTGCATGTGATTTAAGTACACATTCATGGTGCTCTACATTTCCTGAATTTGAAAGCAATGAGGTTTAATGCTTCTAGCTCACTAAGCAGGAACCTCCTCTGGGCAGTGTTACAGTTCAAGCACAGCAGTGACAGGAAAGAATCAATTTTAAGAAGCTAGAGATATTTCTTACCAAGGATGTGTTTGACGGGTCCAGGTTCAGACTCAATGTAGTCTAACAGGACCTTGGCTGTATCATCCCCCTTAGCTTTAGTGAGATCTAGCAGCTTTCGTGCCTAGCATTGAAATATTAAACACAACAAAAAGAGTATCGCATGAGCTAACAGGAACTATGGAATGCATATACGTCAGCTGGCCATCTTCAAATGAATACAGCTTACATTACAGCAGTGATAACTACCACGGCAGCACAATGTTTTTAACATAACAAAAGGCAATAATTTGCATTTATTTAGTGCTCTGGCACAGAAGAATGGCTGAATATTTCACAAAAAACTGCTCTAAACCAAATTATTTGAGCAAGAATGTTAATCACCTAAAATTGTACCAATAAATCCTGACAGTTTAGTATTTGTACACAGCAAGAATGTTAATCACCTAAAATTGTACCAATAAATCCTGACAGTTTAGTATTTGTACACAGAAGCAACAAGTTCTTGCACTGTTGCAAAAATTGCCTAGAAAAGCATGTCAAAGTCCTATACAGAGCTGTAGACCAAGGGCAGGGGTTGTGAGGAGTGGGGGAGAGAAAGAGAAAAAGTGGAGAGGAGGTGTGGCAAGAGGATCATAAGGTAGCCTTTGAACAGGGAGGAACATAACAAGTTGTAGTTGCTGAGAAGAAATTTGCAGATTGTAGTTACCAATGACAGAACAGACAAAGGGGTGAAGGCATGGCAGACGTTTGATAAGTGGAGGTACATGCCGATGGATGAGATTGTTGAGGTAGGTTTGGGTGATAAAATGGGAGAGACCTGAGAGCAAGGGATTTAGGAGCCAGATGAAGCTTGACAAGGATGGAGGTGAAGGGGAAGTAACAACAAGATTTTGAATGAGTTGTAGCTTGTGGAAGGTGAAAGGCCACAAGGAGACCATCAAACAAATTAAATGATTATAAAAGGCCTGAAGAGAGTTTTGGAGGCAGAGGAAGATACTTCAAGTGCAAGTTGAATCTTGGCAACAGATCACATGTGAGGAGAAAGCCAGGTTTGAGATTGTGCAATACCCAAGGATTCCATACCTCTGGACTTAGCCTGAGGTGACACCCTTGAAGTGTGCAGGTCAATGATGCAAAGAGTTTGTGGGAGACAAATGCCAATACATGCCTTTGCCATTCCTTCACTTTTAAGTATAGATGACCTCCTTAGTATTTGTGTTCTCACTCCTTCTTTAACTGTCCTTTTACTTAAGTACTTTTAAAAGTAGCTTCTATTTCTCTTTAAAATGGCTGCTTGTCTTCATGGAAATGAATGAATAAGTAGAATAGTTATAGCACAAAAGGGGTCCATTTAGTCTGTTGGGTGCATCACACTCCATGATAGCCTTCCCAATTTTTTTGGGTTTTTAAAAAAATGTATTTCTCAGATTATTTCCATGGGACATTAAGTGAAGACAATGGACATACATTGAAATTGTAAAGCACAGTAGACAATTCTGGACATTAGGAACACATGGATGATGTTGCAAGCACAGGTCTAAAAAGGGAAAGTTGGGTGGTGAGCAGTTTGTCAATTGGTGTAGGTGGGTTGATATAACAATTTGAAAGCTTTTTTGAATAAGGAATTTAATGAGGGTGCAGGGGGAGGAAAGAAATGGAGTAGCAGACTGCAGAGGAAAGGAGGATCCTTGAAGGCGCTCAATCTTGAAGGCTGGATCAAGGGTTGGAGAAGGGGTAGGGTTAGGGGGTGGCAGAAAAACACTAGGCAAATATAAAATATCTATACAGAAGTATTTAAAAAGTACAATTATTAACTTAATTTAACTAATCTTCTAACACACAATATAATCAAAATACAAAATAAGCAGCCACATGATATGATTTTATGTCACTCATGAGGCTGACCAAATCTGATGTGGGGAGGTTGCAAATGAATTATAATCAGGCAAGATATAAAATCACATTTCACAATTCCTCTTAATGTGTCCTCTAAGTACAGTTTAACTCATTATTTTGAGGGCTGATGTGTAGCTTGAGAACAATATAAAAAGTATTTTCCTGGCGAGTATAATCTATTCTTTATAATTCTGGATTAAAAAAAATCAGACTACAGATATTACTCAACCCTTCATATTTATGTTCTCACCTCACCCACCCTTACTTAATGGCACAGACAATTCTTTCAGTTTGTGTACCTGCTGGGAAGGTGTATATATTGGCAATTGAACCTCTTCACATTCATATTTTGAAAAATGACCATGTCTATGCAGAAGTTCCAACACAGCTGCAATGTGTCCATGTAGCTTCCTCACTATGTCAGGTCTGTGTTTTTGAAGAGTTTGGGAAGCCAATGATGATAGTGATGCTGAAGATTCGTCAGTCTCTTCTGGAGGCTTATAGTTCCCCAGAATTAAACCAGTCAGTTGCGAGCTGTGAATGACATCTTTCAACACCACAACAAAAAGTTCACAGGCTCTGGTCCCTTTACACGTTATAACGTCAAGGAGATTACGACTGGAACGAGACAGAAGACCTGGCGATTTCACATATTCATATTCCTCCCAGTTCAGAAGATCCCATGCTAATAAGCGATCAAGGATGCTCTCAAAGACTTCCACTGACCCTCTTCCAAGAATTGTGATGAACTGATGTCTTCGTGCCTTAAACAACTGATCGGCATTCATTCCACTTACTGCCCTTATGAGTTTACTTTAATGTTGGTGGATAGCCCTGTGAAAATAAAGAAACAGGTGGATCATGAAGTCTTACTTACAGCTTCAAAGTGAAAATATATTTTTTTAAATTGCATTGTAACAATAGCTGCAAAATCAAGATCAAGATGTAGATTAAGTTTGGATGGAGATAAGAAATAGTAAGGGAATGGAGTCACCGGTAGAGGAGAGACTATAGGCCTGCAAACAGTAGCAACATTGTAGTTGAGAGTGTACATCAAGAAATAAGGGGCTCGTAAGAAAGGTACTGCAATAATTGTGGGCAATTTTAAACTTCATATAGATTGGACAAATCCAATTGGCAAAGGAAGCCTTGAGGATGAGTTTATAGAGCTCATCTGGATATTTGGGACTGTTTCCTAGAACAATAAAATCACAGAATTGTTACAGTGCAGGAGGGGGGGGTCATTTAGCCCATCGTGTCTGCACTGGCTCTCTGAGTGAGCATTTCAGCTAGTGCCATTCTCCTGCCCTCTCCCCATAATACATTCTAGAACCAACCAGTGAAAAGGCCATTTCAGAGCTGGTAATGTGTAATGAGACAGGATTAATGACCTCATAATAAAGGATTCTCTAAGCAAGAAAGATCATACATGAAAGAATTTCACATTCAGTTTGAAGGTGAGAAAGTTGGATCTGAAACTATTATCTTAAACTTCAATAAAGGCAAATGCAATGTATGATGACAGATTTGGCTTCAGTGGATTGGGAAAATAGGTTAAAAGGTAAAATGGTAGATATGCAGTGGCAGACACTTAAGAAGATATTTCATAACTCTCAACAAAGATATATTCTATTGAGAAAGAAAGGCTACCAGAAGGATGAACCATCTATGGCTAACTAAGGAAGATAGGTATGATATCAAAGAAAAGGGTTACAATGTTGTGAAAATTAGTGGTAGGCCAGGAGGTTGGGAAAGTTTTAAAAACCAGCAAAGGATCACTAAAAATAATAGGGGAGAAATTCAAATGTGAGAGTAACCTAGCAAGAAATATAAAAACAAATAGGAAGAGCATCTACAAGTATATAAAAAAGAGAATAGCTGAAGTAAACATTGGTCCTTTAGAGGATGAAATTGTGGAATTAATAATGGGAAATAAGGAAATAGCTGAGACCTAGAACAATTATTTTGCATCTATCTTCACAGTAGAATACAGTAAAAGCATCCCAAGAATAGTAGAAAATCAAGTGGCAAAAGGGAGGGAGCAACTTAAAGCAATTACCAGAGAAAAGGTACTAGGAAAACTAATGGGACTAAAGGTTGACAAGTCTCCTGGATATTATGGACTGCATCAGAGGACCTTAAAAGATGCAGATACAGAGATAGTGGATGCATTGGTTGTAATCTTCCAAAATTCCCTAGATTCTGGAAAGGTCCCAGTAGATTGGAAAACTCCAAAGATTACACTTCTATTCAAGAAAGGAGAGAGGCAGAAAGCAGGAAACTATAGATGAAGTTAGCCTAACTCTGGGAAAATGCTGGAATCAATTATTAAGGAAGTTGTAGCAGGATATTTTGAAATTCAACCAGAGCTTTTTTAATAAATTTGTCAAACTTGATTTCCCTTTAGAGTTCTTTGAGGATGTAACAGGGTGGATAAAGGGGAACCAAAAAGGGGAATAAAGGGGGATAAAGGGGAACTTTATTTGGACTCCAAAAGACATTTGATAAGATGTCACATAAAAGCGTGACATTTAAGAGCTCCTGATGTTGGGGGTCATAGAGTCATAGTGGTCTACAGCACAGAAAAAGACCCTTCGGCCCATTGAGCCTACGCCAGTCAAACAAGTACCTAACCATTCTAATCCAATTTTCCAGCACTAGGCCCATAGCCTTGTATGCCATGGCATCGCAAGGGCACATCCAAATACTACTTAAATGTTATGAGGGTTTCTGCCTCTAACGGTTTCAGGCAGTGAGTTCCAGATTCCCACCACCCTCTGGGTGAAAAAATTCTTCCTCACATCCCTCTAAACCTCCTGCCCCTTATCTTAAATCTACGCCTCCTGGTTATTGATCCCTCCACCAAGGGGAAAAAATCCTTTCTGTCTGCCCTAGCTATGCCCCTCATAATTTTATACACCTCAATCATGACCCCCCTCAATCTCCTCTGCTTCAGGGAAAATAACCCCAGTCTTTCTAATCTCTCCTCATACTCATAACTAAAACTCTCCAGCCCAGGCAACATCCTGGTAAATCTCCTCTGCACTCTCTCTAGTGCAATCACATCCTTCCTATAATGCGGATTCCAGAACTGCACGCAATACTCTACCTGTGGCCTAACCAGTGTTTTATACATTCCAGCATAACTTCCCTGCTCTAATATTCTATGCCTCGGCTAATAAAGGCAAGTATCCCATATGCCTTCTTAACCACCTTATCTACCTGTCCCACTAACTTAAGGGACCAGTGGACATGCACACCAAGGTCCCTCTGATCCTTGGTACTTCCCAGGGTCCTACCATTCATTGTGTATTCCTGTGCCTTGTTTGTCCTGCCCCAGAGCATCACCTCACACTTATCCGGATTAAATTCCATTTGTCACTGATCAGCCCATCTGACCAGCCTGTAATCTAAGGCTATCCTCCTCAGTATTTACCACCCCACCAATTTTCGTGTCATCTGCGAACTTACTGGTCAACCCTCCTACATTCAAGTCTAAATCATTTATATATACCACAAACAGTCATATATTAGCATGGATAGTGGATTGGCTAACTAACAGGAAACAGAGAGTGGGCTAAATGGGTCCTTTTCAGTTTGGCAAAGTGTAACTAATGGAATGACACAGAGATGAGGGGGGAATTTTCCCCATGTCGGGCTGGTTGGTCTGGAGCGGGCGGCTCTGCGCTGCCATTTTACATGTGCGGGTCAATTAAAACCCGCCCAGCATGACACACAGCTGGTAGCGCTCAGCACTACCTGTGCGGGCGGGGTGGGGGGGAGAGGGAGAGTTGGAGCCTGCGCTCCTTCGCGCATGTGCACCAAAGGGTGCAGAAATCTCCCTGAGGCATGGAGCTGCCTCAGGGAGATTAAGAACATATTGAGAAATTTTATTAAAGAAAGTTAAAAATTATTTACACATGTCCCCTCATGTGACATGTTTATGAATTGAACAAAATTTATTTATTTATTTAATGAAACCTTTAGGAAACCTCATCCCGGCCGTGGATGAGGTTTCCTGAAAAATGTGAAGGCCGCTTGGGCTCTTCGCCTGCCCACCGACCTTAAGGTTGGACGTGCAGTGTTGATAATTACATAGTTTTTAAATGGCCTTAACAGGCCTTTGACAGTTTGGCGGGCGCGCAGCCGTCTCTGGCGCAAAAGGTCTGAATGACGTGCGGTAACATCGGGACGCATGCCCGACATCACCACGTGTCATTTTACATGTTGGTGTGCTGGGCCCGCCCCCACACACCGATGTGAAAATTCTGGCCTAGTGCCGGGGCTTTAACTATTTGCAATCCATATTAATGACTTGGATGAAGGGACCAAGTGGATGCCAAATTTGCTGACTTTACAAAGATAGGTAGGAAAGCAAGTCATGAAGAAGACTTGCAGAGTCTGTTAAAGGACACACAGGCCGGAATTTCCTGGCCCCATTGGCGTTTGGCGCCATGGTGGTCAGGGTGGGGGACAATATGATGAGGAGACCAAAAATTGGTTGCGATTGTCCACTCCACCAGTTAATGGTGGGCTGTGTTTTCTGCCACCTCACATCAGGAAGATTATTTTAATACACTTGCATCTAATTATAAGCCCTGCTCGCTGGAATCATCCCCCCACGTCAAATTTACCGCCCATGTAAACGTGACCTCAGAACGGCGTGGTTCATGACTGCCTTTAAAAGGCGTGCACCTGCTGACCTGAACTTCGAGGGGAACTTGGAGGTGAGTGCACACAACCTTGCGCAGCATGCAGAATGTCCTCCAGCCGCTCAGTGACATCCTTGACCTTGGCACCAGGGAGGCAATATACCATCCTGGAGTCATGTCTACCACCGCAGAAATGTCCTTCTGTTCCCCCTTACGATAGAATTCCCCATCACTTTTGCTCTCCCGCTCGCTCTTTTTTCTCCCTCCTTGCGCAGCTGAGTCATTCGTGGTGCCATGGAATCTGCTCTCGCTGCATCCCCTGAGAAACTATCTCCCCCAGCAGTATCCAAAATGGAAAATCTGTTAAAGAGGGAGATGGACCCAGGGGTCTCCTGCACTACCAGCCTAGTGCTTTTACTCTGTCTGGTGGTCACCCATTCCAGACAGACTGAAGGAAATACTCAAGCCCATGCCAGCAGGGTTGGGGGGGCGGTGGTGGGGGGGGGGGGGTGGAGAGAGAGAGAGAGAGAGAGAGAGAGAGAGAGAGAGTGCGAGGGAAGTGGTCACGCGCTTAGAAAAGTGTTCATTCTTCCACAACTGAGACCATTCAGTTGCAGCTCCATTGACATGCTTGGAGTCGGGCATCTGAAGCTTTTCTGCCCCCTCAAACAATGCAAGAGCATGAAAGTACCACCAAATGCTCCAGAACCTTTGACCCCTTGGACGCAAATTGCAAATTAATGTGCGTTTAGGCAGCAGAGCAATAGCCCAACCAGGCAAGTTTTACAATCCCCTGGCTAAAGCTGGCCATGGAGCAGTCACTGGTGGAGGTGCTCACAGCCACTTGCAATGTCGTTATTAAGGCTTGGATCAGTATCCATTATGGTTCAAGCTAACAGTGCAGCCTTGCAGCGCAGGTTCGGAGACTGCCTGCGCCTGAGCTGAGAGCAAAGCATGTGGTCAAGTGGCCAAAGCTGCTGCCAATCGGTCAGGTGGAGTGCGGTGGAGGTGGGTGGGATTTCAGACAGCCAATGAGTGCACTACACACTGGCCATCCAAGTGGTGGCCAGCACTCTCCTGCATGCATGAAGAGGCCTTCAGACTTAACCAAGAGAGGTTCTGAGTACATTCATGCTAACACACGTCTCTCTCTCTCTCTCTCTGATCCTGCAGGAGAACATCAGGATCGTGGAGCCTGGTGATTCTGGCTTACAGAGACCAGAGAAGAGGAGGATGAGAGAGGCAGAGGCACCTGGCTCGGCAAAGGGAGGAGCACCTCCCTCAAGACGAAGGGATGGTATGGCCTGCTGTGTACACAGCTGAAGATTCACAGCAAGCTGTCGCTCGTAGGTGCCTCGCTAGACCCAGGGTCTATTGATGTTACCTGTCATTCTTGCAGATTACTGAAAACCAGTGTCACCGAAGACTGCTCATGTCTAGGGAAATGGTTGGTCACATATGCCACCTACTGCAGGATTTGGTGCCATGGGGATATGGAAGGCATCCACTGCCACTGGCTGTGAAAGTGACCATGGCACTCAATTTTTAATGCCAGTGGCTCCTTCTAGAGCTCCAAAGGTGACCTGTGTGGGATCTCGCAAGCCTCCACGCACAGAAGAAGGTCACAGACATCATCTTTGCAAAGGCACAGAACTTTATGCATTTTTCCTGGGATCAGGAAAGCCAGGAAACAAGAGCGCTGGGATTTGCACAGATCTCAGGTTTTCCACAAGTGCAGGGTGCCATCGACTGCAGTCACGTGGCGCTTAGATTTCCGTGGCAACAAGCAGTCAACTACGTCAACTGCAAGGGCTTCCACTCACCGAACGTTCAGCTGGTATGCGACGACCACAAACACATCCTGCAGGACTGTGCATGATTCCCAGGGAGTGTCCAGGACTCCTACATTCTTAGGAGGTCTCACTCTGATCCCTGACATCTTCCATCGTGGAGGACAATGATGAGATGCAGTGAAGACACTCCACAGAACTTCACATAGCCTCTGTGAATGTCTGACTCCTGTCTGACTGAGGGCAGCTCGCTTGTGCTCTGTGAGCAGAGTCATGTCATGGAGATGCAGCCTCGAAACTGATCCTTTAGCATCTGACCCCTTCAGGAGCACAGCATCACCAGTCACAGATGCTGATGAAATGAGGGGGCCAGCCCCACAAAGGTGCTAAGAGCACACAGAGAGAATGATGGAATCCTGTGAAGCCTGCCCACGACATTATGGCAGCAATGGTAAGCACCATCGACGTGCTGGCATCACTAATGTGTCCAGTGAGTGTGAAGCCAGACCATCAATTTGCTCTGAACATTACACACTGCAGAGGGAAGAGGCCCTGGACTGTGATACCTGTCTTTATCTTGTGCAGGAACCAAAGTTTCACATCTGCATGGCACAAACACTGCTCATCATTACAAAGAAACAGGCAAGGAGACACTCTTGGGAGTTTATTATTACAATAATGAACATTATATACAAGTGATTAGCACCCGTGCCCAGGCTGTGCAACTACATCTTCTTAATCTTCCTAACCCTGCTGCTACATTTTGGTGCTTCCCCGACATCCACAGCGGAGGTGGAGGCAGCCTGCTGATTATTACGCTCTGTCTGTGATTATCTTGGCGGACGTCCTCTAGAGGGCTGAGACCTGGAGGGCCCCGGAATGCTTTTGGGGTCCTACAGTGTGGCAGTGGCACCCTCCTCGGCACAGAAAGAGGGGATTCGGATGGGCCAGACACTCCAAGAGTCACCTGGGTGGATGGTTCTGGGATGTGCACCTGCCCAAGGGCCCCTGGCTGACTCAATGAGGAGAAGGGGAAGCTGGAGTGAGATCAAGCTTCCCTGCACCCCTCTCACATTGGCACTGTTGGAGGCCAACTATGGTGTCAGCGATGGAGTTCAGCCCACGTAGAAGTGCAGGACCAATGTCCTGGACTAAGGTCTTCATGGCAGCCGCCATCCTACCAGTGTTGACCTCGGTGCGTTGACATGTTGGCGCTATCACCTCAGACTGAAGGTGGACAGGCTCTTCCATTGTGCCTTGCAATCTGAGGAGTGCAGTGGACATCCCTTCCTGATGTTCCCGAGTTTGCCTTTGCAGCTCCAGCAACTGTGACATGACTGAGTCCAGAGGCTCATCATCTGACTCGGACTCAGCAGATTTCTAGCCTTCAGCAGTCCTCCGAGTGCAGGAAACCTGGGAAGCCTCGCCGCTGTGGATCAGACAGTGCGATGTGCTCCCCAGATTGTGAACCTAAGGCTACTCTAGAGCTAGGTCCCACCGAGGGGTGTGTATCTGTGCTGGTGGAGGGTATGGGTGAGCACTGTGACAGGTCTGATGTTAGGATGTCATCAAATTCTTCTTCTGAGATGTCTTTGGGGCTTGAGTTGAGGACCTGGGTCGAGGATCACCTCAGCTGCTTCCCAGCTGTGCCTGTGAAAGCGAGGAGAGATAATTAGTGCATGGTAGGAGACTGCAGAACAGGGGAACTGACTCACAGCACGGCTGTCTGATGGATGTTGCACTGCTGGATCCTCACTTAGTTGAGCTCCATCGACCTCACCATCAGCACAGGGATGGTCCTGATCGTCGCCGGCCAGCTGGATGACTCTATTTTCAAAGTCTGTGAGGACCTTGGTGTCAGACGTTCCTTCACTGGTTTGTGACCTCTCCCTTTTGTTGTGTGCCAGCTTGTCCTGCGTGAATACAGATGGAGAGAGTGTAAGTAGGACGCCTGCCAGACCAGATGAGAACGATGCCTGGCATGTGTGGGTGGTGAGTGGTGCCATGGATGGGATGAGAGCACGATCCACAGGACAGATGAAAATGTGTGTGAGAGAGTGAATGGTAACGTTCCTTGAACTGGCAGTAAGTGAGATCCCTGTGGATTTGTAATGGGTTTGTGAGTGTATGAGTTGAGATTGGTAAGAAGAGTGACTTACCTTGGCGGAACGGAGCAGATCATTCATCCTCTTTTGCAGGGCGCTGGTGCTGACCACTGCTGCCACCACCTCCCATGCTGGATTTTTCACGTTGCTTGCTGGTCTTCCCCCAGAACAGGGGTAGAGGACTTCACTGCGGGCCTTCACTGCATCCAGCAGGCACTGAGGGATGCTTTGCCAAATTTGGGGGCAGCATGTTTCCTCCCTTTGGCAGCCATGACTTTGCAGCAGCTTCCATTCCCTTAGAGAGAGCTAGCCCTGTGCAGGGGCACCCTTTAAATATGGCGCCTGGATTACTGAAGGCCTGAGGTGACTGTGGGACAGACGAATCAGAGGCTGCCCAGCCAGCGATCCAGCGTGTTTCCCAGGAATGCATTATTAATGAGGCAGAATGGAACGATACGGTGCAAAAACCTCCCATTGCGGCCAGCGGATAAAATGTCCTTTTTCCTGGTCACTACCGCACCTTGTGCAAATCTGGGACGATTCTGCCCAGAGTCAGTGCAGCTGTTCAGAGAGGGTTCACTAGGTTGATTCCCGGGATGAAGGGGTTGTCTTACAAGGCTGAGCAGATTGGGCCTATACTCATTGGAGTTTAGAAGAATGAGAGGTGATATTATTGAAATATGCAAGATTCTGAGGGGGCTTGACAGGTTAGATGCTGAGGGGGTTTCCCCTCATGGGGGAATCTAGAATTAGGAGGCACAGCTTAAATACAAGTGGTCTCCCATTTAAGATGGAGATAAGGAGAAATTTCTTCTCTCAAAGGGTTGTTCATCCTTGGAATTCTCTATGCCAGAGAACAATAGAGGCTGGGTTATTGAATATATTCAAGGCTGAGTTAGACAGATTTTCTACCTACAAGGGAGTCAAGGGTTAAGGGGGTGGAAAAATGGAGTTGAGGCCACAATCAGATCTCAATGAATGGTGGTGGGGGCTCGAGAGGCCAAAAGGTCTACTTTCTGCTCCTAATTTTTATTTTATGTTTTTATTTGATGCAGCCGCTGTTTCACAATAAAGATTCAAAGACATTTCTATGACCGAAAAGCAATTTTTATTCACTAAACAGGAAAGCACCCTATGCTTGCAAAATATACTTTCGGGATGGAGGAGGATGTGAATGCAAGTGGTGAAACGGGAAGTACGTGATGAAATATTCTTCAATAGATTTTGCAGATACTATAGCCAAATTATTAGGTCATTTAAAAAACCCCAAAAATCTTCAACAGAAATGAGTCACTTTTCATTAAATCAACTAATTTTAAAATGTTACAACTGTAACAAATATTGAAAATCTTAACTTTTAAAGACCCATAAAAGGAGTCGTGGATGATCCATAAATCGCAAAAGGCCTATTTTGAGCATGTGATTAAATGTAATCAGTAAAGTGTTAATTGCTGAAAAGCTGCAAACCTCTGATTATCTCAAACAAATTTTCATCTTCACTGTTTGGGCAGTAAACTAGTGAAGAGAAATGCACACATTATATAGCCTGCCTGCTTTTCATTCCTATTTGAATCTGCAGCAGAGATTTGATTTTTTTTGGAGAGATTTCTTTTGACATTTTGCCTGCACAGCTTTGGACTTCTTCAGTTACTGTGAAATGACTGGGAAATGTTGACTCCACATCTCCTTTGAGGGTTTCTCAGGAGCAGGAATGACATTTTCCATAGGTATACCTTTGTATAAGATTACATGGAGGAGGAGGAGAAGGAAGAGTAGCAAAAGATGGGGGAAAGAACGGCACTATAGCTTTTAAGGAAGACACATCCATCAGATATTTACCCATTCTCACAGGAATGTACAGGCAACATAGGCCCTATGAAGAACCTAGTGAGTAAATATGTACTCAAAAACTGCACTTTACCAAACAGGTAATAAGAAAGCTCCATCGATCATAGTTTTTGCTGTGACTAGGCAGGTAACAAGCTAGGGAAATTCATCCACTATCAGGGTAAGTAACAATGAGCTACAGCCCTTCAGTTTTACAAAGTTGTTGACTTTCCCCAAGATCCCAGATGCACTATGTGGAACCAATGTTGCTTTGTGAGCTTCAGTAAACAGCTCCCTCAATAGGAAGGGCTTCCACTCCCTGAATGTAGAGATTGTGTGTCACAACATTGCAAAGGGCCATGCAAGCCAATGAGAAATTTGCTGAAATTTTTCAAGTTGCGTAGATCCTTTGAAAGTTCACCCTCCCTGAACTCTTCACAAAAAATCAAATCAAATCAACGAGTGGCTTATGGGTTGCTAAGCCTATTCCATCTTCACATAGATAATAATTCCACCACTAAGACAACACATTATGTCTTTTTGCTCCTAGATGAAGATATCAATATTAATCATCTGATTGAATAAGTCAGCATGAAATAGATGAACCCTTTCCTATATGGCTGTAACCTCCATGAATTACAAAGTATGGCTTAAGCTCTATTCTATTGTATTGCAACAAAGTCTAAAGTGAACACATGCCAACTTATGCCTTCTTTAACAGCAAGCTTCCTTTTGGTAGCTCCACATGCCTATTCTAGTGCTTCCCCTAAGTGCAGCCTGAGGGTCAGTATGTCACACAAAGAGCTCATGTTTTACAAAAAGGTCATGAGGCTAAGGTGACCCTTCTCTCAGGGCAACGTGCTCCTGGGAAACATTGTTGGCTGTATCACCAGTGCTTGCTCCTAGCAATTTTAGTGCCATCTCCCATCTGATATTGGTGTAGTGCTTGGAGGGGGAAAGCTGAAGGCTTGACGTACATTCCTGTCCTAAAAGACAGGATTCAAGCTGGTAAACTCCAGCCATTGCCATTTCATTCAACCTTGGGTCTGTGGTCCCACTCATCAGCTGGTCTAACAGCGGCTATCAGCTCCTGAAAACAAACAAGAAGAAAAAGCAGTATGCCTTCTGGCCACCAAGGTCTGAAAGCCGGTGTATGGAAAGTACCATCTATTCTGTCCCCACCTACTACCAGTCTACGCTTCCATGGAAGTGGAGGAACTGACTGATCCTCTTCTTAGGTGGCAGTCTGTTGCAAATTCCAATGAAGCTGCCATGTGTTCCACTAAAGTCCGCACTGAAGGAAAAGCACCCCTAATGCTACAAATGAGGGAAGTGGACTCTAGGATTACAGATGTCCTTTGCTGAACATCCTCAAAGACTGACCCCAGAGATGTGAGGTGCCTCAAATACTGTTCTTTTCAGGCCAGTGCCCATGAGATCTCAATCACAGACTATGAGGTCATGATAGCCTGCTCCTTATCCTTCACAGGGAAGGTGCTACATCCTCCCCCACTCTCCAGGCTTTCTTGGGTGGTTTGGATTTTTAAAAATTAATTTCTGAAATGTGGGTGTAATTTGGAAGGTCAGCAGTTATTGTCCATCTCTAATTACCCTTTGAGCAGTTAGTGGTGAGCCACCTTCTTAAACTGCTGCAGTCCATGTGTTGTAAGTACTCCCAGAGTCTATTTCTTATTTTAAGAACGACATTACATATTGCATACTCAGTGTGCAGCTCATAGCATCCTTCCTCTCGCATCAGAGTAAATTTATAGTTAAAGCAACTGCTTTCTTGCTTCTAAATTGATTTGGCATTTTTTTGGGGATTAGTATAAAGGCTGATCTATATTCCCATTGAGATTTATATAACAGAAAACAGAAAATATAAACATGGGTAGGCCATTCAGCCCTTTGAGCCTGCTCTGCCATTCAATATGATCCTGGCTGATCCTCTATCTCAACGCCATATTCCCACTCTCTCCCCATACCCTTTGACGCCTTTAGTGTCTAGAAATCTATCTATTTCCTTCTTAAATATATTCAGTGACTTGGCCTCCACAGCCTTCTGTGGTAGAGAATTCCACTGGTTCACCACACTCTGAGTGAAGAGGTTTCTCTTCATCTCAGTCCTAAATGGCTGACCCCATATTCTGAGACTGTGACTCCTTGTTCTAGACCCCCCAGCCAGAGGAAGCATCATCCCTGCATCCTGTCTGTCCATCCCTGTCAGCATTTTAAACGTTTCAATGAGATCCCTCTCATTCTTCTAAACTCCAGTGAATACAGGCCTAGTCAACCCAATCTCTCCTCATATGACATTCGTGCCATCCCAGGAATCAGTTTGGTGTACCTTCCCTGCACTTCCTCTATGGGAAGCATATCCTTTCTTAGGTAAGGAGACCAAAACTGCACACAATACTCCAGGTCTGGTCTCACCAAGACCCTGTACAGCTGCAGTAAGATATCCTTGCTCCTGTACTCAAGTCCTCTCGCAATGAAGGCCAACATACCATTTGCCTTCTTAACTACTTGTTGCACCTGCATGCTTGCTTACTTTCAGTGATTGGTGTACAAGGACACCCAGGTCCCTTTGCACATCAACATTTCCCAATCTATCATCATTTAAATAATACTCTGCCATTCTGTTTTTCCTACTAAAGTGGATAACTTCACACTTATCCACGTTATACTGCATCTGCCATGTATTTGTCCACTCACTCAACTTCTCTAAATCTTCATGAAGCCTCTTAACACTCTCCTCACCGCTCACATTCCCACCAAGTATCGTGTCATCAGCAAACTTGGAAATATTACAAAAATTTTTGTTAGAAAAATTTTTTTTACAACTATATATTTTTTTCTTTTCCCTCCTATTTTAAAATTTATTTTGATCTATTGTTTCATCTCCACCTTTTAGCCCATTTCGATCCCTTCACCCCACCCCACCCACACTAGAGCCATCTGCCACTAGCTTGCTTCCCTTAATATCCCCATTAGCACATCCTTTAGATAATATCACCACCGTCAACACCCCTTTGTCCTTTTACAGTCCACTTTTATATTCCTTGCAAGTTTACACTCATGCTCTATTTTTCCCCTCTTAATCAATCTGTTGGTTCTCCTTTGCTGAATTCTAAACTGCACCCAATCCTCAAGCTTTCTACTTTTTCTAGCAATTTTATGTGGCTCCTCTTTGGATTTAATACTATCCTTAATTTCTTTTATTAGCCATGGTTGGGCCACTTTGTCAGTTGTGTTTCTGTGCCAGAAATGAATGTATAACTGTTGCAATGCATAATTCATTCCTTAAATATTAGCCATTGCCTATCCACCATCATGCGTTTAATGAAGTTCCCCAATCTATCTTAGCCAATTCATGCCTCATACATTCGTAGTTTCCTTTGTTTAGATTTAGGACCCTAGCTTTGGATCGGACTACTTCACTTTCCATCCTAATGAAGAATTCTATCATGTTATGGTCACTGCTCCCTAAAGGATCCCCACAACAATATTATTGACTAACCCCTTCTCACTGCGCAATACCAAATCTAGGATAATCTGTTCCCTAGTTGATTCCTCAAAGTAATGGTCTAAAAAACCATCTTGGACACACTCCAGGAATTCATCCACCGCAGTATTATTGTTAATTTGGTTTGCCCAGTCTATATGTTGATTAATTTCACCCATCATTACTATAGCATCCTTGTTACATGCATCTCTAATTTCCTGTTTAATGCCATCCCCTACCATACTACTACTGTTTCGAGGCCTATGGACAACTCCCACTAATGTTTTCCACCCCTTGTTGCTTCTTCGCTCCACCCAGACTGATTCCACATCTTGATTTTCAGTGTCAATACCCTCTCTCACTATTGCACTGACTTTTTCTTTTACTAACAACGCCACCCCACCTCCTTTTCCTTTTTGCCTGTCCTTCTTAAATATCAAGTACACTTGGATGTTCAGTTCCCAGTCTTGGTCACCCTGCAGCCACACCTCCGTAATCGCAATCATATCATACCCATTTACATTTATTTGCGCTGCTAATCCATCTACCTTATTGCGAATGCTCCATGCATTCGGATGCAGTGCTTTTAGACTTGTCTTTTTTACATTTTTATATATCTTTTTTGTAATATGGCCCTATTTGCTGTCAGCCCTTGTTTTTCCTCTGCGTTCCACTTTTCCTTCCTACTTTTCAGTCTTTCATTCCTATCTTTGTTTCACTCTCTTTTGTCTGCCCGCTCAGGTTCCCATCCCCCTGACACTCTAGTTTAACCCTCCTCCACAGTACTAGCAAATATCTCTGAGGATACTGGTCCCGGTCCTGCTGGAGTGTGACCCATCCAGCTTTACAGGTCCCATCTTCCCCAGAATCAGTCCCAATGCCTCAGGAATCTAAATCTCTCCCTCCTACACCATCTCTCCAGCCATGCATCGATCTGGTCTATTCTCCTATTCTTGATTTTGCTAGCACATGGCACTGGGATGAATCCTGAGGTTACTACCTTTGAGGTCTTGCTTTTTATTTCCTAGCTCTATACATTCTGCTTTCAGGATCTCATCCCTCTTTTTACCTATGTTGTTGGTATCAATATGAATCACGATCTCTGGCTAATCATCCTCCCCTTCAGAATGTCCTGCAGCCACTCAGTGACATCATTGACTCTGGCACCAGGGAGACAGCATACCATCCTGGAGTCACGTCTGCCAATACAGAAATGTCTATCTGTTCCCCTTACAATAGAATCCCCCATCACTATTGCCCTCACACTCTGTTTTCTCCCCCTTTGTGCAGCTGACCACTCATGGTACCATGGACTTGGCTCTCGCTGCATTCCCCCGAGAAACCATCTTCCCCCAGCAGTATCCAAAATGGAAAGTCTGTTAGAGAGGGAGATGGACCCAGGGGACTCCTGCACTACCTGCCTAGTGCTTTTACTCTGTCTGGTGGTTACCCATCCCCTTTCTGCCTTGCACTCTTTACCTGTGGTGTGACCACCTCATTGTGCGTGCTATCCATGAAGATCTCATCCTTGCGGATGCTCCACAGTGACTCCAGCCACAGCTCCAGCTCCAAAACATGGATTTCGAGTAGCTGCAGCTGGAGATGCTTCCTCCACATCGTACAGGAGGAGCATTCCACATGGACGAGCTGCCCTGCCCTGACCTACCCTTAAATTACTCCCTTTACTTTTAATATTCTATAAACTAGAGGAAATAAGGACAGTAGTAGTATTCACCAGGTCCTACTTACCAAGGCTGCCGCTCTTCTTTCTAAGGGAAGGTAGAAAATAAAAGGATCACCTCTTTCCCTCTTCATGAACTCCCTCACTCACCAAACTCCAACTTAAGCACTCTAATGCAGCCCAAAGCAGCACTCCAGTGCAGAGCTTGCATCTGGTAATACCTGCTGGAAATGTCAATAACAGGGACATGGGGGGAATGACCTTCTCTTACCTTAGTGATCTCAAAATGCAACATGTTGATTGAATCATCCTTTGTCAGCTGGTTTGTTAATACATTGGAGAGGTCCACAAAGTTAAACACAATCACCTTGCCAAATTTGACAGTGGCATGTACAACAGTGACCTCCCTGTTATAGTCAAAAGGACTTTATTGCCACAATAATATTGGTGCAATCCAAGTTGCGATTATAAAGTTCATTGCTGGCCAGTTTCCAAGTGTACACAATATTAAAAAACCACAGTATAAACAGAAATTATCATAAAAAAAGATTACAGAACTATAAAACAAGTACCTAAATATTTATTTATATTTACTGATACGAACTCACCTTTATACTGCATATAGCTGCATTATTCAACCCAAGAATTCATCCTTTCTCCCAGCTCTCCTTATGTGGAGAATTTTTTGTACATCAGTGTTATAAAGATCTTATACGTCAAACCTAGAGATTTAACTTAGCCTCACCACTTACACTCCATGTAAACACCTCACTTTTGGAAATATTCTTTCATCTCCTCCTGGGCTTCTCATAATCTAATAACACACGGGCACATGCACACCCCTGAAGGTAGTTCCATATTTCATCTTCTCTTAAAATATAGATCCTGCGATTTTCTACTTCCATAATAACATAGTGTCTAGCAATTTCCCCACAACAGCTAAACTGCAACAACTTCCTCCCTGTTAAAAATACAAGAACATAAGAAATAAGAGCAGGAGAAGACCCTATGGCCCATTGAGCCTACACTACCATTGGTGTAGGATCATGGCCGATATTGGGCTTCTACTGCATGTTCCCGCCAACTCCCCATTCCCTGAGAAACCAAACATTTGTCTATCTCAGCCTTAAATATATTCAATGATGATGTCTCCAAAACCCTCTGGCGTTGAAAAATGCCAAGGATTCATAACCCTTTGAGTGAAGAAATTTCTCCTCACCTCACTCCTAAATGATCAGCCCTGACACTGTGCCCCCATGTTCAAGATTCCCCAGCCAGGGGAAACAATGTCTCAGTATTTGTCAGGTAATTAGCCATAATCCACAAGGGACCATAGGCATTTCTTTCTGTTCAAGAGAGAGAGAGGCAAGTGGTTATATAGCTTGAGGGACACCGCTCCACAGCAAGTATGGGGCAAGGAGGTAGCCTTCATGAACTACTACAGCTGGTACAGGGATTGAACCCATCCTGTTGGCATCATTCTGCACTGCACTTTAACCACACATCTAGCCTGTCAAGCCACTTCATAATCTTGAATGTTTCAATAAGATCACCTCTTATTCTTTACATTCCAGAGAATATAGACCCAATATACTTAGCTTATCATAGTTATCCTATTCTCTCATTCCAGGGACCAATCTAATGAACCTTCATTGTCCCACCTCCAATGCAAATATATCCTTTCTTAAATATGGAAACCAAAATTGCACACCATATTCCAGGTGTAGTCTTACCAAGGCCCCGTAAAATTGTAGCAGGACTTTTTTATTCTCGTACTCCAATCCCTTGCAAAAAAGGCCAACATACCATTTGCTTTACTAATTGCTTGCTGCCCCTGCATGCTAACTTTATGTGTTCCCTTCTAATGATTACACCCAAGTCTCTTTGAACATTAATGTTTACAAGTTTCACACCTTTTAAAAAATATTCTGCTTTTCTATTCTTATGACCAAAGTGAATAATCTCACACTTGCCCACATTATAATTCAGGTATTGAGTAGCAAATTCAGGTGTTTTCACAACAATTCAGCTGCCAGGGTATTTCAATTAAATAGTGCTTGAGGTATGAATGTTAGAGCGATGGTTACATCAGATAATGGAAGTAACTAAGGGTAACAAACTTTATTTCAGAATGCAATATTTAATACCTTGTCCTGCTCCTACCTATTTCTTTTTCTTTCCTTAAGAAACTGATCAGAAAGCTGCAATGACAACTTTGAGCTGTAATATAGAATGTATACCCACAATCCCAGCTGGAGAAGAACCTATGGTGGCTAGAGACCCACAAAGCATAACACATGAAAAATATATGCTACAGCTAACCCCATAACAGTGCTGCAAAGTAAATGAGACCATACCTCTGGAGACATGTAGATCCATTGGATGAGGTGGTTTTAATCATCACCTGACAAAGCATTGCCAATAAATATGTTGGGTTCCTCCAGCATGGAACAGAAATCCAACCCTGTATACATTTAAGAACTTTATCCTTATTACCATTTCTTATTTTTAAACCGGTCTTTTCTGCTGAACAAAGACAATTAAGATAGTTGACTCTCTGTCCAGAAATTATCCCCAGTGGCCTCCAGAACAAAAGAATTCTCTTCTCAGTTTCGGGAATGTCACACCTCGTTATGCATAAGGAGCTTCTAACAGTCTACCGGGGACTGTACAGAACAATTTCAAAGGGAGCTACAGGAATGCCATTTGCATTTGATAAGGCAACCATGCGAGCAGAGTCCATGGGTCTGTTGAGACAATGGCTTCCCAAATGCCAGACCATCAACATGAAAAGCACCCCCTTTCAACCCATAATGGCTGAGACATTATCAGTCCTGGAAACAAAGCCAAATTCCAGATACTGAATAAGCATGCTTTGTTGATATCATTGTAGAGAAGAAAGGCCACATGACCGAAGACTCTGACCTTTTGAGCAATTTAACATTACCTTTCTGAGCTGTGCAGCCAGTCTGCTGTTTAACATCCAACTGGCAGGCCACACAGAAGCAAGCTCTGTTCAGGTTGGATCATTGGCCCACCTAACCTGACTCTACTGGAAGACTTTGTATCCTCACCTACAGAACTGACACTATCTCTACGTGCCTACTTCATCTTGTGGCATCAATGCCACCTGTAAAAGCAAATCTTACAATGCTGTCTCCAGCCAGCTGAACTTTGAATGCCTACATGAAAGGCTTCCTCATTGGACTCTTGACTTTGGGGCTCTGGAACTGACATGAACCAATATTCAGTTTTTCTATGGTCTTTATACTGTAAACCTCCTTTCCTTGATCTTTCCCTTGATTGTGTGAATGCAAAAACAAGCTATTCACATCAATAGCTACCACAGAACCTAACTATTGTTAAAAGAAATGACTACCCATAATGCCTTTACCTTGATTAAGTAGATTTTTGTTGTTTTGGAGCCAGGATCTGATCTTCTTTGGATCTCATAAAGGAAGAGGTTGTTCCACTCAAGTTCACAATTTGATTTGGTGAATAAGAGAATTCAGCAAGATGAGGGAAATGCTGTTCTGGTCTTTAAGACCAGGAGCTGTGTGAGAGAGGGAGCAACAGAGAGCGAGACCTGACAGCTGAAGTCTCAAGGATTTATTAGATGAGAAGGTAGGTGATCAGTTGGTTAGTTTTACATTTTTCTTTCTCTAGACTGCAGTCGTAGTTTGAACTAGGACTGGGCAGATATAAGTACTGTATTAAATTTAGAGCTAAACTAATTAAACTACTTATTATAACTACAAATAATCCATGAATATATTTCTAAACTTGAGCCCCTAATCATTTAAACAAAATACAATAGTGATGGCAAGACAGGTGATGTGTTGCAGCTTTAGCATGTGGAAGCTGGTCGACACCTGTGTGTTCCATAGCAACCACATCTGCAGTTAAGTGTTTGCAACTCGAAGAGCACTGGCTCAGAGTTGATGAGCTGCAATCTGAACTTCAGACACTGAGATGCATCAGGGTGAGAGAAAGTTCCCCGGACAATTTGTTCCAGGAGACAATCGCACTCTTAGATTTATGTATTTCAGATTTGGTCTATAGTCAGGCACAGGAGAGTGTGACTAGGAGGGAAGCAAGTATGGGGATCTGCCCATGGTTACAAGGTGACCAAGGATGGGATATGAATATTCAAGGGTATTTGACATTTCAGAAGGACAGGAAGAAAGGAAATGGAGGTGAGGTAGTTTGGTAATAAAGATGAGACCAGTAGAGTTGTGAGAAATAATCATGACTTAAAAGATCAATATATAGAATAAGTTTGGATGGAGATAAGAGATAACAAAGGAAAAAAGTCACTGGTGGGAGTGGTTTATTGGCCCCCTAATAGCTGCACTGTGAAACAGAGTGTAAATTAAGAAGTAGCTGCAGAGATAGTGAACGCATTGGTTATAATCTTCGAAAATCCCAAGATTCTGGAAAAGTTCCAGTGGATTGGAAAACCACAAATGTAACACCACAGAAAGCATGAATCCAAAGGCCAGTTAGCCTCCCATCTGTCATCGGGAAAATGTTGGAATCTATTATTAAGGAGGTAGCAGCAGGACATTTAGAAAATTATAAATACAATCAGACAGAATCAACAAGGCTTTGTGAAAGAGAAATCGTGTTTAACAAATTTATTAGAGTTCTGTGAGGATGTAACAAGCAGGGTGAAACAGTAGGTGTAGCGTACTTGAATTTCCAAAAGGCATTTGATAAGGTTTCATATAAAAGGTTACTACACAAGATAAAAGCTCATGATGTTGGAGGCACTACCGTGGATGTGGGTATATAAGTCAACCTTTGAAGCCTCAAAAAAATCCATCCAAAAATGGGGTCCATATATACACTGAGGATAAAAGTGAACTGCCAGTAGTGGGTTCTGGGTAATCATTTTGAAATGTCATCGGCATCCAAGACAAAGAATGGGCACGCATATGAAGTTCCCACGCATCTTCGCAACTCAAGTCTGTATCACCTGCTTGATCCCTTGCACCCAGTTATAAGGTACCAGTAAGTGAAACGTGCATTTGTGGGGTGAAAAATTGAGGCTGACTGCTAACGCGAGTATAGCATTTTATGGCTGAAAAAGGGGGAGGGGCTCGACTTATACATCAAGTATATGCAAAAACATGATTTTTTGGGTGGGAAAATTAGGTTGCCTTATACACTACGATTTATGGTATATTAGCATAGATAGGACATTAGCTAACTAATAGGAAAGACAGAGTCAGGATAAATGGGTCATTTTCAGATTGGCAAACTGTAACTAGTCGGGTGCCATGCAGATCAGTGCTGGAGCCTCAACTATTTATGATCTATATTAATGACTTGAATGAGGGGCGAGTATAATGTAACCAACTTTGCTGACAGTACGAAGATAGGTAGGAAAGAAAGTTGTGAGGAGAATATAAGAAGTCTGCAAAGGAATATAGGTAGGTTAAGTGAGTGGACTAAAATTTGGCTGATGTAGTATAATGCGGGAAAAAGTGAAGTTGTCCACTTTGGTAGGAAGAATAGAAAGCATAATATTAGTTGATTGGAGAGAGAATACAGAATGTTGCAATATATAGGGATCGGGGATGTTCTTGTGCATGAAAGTTAGCATGCAGACACAGCAAGTAATTAGGAAGGCAAATGGAATCTTGGCCTTTATTTCAAGGGGTTGGAGTATAAATATAGGGAGGTCTTGCTATAACTGCACAGGACATTGATGACACCACACCTGGAGTACTGTATACAGTTTTGGTCTCCTTATTTAAGGGGTGATTTACTTGCAATAATAGCAGTTCAGAGGTGGGTTCACTAGGTTGATTCTTGTGATGAAGGAGTTTGTCTTATGTAGTAGGGTTGAGCATATTGGGCCAATACTCATTGATAATTAGAAGAATGAGAGGTAGTCTTATTGAAACATAAGATTCTGAGGGGGCCTGACAGGGTAGATGTTGAAAGGATGTTTCCCCTCGCAGAACTAGAGGCAGAATTTCAGAATAAGGGAGGTTTAAGATGTAGATGAGGAGGAATTTCTTCTCTCTGAGGGTCAGGAATCTCTGGAATTCTCTAACCCAGAGAGCTGTAAAGGCTGATTCATTGAATGTCTTCAAGGCTGAGTTAGACAGAATTTTGATCTACAAGGGAGTCAAGGGTTATGGGGGCGCAGGCAGGGTAAAGTGGAGTTATGGCCACAGTCAGGTCAGCCATGATCTTATTGAATGGCCTGTGCCCGCTCTTTTTTCTTATGTTCTTATGTAGATTTAAATCATTTGAAATGAAGAGTGATGTCCTACCATCATTTCTCATTAACCTTCGGATAATAATTATTTTGCATTAATCAAAGTCAAAATTAAAACTGGATCAGTGAGATGACCAAGCAATGTAATATAGCTTTATCTGAAAGAAAGGGTAACTGAGCCCCTTTAAATTCCTTCACAATTAATCAGATATCAGTTTTGGGCAAAGAATGGGAATAAGTTAATTTATATATAAAAAAACTTGCATTTATATTGCACCTTTCACAAGCCAGGGACATCCCAAAGCACATTACAGCCAATGAAATCTTTCTGAAATGTAGTCATTGCTCTAATGCAGGAAACATGGCAACCAATTTGTGCACAGCTAGGTCCCACAAAGAGCAATGAGATAAATGCCCAATCCATTTCTTCTTTAAGTTGTTGGTTGAGGGATAAATATTGGCCAGGGCACCATGGAAAACTCCTCCAAATTTTTTTGAATCATATCATGGGATTGTTTGCATCCACTAGAGTACACAGACAGGGCATTGGCTTAATGTTTGATCAGAATGATGACTGATTCTCAGTCTGGAGTTGAAGTGTCAAACTGGATATGTGCTCAAGTCTCTTGAGTGGGGTTTGAACCCATAGCCTTCCGAGTGGGGCAAGGGTGCTACCACCAACAACAGCCTGCTACATTTTGAGCCTTGTTTAACAATTTATAGGCCACGAACCACTCAGGATTTCCCTAGTCAGATGAAATTTATCAGGCAAATTAATGACAATGAAGTGTATGAAAAATAAAAATTGTCATGCAAATATGTATGGAGGACTGAGCACTACATGTAGAAGATATACCGATTAGGTCTAGGCCTATCACATTCTTTTCCCAGCATTCAAAATAAAAGCATGTGAACTCAGTATCGTTTTGATTACATGCTGTCATAAGGTTGTCATACTTTTGCCCACAAAATAAAGCGTGATTTTACTCAGTTTACTCTCCTCTATACCTTAGTCTCCACAGCTCTAGGAAGATTCGGCCGCCATAAAGTCAGAAATTGCTACCCAGAAACGACTGCAAAAGCACAAACTTACAGCAAACAATTATTCTGAGGTTGTGGAATCCGCCCAAGAGCACACAACGGATGGGTCACACGGTACAGAGCAATACAGTACAGCATCGCTACCAATTCACTTGCCTCATCCGAACCCAGCAAACATAAAAGCCTCTGGCTCCCCAGTGACTACAGCCGGGCTTAACAATTACAGGTTTTCACAAGTAGCTATTTTGAGATCACGAATGCCATCGAAGAATATTTTCCACATACCCATATATAGCAAGCAGGAAGTTTTGGTGAGACTATATGTGACAGGGGATTTCGAAGGTAAAAGTTTCAGCAATGTTGTCATAAGACTTGAAACTCCACAAATACCTTCAATAAGAAGCTGGAGAGAATGTGAGATTTTACTTTTCTAGAATTTGTACCTTTCCCAGTCGCAATAACCTGACAGCAAATTCATGGCGGCTTCAACTTGCTATCCAATTTGCACGAACTTCCCTTCTTATTATGGATGCCGAAGGCAGTTTCGTGGCCGGAAAGGTTGCGCCCTTTCACTTGTTTGATTGGGGGGCGGCGAGGGGGAAGTTTAAATGCTCAGCGGCTGTTAGCCGAGAAACGTCAGAACTGGATCAGAAAGGACACTAACCTCCGTCTCCACTTCCCACACAGGGCGGGGGGGAAATGCAGCTACTCCCAGCTTTTAAACCGTGTAAGGTCAATACTTTCAAAAGCCAAGATTGATGGTATTTCATAAAGGGTTCAGGCGTCGGAAGGGTGAGGGTGAGATCAGTCCGATACCAACAACGTCCCATCATAATTCTGAAGCTGCTCTGTTTCCAGTTCCTGGTACTTTATATTTGTGTGAGAGAAAACTGGCACCAGATATAACACAGGAAGTCTGCTGGCGTTTGTGCAGAGAATAAGATAGTTCAGCACTTCCGGCAGCTAGGGCAAGTACATTTCTGACACTGGCTGATCTGCATGTGTAGCTTCAGGCATTTCGCTTTTTTTTCAGTTTACAGAATTCACAGAGTTTTAAAAATGTTATCTGTATAAGCTGGCAACAGATGGTAAGTGAAAAATTGAGCGTGAATGGGTAGGACATAGTAGTTTTGCACCTTTTAGAAATAATGCCAGCCTGGCACTCTAACATATTTCAGACAACAGACAGCAGGCACTTCAAAGCAATGGAGAAGTATCACCCGTGGTGCCTTCCTGGATCGTCCAAATCTGGTGGCAAGAGAGGCGGCCCATCAGCAATGTCCTCTCCCAAACCAACTTGCCTAGCATCAAGGCACTAATCGCTCAAAATCAGCTCCACTGGGTGGGACACGTCATTCACATGCCTGACACCAAACTCCCGAAGCAACTACTTCACTCGGAACTCAGTCGCAGCAGGAGATTCCCAGGAGGGGACAGCGGATATGCTTTAGGGATGTCCTAAAAGCATCCCTGAAGAGGTCAAACATCCCCTCTAACTCATGGGAATCTCTGACTTGAGACTGACCAAAATGGAGAAGGTTCATTTGGGAAGGCACTGAACACATTGAGAGAGTTCATCGGAAACATGCAGAGGCAAAATTGAGGCAGTGGAGAGAGCAGACAACCTCCAAAGGACTTATCTATCCGACCCTTCAGGCCCCATCTGCACTGCAAGCGGCAGAGCCTGCAGATTGTGCATTGGACTAACCACCATATCAGAACCCATCAAACTGGAGTGGAAGCAAGTCATCCTCCATTCTGAGGGACTGCATAAGAAGAAGACAAGCCAATTTTATTTTGTGAAAGTTGCTTAATTTAATGTTTTGTTGGTGCTATTGCTAATTCCTCATTGACTGAGCATGATAATAGGATTAAATCTCATTGACCTGCATGCAATGGCTTCTCATCAGAATGGTTATGAAGTATGCAGTGACAATAAATACTTTGGAAACACAAGGATCGAATTGTAAGACTACCCCTAATTGATCTTGTAATGAAAATTTTGACCCAGCAACAGTGAAGGAACAGCAATATATTTCCAAGTCAGTGACTGACTTGGAGGGAAACTTCCAGGTGGTGGTGTTCTCATCTATCTGCTGTCCTTGTCCTTCTAGGTGGTAGTGGTCATGGGTTTGGAAGGTTCTGTCAAAGGAGTCTTGGTGAATTCCTGCAGTGCATCTTGTAGATGGTGCACACTGCTGCTACTGTGTGTCGATGGTGGAAGGAGTGAATGTTTGCGGAATGCAGCTCCATAAGACCAATTTTATGTTTGATAATGGCTAGTTGTAATAAGAGTTTTATTATAAATGGACCCCTGCTGCCTGATAGATGCATGACATGTGACTGTATATAACAGCTTTCACTTCCCTGGCTCTCAGCTACTTATCTAACCTATTCTTAAATGTTGACATGGCCTCTGCTTCCATCATTAATTCAAGTTCTGCCTTCCACAGTCTCACAAACTCTGTGCAAAAACTTCTTTTATGGTCTGTGCTTAGTCTCAAACATTTAATCTTTGTATCTATTTCTCCCACATTCTGGATTCCTTAGACATTAACAGTGTCTGTTTTTGTCTTCTCTGTCCCTTCATAAATTTCAACACCTCCACCAAATCACTTCTGAAAACAATCTCAATCTTTAAGTCTTTCCTTGTATTTGTATTTCTTGAAATACAGGCAACATCCAAGTAAATTTATGCTGTCTCTTTTGTCTCAACATCTTTCTGATAGTGTAGTAGTTGAGCTCAAAATTACACAAGGTGCTCCAATTATACATAGATTGATCATTACATTGTGACTTTTATATTCTATACCTCGTGTGAGAGTGCGTGCCCTGGACACCAAGGCCACATTTGACCGAGTGTGGTATCAAGGAGCCCTAGCAAAACTGGAGTCAATGGGAATCGGGGGAAAACTCTCCAGTGGTTAGAGTCATACCTGGCACAAAGGAAGATAGTTGTGTCTGTTGGAAGTCAGTCATCTCGGTCCAGGACATCACTGCAATTGTTTCTCAGGGTAGTGTCCTGGGCCCGAACATCTTCAGCTGCTTCATCAATGACCTTCCATTATAAGACCTGAAGTGGGGATGCTCGCTGATGATTGCACAATGTTCAGCACCATTCGCGATGACTCAGACACTGAAGCAGTCCATGTGCAAATGCAGCAAGACCTGGACAATATCCAGGCTTGGGGTGACAACTGGCAAGTAACATTCATGCCACACAACTTCCAGGCAATGACCATCTCCAACAAGTGAGAGTCTAACCATCGTCTGTTGACGTTCAATGGCATTACCATCACTGAATCCCCGACTATCAACATCCTGGGGTTACCATTGACCAGAAACTGAACTGGACTAGCCATATAAATACGGTGGCTAGAAGAGCAGGTCAGAGGCTAGGAATCGTGCGATGAGTAACTCACCTCCTGACTCCCCAAAGCCTGTCCACCATCTACAAGGCACAAGTCAGGAGTGATGGAATACTCCCCACTTGCCTGGATGCATGCAGCTCCCACAACACTCAAGAAGCTTGACACCATCAAGGACAAAGCAGCCCGCTTGATTGGCACCCCAACTACAAACATTCACTCCCTCCACCATCGACTCACAGTAGCAGCAATGTGTACCAGATGCCCTGCAGGAATTCACCAAGGCTCCTTTGACAGCACCCTCCAGACCCATGACCACTACCACCTAGAAGGACAAGGGCAGCAGATAGATGGGAACACCACCACCTGGAAGTTCACCTCCAAGTTACTCACCATCCTGACTTGGAAATATATTGTTGTTCCTTCACTGTCGCTGGGGCAAAATCCTGGAACTCCCTTCCTAACAGCACTGTGGGCATACCTACGCCACATGGACTGCAGTGGTTCAAGAAGGCAGCTCACCACCACCTTCTCAAGGGCAATTAGGGGTGGGCAATAAATGCTGGCCAAGCCAGCTAAGCTCACATCCTGTGAATGGCTTTTTAAAAATCATAAAACTCGGTGTTCTAATAGTTTTAAATTAGAAGATCACAAGAAATAGGAACAGGAATAGAGTAGACCAAACAGCCACTCAAGGCTGCTCCACCATTCAATAAGATCATAGCTAATCTGAACTGTGGCATGAACTCCATTTATCTGCCTGATCTCCACAACCTTTGACTGCCTTGTTGATCAAAAATCTGTCTAACTCAGGCTTGAATGTAGTCAATACCCCAGCCTCCACTGCTCTGTGGAGAAGAGAATTCTAAAGGGTAACAATCCTCAGGGAGGAGAAATTCCTCGTCATCTCTGTCTTAAATTATCCATTTAAGCTACAAAAACAAAAATAGCTGGAAAAACTCAGCAGGTCTGACAGCATCTGCGGAGAGGAACATAGTCAACGTTTCGAGTCCGAATGATTCTTCATCAGAGTCATTCGGACTCGAAACATTGACTGTGTTCCTCTCCGTAGATGCTGTCAGACCTGCTGAGTTTTTCCAGCTATTTTCGTTTTTGATCCATTTAAGCTGTTGTTTTAAATGCCTTGTGAACCGGAACCTCCAAATTCCTCTACATTTTCATATCACTCAAAGTATAATTCTTGTTTTTATTTATTTTAGCAAAATGTACCACTTCACATTTATTAACATTGAATTCCACCTGACACTTTTTTGCCCATTTCACGATTATTATTTCAGCTTCCTTTGGTCCTCAGAATTGTTATGTGTCTCCTGTTTAAGTATTACCTGGAAATTTGGGCACCATTTCCTCCAGCCCCCTATCTCAAGTCATTGATGTGCACAGTGAACAGAAGCGGTCTCAGAACAGATCCCTGTGGGACGTCATTATTCCCTTTGAAGAAACTCTGAGAAATTGCCCTTAACTGTTACTGTTCCCTTCCTTCTAACAAATTTTTAGTCAACTTTGCTGCCCTTCTGCTAATTCCATATGCCTTAATCTTCTCCAATCGGCTTCTGTGTGGTACTATGTCAAAAGCCATTTACCATATCTTGTCATATCTATTATATCTGTCTTCCCTTCAAAGGACTCTAACATGCTCATCGAACATGATATTCATTTCTGAAATCTATATCGTCTGCTTCCAACATTTTCTCCTATATAGATATTTAGCAATTTCAAGTAAGGTTGGCACAGTTAATGCCTTCAAATGAAAGCAATCTTAGAAGCTTCTAGGGAGGAGGCATTGACCTGTTTCCAGCTAGACTGAGATTTTAAAAATGCTTTTATTTCCTAAAGCTCACATGAGATTAAATCATTGGCTCTACTGAATAATTCATGTGTTAGTTCCTTAATACATTTTAGCTAATTAACAAAGTTGATTAAAAATTTGTTAGGAGGGAGGAAACAGTAGCAGTTAAAGGCAGTATTTCAAAGTGGATAATGATGTCCCACAGGCTTCTATTCTGGAACCATTTCTGTTCACTGTGTGTACATCAATGATTTGAGATAGGGCTGGAGGAAGTAGGTGACACTGCAGATATTCCTTCGTCCCAGATTATCATGCATCCATCCATGTAAATTGGAGGTGGGTTGAAGAAAAACTGGTGGACAGACCCGGATGTGGAAGTCCTGATCCCATTTCTGCTTTGCATATTTTCATTTGTTTGGGAAAGGTGGTGAGGCGTGTTTCACATAGAAGTTCAGAGAGAAATCAGAGGAGCCATTACCTGGAGTGGAAGAAGTTTTCAGACCCCATTTTCATTGTTCCTGACACTGCAGTGAAGGACTTTGGGGGCACATCCTTAGCAAGGAGCCATAAACGCTGTGGGAGGGCAGACTGAAGGTGGAGGAACTTTATACAAAATTATCCCAAACTGTTAATAATTTGTTTACATCACCTGGATGTCACTGCTGGCCTTACATCTGGGAAAGGGGGAAAGAGGAAGGGAATAGCGTTAGGTCCCCTCATGTGCTGCAATGGAACCTGACAGCAAAGCAGGCAGCCCTATAAGGCTATCACAGGAATTGTACCTTTCTGAAGGAGGCCTACAATTACAATTGGGTGTAGCTCCCTCACACATCCAGGCCATTGAGGCAGGACAGTGGCATGTGGGTGCCATAAGAGCAAGGGGCCCTGGTCATCAGGAACAGAGCCTCAAGAGGCACAACCAAGAAGAAGGAGATGCTATTACTCTGAGCACAGGGTGTATGGTGTTAGACACAGCTATCTGGACATGTCAGAGTGCCCATGTAGGAGAAGACTGAGAATGTCCAGTCAGATGGTCACAGACATCTGTGCCATCGTGCAGGAAGAACTGGTATCTCAAACCAACAGCCAACAGGCCCTGTCCATAGCTGTCAAGGTTATGGTAGCCCTAAATGTTTTGTGCCTGGCTCCTTCCAGGGCTCTGCTGCAGGCCTGTGTGGAATTTCACAAGTGGCAGCCCACCTCTGCATAACCACAGTTATGGATGCCCTGTTTGCACGGATTGTGGACTTCATCCACCCTTCCCACGGATGCAGACTCCCAGGCATAGATAACACTGGTCTTCACCATGGTACTGACTTTCCACCAGATGCAAGGGGTAACAGCTGCCAACCCCTCCAGCCACCATCCAGCGCAAGTGCCCTGTCGTAGCTACACAGCTCCTTGCATACTCTATGGAGATCAACACTCATGTTATGAAGAGACTGGCTGAGGCTACTGAGTGTGCCTTGTATGCTATACAGAATCTCATACTGCTCACACATGCATTCCAGGTGCTGCCGCATGTGGCTCTCCAGGAGGTTGGCCAATCTCTACTCAAAACAGCCCATGCACTTGAGCTCCTGAGACATGAGTGATCTCATCTGTGTCATGGACTCCTCCATTCACAGAGCACGAGCTTGCATTGTCTCCAGGAACTTTCACCAGATGTCCACACATCTGCTGGAGCTGTTCTAGCCCCCCAATCCACTTTCTCTCCTTGTCTCCATCATGCTTAGCATATCATTCCCCCAGCACTGAATACCATCACCCCACCAATGAAAACATGCTGTTGAATTCATATTAAAAAATCTGGAGATAAAAGTCTAATGATGACCACAAAACCATTGCCGATTGTCGTAAAAATCCATCTGGTTCACTAGTGTCCTTTGGGGAAGGAAATCTGCTGTCCTTATCTGATCTGATAGCATGGCCAAGTTTCCCTTGTGGATTTGGTCAGCCTGGCAAATACCACCTGCCAGGTCATAACACCTGGAATGAGCGGGATGTCTTATGAGGATAGGTTGGACAATCTGGGTTTGTTTCCACTGGAGTTTAGAAGAGTGAGGGGTGACTTGATTGAAGTATATAAAATCCTGAATGGTCTTGGCAAGGTTTTTATTATTCATTTACCTACATGTGACTCCAGACCACAGGAATGTAGTTGACTCTTAAATAGGGATGGGCAATGAATGCTGGCCTAGCCAGTGGCGCCTACATCCCATGAACGGAAACCTGGCCACGCTATCACAATAATTTTGCGATTTGTATTTATTATGAGAAGGCTCGTTCACTGAAGTCAGAAGTAATGAATCCACTCCCACCTTTAGAGATTTTAAAGATTAAATTAAAACATTTATTAACAAAAGAAGAACAAACTTAACACACACAAGATTACAGTTACACAGTTATAATAGTTCCCAAAATTTCTACTTAACCAGACTCCAAGCCACACATCCCTTTTAAGGCAATAGTCCAAATAGATTCCAAATTTATATAGTCATCCAGCAAAATTACCACAAGCACGGACTGAACAATGGACTTCCAAAGGCTTTAATACAACCTTGGTTCCTGGAACAGCAAACTTCTGCAGGGTGGCTAGAGGCTTTTTCCCTAATTCTGTTTCACAGGGTTTCCAGACCTCACATGACCACCCCTCCGTTCTTCTTTAAATATATTTTATCCCTTTTGATTTGTAAATCTTACTGTTTCCATTTGTCTTTAGAAGTTACTTTTCCCAGAAAATAAAAATCTTTCGTGTTCTCATTATGGCCAGCATGTTTGGGAAAAATCAACATAATAATCTTGCCTTATTTATCTTGCCAGTTGTAAACATTTACCGTGTCCCTTTGAAAATCAAACACCTTTCCCACTTATCTAAAAATGCAAATTTCATTTACACCGTCTCTGCTGAGACCTCACCCTAGTTTATTCATCTCCATTTCAAATGCTTGTTTTACATCTAACTTCTTTGATAATTTAAACCTTGCAGCCTAATTGTCTCTAGTTTAATTACATTAGCCACACACACAGAACCATACACACACACAAACATAAGCCTGCTTTAAAGTATCCCACAGTAATATTAGGAAAAATATGATAGTTCCTTGACACCAGGTATCAATCTAGTAAACCTCCTCTGAACCACCTCCAATGCATTTACATCCTTCCTTAACATTAAGTGCACCTGAATCAGAAGGTGGGTTCCAACCCTACTCCAGGGACATGAATACTTAGCATGTACAGTACAGAAACAGGCCATTCAGCCCAACTCATCTATGACAGTGTTTATGCTCCACCCAAACCTCCTTCCGGTCTAATTCATTTAACGTATCAGCATATCCTTCTATTCCTTTCTCCCTCATGGACTTATCTAGTGCAGTTTGGGGTTGCAGTGCAGGTCTTAAACCAGGAAAAATTACAATTTATAAGGAAGCTGACTCCAACTCATTTCTGCATTTCACTCAAGCATCGTAAGTTGTGGGCATGCATCCCCCTCAGGAGAGGTGTGTTGCCAATTAGTATCTGTTAACTGTGCTTCTCCAATTCTGGCTCTGGAGCATCCCCATTTTCAATTGCTCCACTGTTGGCAGCCAGTTCAGATCCCTCAGCCTTAAGCTCTTGAGATTTCCCCCCCAACCTCAAATCCCACTGCCTGCAGCTGTACACGTGAAGAGGGAGGAGCAGAGGGGTGCAGCTCACATGAGGCACCACCTGCGAAGCAGGGCCTACAGCCAGAGGCTCCGTTTCCTTGACATGTTGGAATGGCAGTGCTTCAGGACGCTCAAGTTG
The DNA here is from genome assembly GCF_964194155.1 of Cetorhinus maximus. NCBI lineage: Eukaryota > Metazoa > Chordata > Chondrichthyes > Lamniformes > Cetorhinidae > Cetorhinus > Cetorhinus maximus. Next base: position 111,447,451 of record NC_135884.1, read on the forward strand.
TTGCATCAGGTGGTGGCAGACATCTGCAGCCTCCTAGAAAAAGACTTGGTGGCCAGTCTTTAACATTTTTGCCTCCTGAACCTTCCAGGGCTCTGCTGGAGACACTTCTAGGATCTTCAAGTCCGAGCCCCAGTATGCATAAGACAGTTGGCTGATGGTTTGTTTGCTTGGGCCAGCAATTACATTGACTTTGCCTGTGATGGTGTCAGCCTGAGTGATTGGGCACTAAGCTTTGTGGCTTTGGCTGGCTTCCCATAGGGGCAAGGTATCAATGTCAGCACAATTGTGGAAATCTGGACTCCCAGGTTACCAAGGAGTATTCATCAGCCACAAGGGCTTCAACTCCATCAATGTGCAGGTAGTGTGCAACAACAAGAAAATATTTCTGCAGGTGCATTTCAGATTCCCAGGGCTCTGCCATGATGATTTCATCCTGTGGCAATCCAAGCTTCCTGACATCTTTGGACCTGGAATCAGTGTTAAGCCTATTTGGTGATAAAGGATATCCCACTTCAAACTTGGCTGGTGACACCTGTGAGAAATGTGACTAATGAAGCTCAATGAAGATACAACGAAAGCCTTGTGAGCATCAGATGTGTCATTGAACAAACCGGCAGCTCGCTGGAGATGTGCTTCAGGTGCCTGCACAGATCTGGAGGCATCATTCAGTACACTTCAGTCACATGTCCAGAATGGGTGTGCTATGCTGTGCTCTGCACAATGTTACATGAGGTTTGGACCTGCATGAGGAACAAGGCGCTGAATGCAGATCATCTGCAGGTGAATCTGTGGAGGAAGAGGAAGCCAAGGGAGACAGGGAAGTGAAAGGTGATGGAGGACAATACAGCACCAGCTGTTCATGTGGGGATGAATTTTTACGGTTGGGTCACAATCCTGAAGTTGGCCACAATTTCAAGCCAGGAACCAGGAAGTGGCCATGACAGGGCATTCGTAGAAACCTTCCCGGAAGTAAATAATTAAGAAGCCATCTCCGGGATCTCTGCCCAATTAAGGTTGGCAGATTGACCAATGAAGCAGGAAGCCAATGAAGAAGGGAAGGCCTGCAGCGATGTCTGGCCAGCAGCCCCAAAGGGAGAGGTGGGTGTTGCTGAGGCAGGCAGGAGACCACGAGGGCACCTCAAAATGGAGGCATTCTCTGCTGCATTGTAAAAAATTAAAGAACGCATGTCCACTGATGTCAGGCCATTGTTGAGGGGAAGCCCTGCATAGATAGTTGGTGGCAGTGGAAGTCGCATCTGTGATGCCAAGTGGGTAACCTCTGCTGCATTGACCCCGCCTCCATTAGAATTGCACAGAGGTGGGAAGTGTCAGATCACTGAGCACCACTTTACAATCTTATTGCTGGTCCCACTTCTTAATCCGCCTCCATGGGACCGGGAAAATTCAGCCTATTGCTGCCCAGGATTCCAGGGCTGGCCTCATATTAATGCAAGGCTCATTTAGATTGTACCAGTGGATCGATATCAGAAGCACATCCAAAGTCTGGTTTACTCCCACACTCTTCCCCCCATCCCCACACCATTGATACAAAGCAGTCCTGTCAACAGCCAACCACCCATTACACATCATCCTATTGGTCCTTATCAGTTCATATCCTCCCATTCATCATCCAGCAACTGAAAAGGTTGAGTTGGCAGCCAGCAAACAGGAATACACAACATGGGAAAGTAATAAATGTTATGTGATTCTACTAATGAATGGAAAGTTCACAACGTAGCATTTTATTGTGCACTCATGTGCATACTCTTGGTAAACAACAAAGTTTTTCTCTTCTTTTTCTTACCGCTGATATGTGGTGTAACCCCTGTAGCATCACCAGAGGTGGAGACAGGCTGTTCAGAACCATGCTCCATCTGCTGAGATACTATTGGCCGGTGACCTCTGGGTTTTGGAGACTGTGATGGCCTATTCAGAGACTGCCCTGTGCAGATGCAGACTCGGCTTTTAGGACAGGGGGGACTATGTGGGGTACTGATTAATGGGGTTGAAGGTGTAACAGGTGAGAAAAGGGGGCAACAGGTGAGAAGTGAAGTGCTTTGAGTGGAATCCCACTTCCATGTCCCCTTTCACTGTCATCTGTCTCATGAACCAGCCTCACTTCACTTTACCATTCTGACAGAAAGCAGTTTGGCGCAGGTCAGTGAGGCATTGTAAGGCCAAGGCTAAGGTACCTGTAAGGCAGCAACATATTGGCAACCAGAGGTGTGCATAACCATGGTCAAGGTGTGCATGAGCACAATTGATTGGTGTGTTTGATATTCCTTTCCATCCATGGAAGAACATAACATCTTAAACTCTGCAACATCAACCCACTCATGCTTGATGTAGACTGCTCCATTCTCTCTGCAATCTAGTCATTGTACATTATCTGCTGTTGCTCAGGAGTTTGTTTTCATTGGCAATCCTCACAGTATAGCAACTGGGTCCACAGCAGAACTGGCTGCACCCTCTAACACAGATTCTTCTCAACTTTCCTTGCCTCTGCTACCTGCTGTTGCTCACTTATGAACTGTGAAATAGGGGTGGCAGTAGCATAATGGTATTCCCACTGGACTAGTATTCCAGAGACCCAGTGTAATGTTCTGGGGATCAGGGTTTGAATCCCACCATGGTAGATGGTGAAATTTGAATTTAATTTAAAAAAAATCTGGAATTAAATGTCTGATGATGACATTTAGTCCATCTGGTTCACTAATGTCTTTTAGGGAAGGACATTTGCTTTCCTTACCTGTTCTGGCCTACATGTGACTTCAGACCCACAACAATGTGGTTGACTCTTAAATGCCCTCTGAACAAGGGCAATTAGGGATGAGCAACAAATGTTGGCCTAGCCAGCAACACCCACATCCCATGAACAAATATTTTTTTTAAAAATCACTCGGTGAAAACCCAATGGCATAGAATTGATGGGCTGAAGGGCTCCTTTTGTGCTGTAATGACTTAATAGCCAAAGTTTTACCAGCCCCTTGGCGATGGGAAGACTATCAAATGATGTGGGAATATGTTCGGGGAGGGGAGGGGTTTGTGTCCAATGGCTTCCCACTGCCATGCTGACAGACATGCTGTCCACCAGGAACCCAATATAAATGCTAGGCCAACATTTATTGGCCATCCTTAATTGCCCTTGAGAAGGTGGTGGTGAGCTGCCTTCTTGAACCATTGCAGTCCGTGTGGTGTAGGTACACCCACAGTGCTGTTAGGGAGGGAGTTCCAGGATTTTGACCCAGCGATAGTGAAGGAACGGTGATATATTTGCAAATCAGGATGATGAGTGGCTTGGAGGGGAACTTCCAGATGGTGATGTTCCCATTTACCTGCTGCCCTTGCCCTTCTAGATGGTAGTGATCGTGTATTTGTAAGGTGCTGTCTAAGGCAGCTTGGTGAGTTTCTGCAGAGCACCTTGTAGATGGTACACACTGCTGCTACTGTGCGTTGGTGGTGGAAGGAGTGAATGTTTGTGGAAGGGGTGCCAATCAAGCGGGCTGCTTTGTTCTGATGGTTTCAAGCTTCTTGAGTGTTGTTGGAGCTGCACTCAGCCAGGCAGGTGGAGAGTATTCCATCACACTCTGACTCATGTTGGGAGGGACAGCCACTGCATTGGAGATCATCCAGTGAAACCTGGCAGCCTACCAGCAGGCTCCAGGATGGGGTGGTGGGAGGGGGAGTGGGCGGAATCCTTTTTGGGAACTCCTTGGCTAACAGAGGGAGTGTATCACTGACACTGGGAATGACATTTTAATTTGATAAGTTTTCTTTAAAATTTTTGTTTTTGTTATAATAATATAAAAGTGCCCGTGTCAAAGGGGTTGATCATTTATTTTTCATGAGTTTCTCAAAAAGAGTAAAATGCCTCTGACAGACCCACTGAATGTACTTTCTCAAAAGATATCAGAACCCACCCACCTCTCCACGCCCTGACACACCGCTTCCAACACATGCACTAGCTAATATCTGGGCCTAGGAAAATGTTGTTATAAATCTCCCCAGTTTAGGAAAATAATTTTCTCTTTAACTTTATACACAGAGCACAATATACCCTTATTTGTTGTTCAGTGCAAACGCTCCATTTTTCACCACCAACTTTCCTCACCTTGATGAATAATAAATTTTATATAATAAAAATGATATTAAACTTTGCATTTTTAATACTATGCCTTTGCATCATCAAGACATCCCCCATCATGCAGCCAATTCCAAACCTGAAGGAGTATTGTGGTGACCTCACCTAATGCCTCAGCCAATCCTGCTCTGTGACTAGGGGATGCATGTTGACTTTGGAATCTATAATTTGTCGAATTTTTGGGTGTATATCAACATGTCACTGATTAGTGGCACAGAGCATGGGCAGAACACTAGTACTGGTTTATCAGTGTGTCACACCATCAGGTCCCATTAACTAGTGGTACAATGTGGCTTTAGAGCAGGCAGATCCACGGTAGACATGACCTCCTCCCTTCGTTGGCTTCAAGAGAAGTGCAGAGAGCAGCAAACACCACTCTACCTTGCTTTTGTGGATCTCACAAAAGCATTTGACACCATGAGCAGAACAGGCCTCTACCGAATAATAGAGAAAATCAGTTGTCCTCCCAAGCTTTACACTCTCATACCCTCCTCCCATGATATCATGTACAGCACCATTCAGTTCGATGGCTCCACCTCTGATAGTTTTGAGATCAAGAATGGGGTGAAACAGGGCTGTGTCTTTTCCCCTATTCTGTTTAGTACCTTTTCCCCTGTCCTACTGACCTATGTGTTCCCTGTCCACATGCACATAGTATACCTCCACACACGATCAGACGGGAAATTCTTCAACCTATCAAGACTGAAAGCCAAGACAAAAGTGTGGCATATCCTGATCAGAGATCTTTTCTATACTGATGATGCCACACTAGCTGCCCAGACAGAAGACCAGCTCCAAAGACTCATGGATTGTCTGTCCTATGTCTGTGTCTTGTTCTCCTTCACCATTAGTGTCAAGAAGACTGTAGCTATAAGACAGTGTGTTTTGACTCCACCTGTGATCAGACTCTACAACACACCACTGGATACCTTGAATCTATGGTGACAGACAACCTGTTTTTCGATGAAGAGCTCATCGCACGTGTTGGAAAGGCAGCCACCAACTTTGGCCAACTAACAAAACAGGCCATGGAGAAACAATAAATTGACCCATATGACCAAGTTGCTTATCTACAAGGCCTGTATCCTCAGCACATTGTTGTATGGCAGCAGGGAAGCCTGGACAACCTATACCTACCAAGGAAAAATGCTCAACAACTTACATCTCCAGTGTCAATGATGCACCCTTGACATCACATAGAAAGCCAAAGTCGCCAGTGCAGTAGTCCTTTCTAGGGCAAACATGCCAAGCATACTAGCTCTAATCAAGCAAAAAAGGCTTCACTGGCTTGGGAATGTGCACAGGATGGAAGATGTTTGAATCGCAAAGGATATGCTATACAGGGAGGTAGCCCATCCCAAGAGACCAGCAGGGCAACCAAAGTTCTGCTTCAAAAGAGACCAGAAAGCCCTTAACATCAACCCATGACAAGTGGGAAACTCTAGCTGACAATCAATGCAAATAGCAACACCAACTGTGGGCAGGAGTTCACCACAATGACAACTTGATGTTTTAGAAGCTCCAAAGCAGATGCCAGCCCTGCAAACAAGGCTTCAGCAGAGATCATCCCACCGGCAAGTGTTATGACGTGGCAGATGATGTGTGCTAGGTGGATCAAATCCACAAGGAAAACTTGGCTACACTATCACAACGGTTTTGCAATTTGTATTACGAAAAGATTTGTGTACTGAATGCAGAAGTAATGAGTCCACTAAGACCTTCAGAGATTTTTGAAAATTAAATTAAAATATTTATTAACAAAAGAAAAGATTTCAAGCACATGTATAAGACTACAATTACTTAATACTATAACAAATCCTAAAATTCCTAATTAACCTGACACTAAATTACACACCCCCTTTAAGGCGACAGTCCAAAGTTGATTTTAAGTTTAAAAAGCAAGCCAGCAAGCTACCAAGTATCCACTTGACAGTGGAATTACAAAAACTCATCTCTAACTTTAGTTACTGGACACAACAGACTTATGCACAAATGGCAGGAGGCTTCCCGAAGGCTGTTCCACACAATCCTTTTAGATCTTACATGGCCCCCAACATAGCCTTTCATTCTCCTTTATATAGGTTTCTTTCTCTTTAATCTGTAAATCCCATTATTCCATATGCCTTTGGAAATACACTTTTCCCATAATATAAAAACTTTCATGTTGCCAATATTGTCAGTAACCTTTGGGAAAAATAAACACACTGCTTGGTCTTGCTTCTCTGGCTAGTTGTAAACATTCTAACATCCCTTTAAAATCCAAATAACTCCTTCGCTTACCTAAAAATGCAAATTCCTTTCACAATTTACTTGCTAAGACAGCATCCATGTTTACTCATTAGCATTTCAAGTACATTTCTACACCTAGCTTCTTTTGATAATTTCAAGCTTGTTGTCCATCTGACTCCAATGTAAGTAAATCACACAGACAGAATGGTTCACACTCACACCCATAACCTACTTTACAATAAACCAGAGTAATATTATGAAATTTAATTTTTTTAAAAAGAAAGAAACTTAAATAATTTTCTACTTGGCTCAAACTTAGGGTAAGAGTATTTTAACTTAAGCTATGGCAGGGGATCTCAGTCCCGTGTGTTGCATGGCCTGCAGAATGTGGGATGCTCCTGGCAGCCTGGATGACCACATCTGCAGGAAGTACCACTGGTTTGACCAGCTTGAGCGCCAGGTTTTGAAGCTTGAGCATTGGCTAGAGGCGCAACAGTGCATCCGCAAGGCTGACAGCTACGTGGATAACACATTTTTAGATGTGGTCACCCTGTAGCTTAAGGAAGTGCTATCAGAGAATGAATGGATGACCACCAGTCAGGAGAAGGGAGGCAGGCAGGTAGTCAGGAAAGCTCCAGAGTGCATCTCAGTCAAAAACAGTTCTTCTGTGTTAGAAAATGGTGAGAGTGACGGTTCCTCTGGGGAGTACAGCCAGAGTCCAGCTGTACAAGGGAAGAGGAGAAAGAGAGGAAGAGCAATAGTGGTAGGAGACTCAAAGGTGAGGGGAACAGACAGGCGTTCCTGCGGCTGCAGGCGTGACTCCAGGATAGTGTGTTGCCACCCTGGGGCCAGAGTCAAGGATGTCACTGAATGGCTGCAGGACATTCTGAAGGGGGAGGGGGAGCAGTTGGAGATTGTGGTTCACATTCGTACCAACGACATAGATAGAAAGAAGGATGAGGCCCTGCAACAAGAATTTAGGGAGCTTGGTAGCAGATTGAAAAGCAGGACCTCAAAGGTTGTAATCTCTGGATTACTCCCAGTGCCACGTGCTAGTGAGTATAGGAATAGAGCAGATGGAAGTGGCTAAAGAGTTGGTGTAGGAGAGAGGGCTTTAGATTCCTGGATTACTATTTCTGGGGAAGGTGGGACCTGTACCAGTCCGACGGGTTGCACCTGAACCGGAACGGGACCAACATCCTTGCGGGGTTGTTTGCTAGTGCTCTTGGTGGGGGGTTAAATTAATTTGGCAGGGAATGGGGTACAGAGTGGAGGTATAGTAGGGGATAATGTGCAGACAAGTATAGAAGAAAAACCAAGTCAGTCTAGAAGGCAGAGCATATATAGTCAAGTTAAGGCACAAGGGAGCATAGCAAGGCCGAATGGCATTTATTTTAATGCAAGGAGTCATGCAAGCAAGGCAGATGAGTTGAGGGTGTTGATTAAGACATGGGGACATGATATCATTGCTATCATGGAGACATGGTCGAGGGAGGGACAGAACTGGCTGTTCAATATTCCGGGGTATAGAATCTTCAGGCATGATGAGGGGGTGTGGATGTAAAAGAGGAGATGATGACACAATATTGATCAAGGAGTCAATTACTGCAATAAGGAAGAATGGTATCGTAGAAGATTCCTCAAATGAGGCCACATGGGTAGAACTTAAAAACAAAATGGGGACAATAAAATTGCTGGTAGTGTACTATAGACCCGCAAACAGTCAGGGAGAGATAGAAGGGCAGATATGTAGGCAAATCTCAGAGAAGTGTCAAAGTAATAGGGTAAATAGTAGGGGATTTCAACTTCCCCAATATTAACTGGGATAGACAAAGTGTGAAAGGGAGCACTTAGAGGGGGCGGAATTCTTTAAATGTATCCAGGAGAGCTTTTTAAGCCAGCACGTAGAAAGTTCTACAAGAACTGGACCTAGCGTGCTGTTTTAGGGAACGAAGCCGGGCAAGTGGTGGAAGTGTCGGGGGGGAGTATTTTGGTGATAGTGGCCATAACTCAGTAAGATTTAAGGTAGTTATGGAAAAAAACAAAGATGGACCGGAAATAATGGTTCTGAATTGGGGAAGGCTGATTTTAATATGATAAGACAGGATCTGGCCAAAGTGAACCCGGAGCAGCTACTTGTAGGAAAATCTACATCAGAGCAGTGGGAGTCATTCAAAAAGGAAATAGTGAGAGTGCAGGGCCAACGTGTTCCCATAAAGGTGAAGGATGGGCTCGACAAGTCCAGAGAACCCTGGATGTCAAGAAATATACAGGATTGGAGAAGGAAAAAAAGGGGGGCTTAGGGTAGATACCGAGGGTTCAAAACAACAGAGGCCCTAGAGGAGGATAGAAAGTGCAGGGGGTTACTTAAAAACAAAATTAGGAGAGCGAAGAGGGGGTATAAAAAAATACTGGCGGGTAAAATAAAGGAAAATCCAAAGGCGTTTTATAAGTATATTAGGGGCAAGTGGATAACCAGGGAAAGAGTAGGGCCCATTAGGGACCAAAGTGGCAATTTGTGTGAGGAGCTGGAAGACATAGGTGAGATTTCTCCATAGTGAATCTATATTCACTATGGAGAAGGACAATGTAGGTATAGAAATCAGGGAGGGGGACTGTGATATACTTGAACAAATTAGCATTGAGAGGGAGGAGGTATTTGGTGTTTTAGAGGGCTTAAAAGTGGATAAATCCCCAGGCCCAAATGAGATGTATTTCAGGCTGCTTTGGGAGGCAAGGGAGGAGATTGCAGGGGCCCTGACATTAATTTTCAAATCCTCTCTGGCCACAGAAGAGGTGCAGAGGACTGGAGGACAGCTAATGTGGTACCATTATTCAAGAAGGGTGGTAGGGATAAACCAGGGAACTATAGGCTAGTGAGTCTAACATCAGTGGTAGGGAAACTTTTGGAAAAAATTCTGAGGGACGGAATTAATCTCCACTTGGAGAGGCAAGGATTAACCAAGGATAGTCCACATGGGAGATTATGTGTAACAAATTTGATTGAATTTTTCGAGGAGGTGACTAGGTGTGTAGATGATGGTAATGCAGTTGATGCCAGCCTACATAGACTTCAGCAAGGCTTTTACCAAGGTGTTGCATGGGAGACTGGTCAAGAAGGTCAGAGCCCATGGGATCCAGGACAATTTGGCAAATTGGATCCAAAATTGGCTTAGTGGCAGGAGGCAAATGGCGATAGTCGAAGATTGTTTTTGTGACTGGAAGCTTGTGTCCAGTGGCAAGGTTCAGTGCTGGGTCCCTTGCTGTTTAGCAGTGTACATTAATGATCTAGACATGAATGTAGGAGGTATGACCAGTAAGTTCGCAGATGACACAAAAATTGGTGGTGTGGTAAATAGCGAGGAGGAAAGCCTTAGATTACAGGACAATATAGATGGACTGGTCAGATGGGAAGAACAGTGGCAAATGGAATTTAATCCTGTGAGGTGATGCATTTTGGGAGGACTAACAAGGCAAGGGAGTACATGATGAATGGTAGGACCTTAGGAAGTACAGGGGATTAGAGGGACCTTGGTGTGCATATCCATAGGTCCTTGAAGGCAGCAGGACAGGTAGATTAGATGGTTAAGAAGGCATATGGAATTCTTGCCTTTATTAGCCGAGGCATTGAATACAAGAGCAGGGAGGTTATGATGGAGCTGTATAAAGCGTTCGGCCATATCTGGAGTACTGTGTGCAGCTCTGGTTGTCACACTATAGGAAGGATGTGATTGCACTGGAGGGGTGCAGAGGAAATTCACCAGGATGTTGCCTTGGTTGGAGCATTTCAGCTATGAAGAGAGACTGGATAGGCTGGGGTTGTTTTCCTTAGAGCAGAGAAGGCTGAGGGGGAACCTGATTGAGATGTACAAAATTATGAGGGGCATAGATAGGGTAGATAGGAAGAAACTTTTCCCCTTAGTGGAGGGGTCAATAACCAGGGGACACAGATTTAAGGTAAGGGGCAGGAGGTTTAGAGGGGATTTGAGGAAAAATCTTTTCACCCAGAGGGTGGGGGGCATCTGGAACTCACTGCCTAAAAGGGTGGTAGAGGCGGGAACCCTCACAACATTTAAGAAATATTTAGATGAACACTTATGAGGCGATGGGCCAAGTACTGGAAAATAGGATTAGAATAGATTGGGGTGTGATGACCGGCGTGGACATGATGGGCTGAAGGGCCTCTTTCCATGCTGTAAAACTCTATGGCCAGAATTTTCCAGCTGACGTGCAGATGACTTAGCCCACACGTCAGCGCATAAAATGACACACTCTTATGTCACGCGAGCGTGCCAACGTCAGCGCACGCCATCGCGATATTTCAGTGGGCGGGCGCACTCAGTTCACCTGCCATTAATTGAAGGGCTCGTTAAGCCCCTTAACTTGCCAATCGTGTACAATTTTGAGGGACCCGTGCGAACTTTGGGTCAGCGCACGGACCCAATGGGAAGGCGGGTAGGAGATTATTTAAGAAAACCTTTGCAATGTCGGGATATGTGGACTCTTGGCACAGGGCCAAGAGGTTGTCCAAGGTGCAAGGGTCCGCAGAAGTTGCCACTATCCTGCTGCCAGGGTATACAGGCGGCGAAGCAGCTACCTCAATATGACTGAGGTGCCTTGCTGAAGGAGGCTCCGTCTGTCAAGGGAGACAGTCAACTATATCTGCCAGATGATTGGCCCTGAGATCTCCCCTAACTGTATGGGTGGACACCCCATGCCAGCGGCTCTAAAGCTCACTGTTGCCCTCCACCTCTATGCCTCTGGCTCCTTCCAGGGCTCGGTGGGTGATCTTTGTGGTGTTTCCAATCAGCTGTCCACACTTGTGTCAAGCAGGTTACAGACGCTCTGTTCAGATGGGTATCCACCTTCATCCACTTCCACTGCGACCAGGCAAGTCAGACACAGCGAACCAGAGGCTTCGCGGCCGTTGCTGGCTTCCTCCGTGTCCAGGGTGCTATAGACTGTACACATGTGGCCATCAAGGCGCCAGCAGGTGAGCCCGGTGCCTTCGTCAACAGGAAGGTCTTCCACTCCACGAACGTGCAGATAGTGTGTGATCACAGGATGCTGATTCTACAAGTCTGTGCAAAGTACCTAGGCAGCTCCCTACGACGCCTACATCCTCAGACACTCCCAGGTGCCGGGGCTCTTCAGTGCTCCAGCCCAGCTGGATGGTTGGCTGCTGGGTGACAAGGGCTATCCCCTCAGAAGGTGGCTCATGATGCCTCTCCACCATCCAAGAACAGAAGCTGAGCAGCGCTACAATAGGAGCCACGACACCACAAGGGCTGTAGCGGAGAGAGCCATTGGTCTTCTCACAATGCGCTTCCGTTGCCTGGACCGCTCAGGGTGCACTCCAGTACCCCCCAGATCGCGTCTCTGTGATAGTGGTAGCACGATGCGCTCTGCACAATCTTGCGCTGGAAAGGGGGGATGCAGTTGACGATGAAGACCTTGACGCCCTGGATGAGGCTGCACATGATGAATCCAGCAGTGCCTCAGAGGATGAGGAAGCACAGGGCGATGATGAGGGGCAGCACGACGACCCGCTATTACCCCAAGGAGGCAGGGACACCCAGGACAATTTAATCCAAAGAACCTTCAGCTTGCTCCACACACATGGATCAGCAGGACCAGCATTGCCTGGCACATCCACACATGGCACTTAGGTGCCACATCTTCCACCTGTTCAGCTGCAAATAAGGGCTTAGTACAGAAACATCAATGTCCACTCAAACACTCATGATAAATATGTGAAAAAGAAAAATGCACCACAAACAAAAGACCCTCAGCCATGGTTACAAAGGCGGATTTTATTTTGTCCAAAACAAAAACACACACCACTTGTTAGCGATCACAAAAATATGGGTCCCTATTCTAAGGCCAACACAAAATCACCAGTGACATACCCGTGGAGTGCTTAAGGTGCCTTATGCTTACGTTTTCGGGTGCTACATCCAGGTGCCGCCCCATCGCTCGGAGTGGCTGTGAGACAGCCTGCTGACTCTGCTGTCCTATTGGGCTCAATGACCTTGGCGGGCGTCCTCTGGCCCATGAAGCCTGTGATGGCCCCGCCTGGGAGGGAGTGGCCAGTTCCAGAACTGGCGCCTCCCCAGTTGTTGCAGCCTCAACAGAAGAAACGTTGACTGGCAGAGGGGCGGAGGAGCTGCTGCCCTCATCCGGAGCGCCCTGAGAGGAGCTCGCAGCGACGACAGGCAGCTGCTGCGCCAACGTGAGGTCCAAATCTACCTCCCTGCTCACCGCAGATGCATGGGCACCGAGTGCTGGCGTTTGGTGTCCACAACATCTCCCACAATGGAAAACACCATCTGTGACCAGAACCGCTGTGAGGGCTTGCAGGTCAGAGCGTATCCCAATCATATTTGGATCCATTTGGTGGAAGCCCCTCTCTATGAGAGTCACCAATCTCTCATTGAAGGAATCCTGATGCTCTGCCCTTCTGTCACAGCGAGCAACTGAAGCATTCCCTCATGCAACCCTGCCAGATGCAAATGCACTTCCTGCCGCCTTTCCTGCAGCTGCTGCAATGGGGACAACTCCAGAGGCACATCATCAGTGCTGGACTCAGCATGTGCCTCGTCCCCTGCAGCCCTCCGACTGCTAGCGCCATCGGCACTCTTTGCCCCTACCATCTCCCCCAGTGATCGTGATGTGCCCTCTCCACTGTCATCCGGGACACTAGCCGACAGTAAAGTCCCCACCGAGGTGTGTGTGTCTGCGCTGGTGCCTGGCTGGCTGAAATGATGTGCTGCAAGTTGCACTTGTTGGGCCTCAGGTGTGGAGGGAGGGCTGCGGGGTCGAGGTGCAGGTCGCACTGGTGGTGATGCTGAAATTAACAACAGGAAAGTGCATCAGTTAGCGTATAGTCACTTCAACCTTTCATCCCTTTCCCCCCCCAGCCTCATAAGTCGCTCACCCTTCAAGCCCCTAAGGAGAAGAACATTGGTGAGGTGGAAAAAAGTCAAAAGGAGCCCCAACCATTAAACACACATGCAGACAGGCTGGTCAGATGGCCTCAGGAATGCCACATGGAATGTTATGAACCATAGGAGTGGGGAGAGTGCAGAGGGACCTGACCTGGATGCATTGTGGTCTGGATAGTTGCGGGGCTGAGGAAACATCGCAGCCAGTTGTGACATTTGCAGTCGATCACAGGAGATTGAGAGGTCACATTATTGGCCTTCATTCTGTAAGGAGGGGCATAGACCGGGTGGGCAGAAGGCAACATTTCCCCTTGGCGCAGGGATGAGTAACATGGTGGCATTCATCTAAGTTGAGTGCCATGAGGTTCACAGCTGAGGTGCTGAGGACCTTTTGGACAAAGTAATGTGGGGCGTACTGGCTGAAAGGGTGGTGGAGGTTCCAAATCCCCTCAGATGAAATAAGTCTTTGGCTGTGCAGCAGCGATCCAATGGCATGTTAGACCATGGTGATAGTGGTCATAAATGGGATAAGGTGACTTTGGAAGGTGGTAGAGACGCGATTCCTCAAGGGGATGAGGGTCCCTTCTGTATGGCCCACACGTCAGAGTGTCTCAGTCTGTGACTGAGCAGTGTTTCAGCATTAACGATTGCAGCAACCATCAGTGGTTTGGATGGTGGGCAGACAGAGTGGATGGGACCGTGGGCTTTAAATACCTGCCTGCCGGACCCCAGCCTCGCCGCCCCCGGCCGCCCTGACCTCCTGACTGCTGCCCAGTTCCATGGCCTGCTCTTCAAAAAGCGTGAGGCACTGCAGGAGGGCGCGCCCACCTCCAGTCCCCTGGCGCTCCCGGGCATTGTGGTGAGTTTTTGCCTGCAAAACAGGGGAGACCATTTATTGGGGCTGTTCACTCATGTACTCTGCACATGCACGCCGCACCCTAACCACAGTGGCCCATCTGAGGCCTCCAGCAGCTCCTGTCCACACTACTGGTGATCAGTCCCCAGAAGATAGTATGGCTGGTCCCAACCCCCTCCCCCAATGGCCACCTTGGACACATTCGGCGTCCATCACTTTGAATATCACACGGCTCTTAGCACCCATAGCAAGGAGGCGCAACTAGGTGCGGTGCCGATGCCAGCAGATGGCACTTGCCCTTAATACCTTGAGGCACCCCTTGCACCATCTCATTACCATCAATATGACATGTGTTGGAGTTCTGAGTATGTGTCTAGCTGCCTCCCCTGCAGGTTGCCCCCAGACTACTCAAATGCTACAAAGACCAACATATGTTGCGGGGAGAACCCATCTTCTCCTCAACCACTAAGGCTGATGTAAGCATGGTCAGTACCCACTTGCCCACCCAGCGTGCGACAGATGCCCTATGCAGTAACGACAGCAAGACATGGTGGAAGGGGGTCAAAGGCTAAGGCTGCCTTCTGGGTCAAATGGCCAAGACCGACATGGTACTCACCCATCCAGAGCGCAGCAAATCATTGAATCGTTTCCTGCATTGTGTGCCAGTGCGCTGCACACCATCATGGGCGCTTACAGCGTCACCCACCTCCTCCCAGGCCTGGCTGGGGGGCCCTCCTCCTCCCATCCTCTGGATACAAAAGGTGCCGACCAATGCCCACCTCTTTCAGGAGGACAGCAAGGCATGTATTGGAAAATCGGAGGGCACAGTGACCCCCCGCCGGCCTCTCCTGCAGCCTGCCACCCCTCCTCCTGCTCATGCTCATGCTGCTCTCCACTCGCACCTCCCTCCCTCTCTCCCCGAGTAGCCATGGTGCACTGCCTCAAGCAGGCTGCCTGGCCACTCTTTAAACAGGCTGCCGGCTCCCCATTGGAACCGGCAGTCTGAGGCCGCCCGCCCCCGCGACTATTTCCCTGTTCTCCACGGGAGTCGCTAACCTGTTGGGCAGGCCTTAATTGGCCCGCCCGCGGAAAATGGCGGCGCAGCCCATTTCTTCAGCGGCAATCGGCCGCCCGCCCGCCACCGAGTTGGTCGGGCCAGCCCGACCAGCAAACAGAAAATTCTGGCCTATGACTCTAAAATTATTTTACTTTCGTTACACAACGGACAACTTCACATGTGGCACTTGTGGCAGAATTTGCTCTTCTTGACTTGGCTTGTTCAGCCATCAAAAGAAGTGCAGATGATGGTCTCATCTGATCTCACCCTCTGAGGCTGCATTGCCCCCATCATCTCTCACAGATGGAACAACAACATCACCACCAGGCACCCCTCCCCTTTCTACTTAGGTGGATAAAGTGGATTGCCTGAGTACCTCTTTAAATTTGTGATTCCAATTGCACCAGATATCAGGGGATGGATTTTCCTGCTCCCTATCTGCTCTAAATGAAGGTGGCATGGGAAAAAAAATGGCCAGAAGGCTCATGCCTGGAAGTCCCGTCTTCATTTCTGCCCTTGGCAGAGGAAGGAGCAGGCTGTGGAACAGGCCTGCTCGTATTAAGGACCTCATTAAACACCTCGTGGCCTCATTAAGGACCTTTCCATGGTATTTTTTTTTAATTTTCAGGAAGGTGGCCATTTAGCAGCTGTTTGGCTTCAGTAAAGCTACATGGAGGTGTGAACCATGGTTTGGAGGTGGGAAGAGTTAAAAGTACGTAAAGATGGTTTTTAAAGTTTAAATGGGTTACCCTTTGTAGTTAAAGATCCTTTACAGGTTGGGAGAAGGGCAATATTGAGAAATTTGCCAGTTCAGGGGTCCTCACCCTTCTGTCATTCTGTGGGTATCAGAACAGCTGTTTGGACTCCACTTGAGCACCAGGAAGGGGACAGATGGAAATGGGTGCTGCATCCTCAGAGATTGAGGCCATTGGAGATAAGGCTAGCTAGCACAGGGAAGACAGAACACCCGGCATTGGGAAGCCAGAGGGGAGGGAAGGAGAAAAAGAGACTACCCTGAGCACAGAATCTATGGGTAGATATGAAGCTCCTTGTAGATGACTGAGTGGCAAAGGAGACTGTGACTTTGTAAGGAGATGGTCACAGGCATCTGTGTCTTCATCAGCTACAGACCTCTGCGACATCTCACAGGTGGCTGCAGACTGGAGCATCATCCAGGTGACAGATGCCCTCTTTACTGATACTGGATAGCACATGAGGATCACAACTGATGGGGCATTGTGGGCTCTGAGAGCACTGGGTCCGGTGCCAGAAGCAGCCTGGTGCTGCTCTGCAACACTCTCAGGCCGAGAGAGATGATGCTGAAGAGAGAGGTCCCCCTGCTGCATGAAGAGGCACCCTCTGAGGAAGGACACCCTCCTCTCCCTCATGGGTGGCAGGCCTCTGGCTCCCCTGTGTCATCTGGGGTCCCTGTGGTGCTGCGGTAGGCTTTGGCATAAATTCTCCCAAGAAGCCACCCCAGTGATGGCTACTGTGGGTGTCTGAATCCTGCTTGCATTCCTGCTCCCAATAGCTTCAATTGGGTGGGAAACCTGCCTCCATCCAAATTAAGGGCTCATTCCTAAAAAAATTGGAACTGAACTCAGATTTCTGCTGGAGGTGGGTTTCTGATCCAAATAAATTCCGACTCTTGTTTCCAATGGGAAAATCCAGACCCAGGGTTTTCAATCCGTTGCAATCTGCACTTCTGTTATCTATCTGATAAACTTAAACCTTATTTTCATTCATTCATAGGATATGAGCGTCACTCGCAAGGCCAGCATTTATTGCTCATCCCTGTACAACTGAGTGGCTTGTTAGTCCAGTCTAGAGGGAAGCCAACCACACTGTTGGAGTCACATATAGGCTAGATAAGGACAGGAGATTTCCTTGTCTAAGGACATTCATGAACAAGAACGTTTTTTATGATACTCTGGTAGTTTCATGGTCACCATTACGAATTTCAGATTTATTCAATTAATTGAACTTAAATTTTCCAAATGTCATGGTAGGGATTTTACCTCCGGCCTCTAGATTATTTGTGCAGGTCACTGGCTTACTATGCTAGTAAGATAACCACTATGGGCGGGATTTCCCGGTTGGCGAGCGGGGAGCGGGACCCGCTTGCTGACGGGTAAAATGACATGGGGTGGCGCCGGGCAGAACTCCCGACGTCTCCCCGGGTCATTTCAATTTTCAGGTCGGCAAGAGCTCAGCCGAATCAGCTGTGCGCCCGCTGACCTGTCAATGGCCTCAATAGGCCATTGACAAACTCATTAACATCATTAATGGACCTGCCCTTCCAACCTTAAGGTTGGTTGGCAGGCCGGGAGCCCTGGTGGGCTCCCGGCCTGCCAACCACGGGTAGGATGAGGTTTCATGTAGGTTTTTAAAAATTTAATGAAAGTTTAACTAAAAGTGATGGACATGTCCCAACTCATGTGACAGTGTCACACGAGGGACATGTCAGGGAAATTTTATTTTTCTATTTTTAGCATTTTTACATTTGGAGCCAATCTCCCTGAGGCAGCACTTAGACTCAGGGAGATGAGTGCGCTCTTTCGTGCGCATGCGTGAAAAAGCACACTCTTGGCTCAGGGAATTCCGCCGCTCACCTGCACAGGGAGCGCATAGCACTTCCTGGCGGACATCACGCTGGGCAGGCCTTAACTGGCCCACCCATGTGAAATGGCAGCGCGCCTCCGACTGGGGGCGTCGATCGGAGACATGCCTCCTTGCGCCCGCTCCTGAACTTCCCCCATGATGGGGGGAAAATTCTGCCTTATGTTACAATAACCCATATTGTGTGGCCCCTATGTTACCAGCGCTTTGCAACTTTTCGATTAAGAAATATTAATCCTTAGTATTTCAGAAGCTGGAAGTGAATTAATCATTGAAAAAAGAATGAGTTTATTTAGTGCCTTTTATGACAAGGTCGCCTCACAGCCAAGTAAATGCTTTTGAGGTGTAATTACTACTGTAATATAGGGAAAATGGCAGCCAATTTGTGCGTAGCAAGGCCCCACAAACAGCAATGAGACATATAACCAAATAATCTGTTTTAACGATGTTAGTTGATAGATAAATGTTAGCTAGGACACTAGGAGAACTCCTCTTCTGTTCGAAAGGTGTGTTTGGGATCTTACTGCTTCTGTGGTGAGAAAGACAGAATGAACATTTCAAGTCCGCATGACTCTTCTTCAGAATGAATCTGCATGCAGCAGTCAGACCTGCTAAGTATTTCCAGCAATTTTTGTTTTTGTTTTAGATTTCCAGCATCTGCAGTATTTTGCTTTTATCTTAGTGTTTGGGATCTTCTTTGTCCAACTGAGAAATCAGATGGGGGCTTGTTTTAATGTCTCATCTGAAAGATGAGGTGATGAAAGATAATTCATACATATTTATAAAATGTTTTCTTATTCAAAAATGGAGAGTTTTAATCATGGAAGCCCATGCTTCCTCTTTTGTGTGATACCACTGTACATCCATGAAGATTTAGGGGCTTGCTTTCAACATGCAAAGTGTGAGTATCTGCAGCTGTACTCTCTTTTATCTTATCTTGCACTGAGCTTTTTTTTATTGTGTTCTTAATTTAGAAGTCAGCCTAGGGTATTTCCAGATTTTAAAAAAAACCCTTACAAAATATGAAGCGTTGCTGATTGTTGTCAGCAGGTCAATGAAAATTATTGTTGGACTGTAAAACAAGGCAAGGGGGCGGTGTTCCCTCACCCAGAATCAATTTGAATGGATCCTATCATTATGTTAAAAAGCTGGGCTTTCATTGGTTGAGAATTAACTTTAAAGATCCATGCGTCTTCTATATTTTTGCCACAAATAAGAGTTCCAAAACTCTACAAAGATATATTGTGTATTTGAAAGGGTCAGATCTTGAAAGAGCATTTGATAAACACTTCTGTTTTCTTTGGAAACACATAAGATGATGGAAGTTTCATGGAACTCAATATTGTGTAATTTGAACATGCTAATCTAATGAAAATGATGCAAACACTCTGTGGTTCTTCTCCCTCCACAGACAAAAATGTGCTTTGCAAACATTATGGGATCATAGAGTAATTACAGCACAGAAGGAGACCAGCTCTCTGCAAAGTCAATTCACCAAGTGCCATTCCCCTGCCTTTCCCCTTGACCCTGCAAATTTTTCCTCTTCAGATTTTTTTTATTATTCATTCACAGGACGTGGGCTTCACTGGCTGAGCCAGCATTTATTGCCCATCCCTGATTAATTATTGTTGGACTGTAAAACAAGGCAAGGGGGCAGTGTTCCCTCACCCAGAATCAAATTGAATGGATCCTATTATTATGTTAAAAATCTGGGCTTTCATTGGTTGAGAATTAGCTTTAAAGAGAAGGCGGTGGTGAGCTGCCTTCTTGAGCCGCTGCAGTCCATGTGCTGTTAGGAAGGGAGTTCCAGAATTTTGCCCCAGCGACAGTGAAGGAATGGTGATGTATTTCCAAGTCAGGTTCCAGGTGGTGGTGTTCCCATCTGTCCTTCTAGATGGTAGTGGCCATGGGTTTGGAAGGTGCTGTCTAAGGATCCTTGGTGAGTTTCTGCAGTGCATCTTGTAGATGGTACATACTGCTGCCACTGTGTATCGGTGGTGGAGGGAGTGAATGTTTGTGGATGTGGTGCCAATCAACCGGGCTGCTTTGCCCTGGACAATGTCAAGCTTTTTGAGTGTTGTGGGAGCTGCACTCATCCAAACAAGTGGGGAGAATTCCATCACACTCCTGACTTGTGTCTTGTAGATGGTGGACAGGATTTGGGGAGTCAGGAGGTGAGTTACTTGTCACAGGATTCCTAGCCTCTGACCTGCTCTTGTAGCCACAGTATTTATTTGGCTAGCCCAGTTCAGTTTCTGATGAATGGTAACCCCAGGATGTTGATAGTGGGGGATTCAGTGATGGTAATGTCATTGAACATCAAGGAGTAATGGTTAGATTCTCTCTTGTTGGAGATGGTCATTGCCTGGCAGTTGTGTGGTGCGAATGTTACTGATAATGACCTGATTCTCTTTTGAAAGCTACAAGTGAATCTGTCTCCACAACACTCTCAGGCAGTGCATTCCAAATCCTAACTACTCGCTGGGGAAAAACGTTTTTCCTCTTCTCACCATTGCTTCTTTTGCCAATTATTTTAAATCAGTATCCTCTGTTTCTCGATCCTTCTACCAATGGGGATAGTTTCACCCTCTTTACTCAGTTTATCTAACTATCTTTAGATAGAGTATATGTCTCTTTAAAAAAAACTGCTAAGGACCATTTTCCTTTGCATAAACCCCTCCCTTACAGGAAGTAATTAGTTTAAAAGGGCATAACTTCTGTTTTTTAACCACTTAAAGCAAACTGCCCTTATCATAACTGCGTGCGTCCACAGAAACTCATTTTGGTTATGTAAAACTGGAAACATACTTCAGTTCTTTACATCTGATATCACACTAAAGTCCGAGTCTGCTTTGATGTTCTAGCTCCAGGACGAAGCTGAGACATTAAAGGTTAGTTTACACTTCCAATTCAGCGCTTCCTATTTTGTAAATGCAATAATGTGTACCTACTGCATGAAAATGATTCGATTTTCCTTTCTATTCCCCGGTATTTAAAATATAACAGAGGACTATTAAATATATTTTGTGTTGTTTAATATATTTTGAGGAAATGTAACTGTAACTAAAGAACTATAACAGTTTTGTTGTGTGTGGGAGTGTCCATTGCTTTGAACTATGCTCAGAGATGATTCAGCTATGGCAGTGACAGGAGGTCTGGAACTTGTAGTCACTAGTGAGATTTTAGACTTATTTTATGATGGACACTTGAATCTCATTTTAAACTGTATTCACATGTAAATAATAATCCTCCTTGTAGTAAGATTACTAATAGCTAAATACTTCCCAGAAATTAATGAAAAACAATTTACTGTTAATGGTCTATTCTAGAATGTTCCTTATGTTTGTAAATTCTGAAAGACAGAAGAGGCTGAGCTCTTATCTCTAGAAAACTGAGAGGTGACCTGTTAGAATTTAAAATTTAAAATTATGAAGGGGTTTGCTAGGGTTACAGAGTCTAAAACTAGGGGTCTTACATAAGAGGTAGTCACTCATAAATCCAATAAAGTATTCAGGAGAAATTTCTTTACTCTATGGTGAGAATGTGAAACTTGCTACCACATGGAGTGGTTGAGGCATTTAAGAGGAAGCTGGAAAAGTGAATGAAGGAGAAAGGAATACAGTAGAAGGACATATTGACAGGATGAGGTGTAATGAGGTGAAAGGAGGCTTGTGTAGAGCATCAACACTAGCATGAGCTGTAGGGCCACATGGCCCATTTCTGTGCTGTACAATTCTATGTAATTATACAATCAGCCCACATAGCAGTGGTCTCTTTGTAATCTACCATGTTCTAGGACAGGTGGATCCAAATGTTATAACCCTCAGGAGCCACTTTAGTTGCATACCAGGGAGCATTCATGGACAATATACAAACTTATTGAATCTTTCCCTTCATTTTCATTATGAATACGAACAGATCTTTCTGTTCTGTTGTATCCGCCATTAAAGTAAAACACTAGCAAAAGCTCATTTGAAACTTCCAGTCCCATGAAGTTCAAGCAGAACGTGTCAACAACAAAATGGAAGTTTTTTGGGCTCGGTTGTTAGGACTCATTGGCCCCAATTTGGCCCAGTGATGGCAGCTTTGGCAATTCAGGCTTGGAGGTGATTTATATAGTATTGATAAAAGTATCACAATAAAACTGGTTCCCTGAAGCTCAGCAGCTAAAAGCTCAAGAAAGATTGTGTGCATTTTCAACATGGTTGTAGAAACAAGTTTCGGGGACTTTTGCTCTATAATTACTAAAGTTTCAGGAAATTATTAACCAAGTGCTTTATTTAACAGTATTTACATAAAAAGCGTGAAGGATGTCAAAAGTGCATCCACGTGGAAACACAGGAAATGGTTTGTCTGTGAGTAAAATGTATAGACTTAGTTCTGCTTGCCTATCATGCCACAGATGAGCTTACACTGTCAAGTGTCAGGGGCTTCTGACAAGTATTTTCATTTGGCATAGTTCCTTCCTCTTTTGAAGCATTTTTACATATGGTAAATGGATTTGGTTGAATCACTTTTGCCAATATTAAGGTATAGGACTTTTGATTGGCTGGACAATTAGCTTTTTAACCTCGTACAGAATCATCCCAGATGTGCACTAAGTGTGGTAGCAGGCAGGAAAAAGGATGTTTTGCCCGCCGGCTGCAATGGCAGCTTTTCTCACTGTATTTTCCATTCCTGGCGTGTCCCGCTTCATGAATAATTAATTCCCAGGAAACACGCCAGGTCACTGGTGGAGCGGCCTGTGATTTGCCCATCCCGCCGTCACATCAGGCCTTCAGTAAACTGGGCGCTACATTTAAAGGCCGTACCTGAACAGAGCTAGTATTCTTCAAGGATTAGGAAGCTACTGGGAACTGATGGCTGCCAAAGGGAGGAAACATGTTGCCCACAAATTTAGCAACACCTCCCTCGAGTGCCTAATGAAAGCAGTGGAGGCCCGCCGCAATGTCCTCTACCCCTGTTCTGGGCGAAGACCAGCAGGCAAGGTCACCAATCCGGTTTGGGAGGTGTTGCTAGCCGTGGTCAGTCCCAACACTCTGAGGAGTGCCCTGACTGCATGTGATCGTCATCCTCCTGGAATGTAGGGACTATGGGCTTCTACTGCGTCTCCATGACAGGAGCCCTATTAGAGAAGGCATGTGCGCTGTCATCATCCAGACAGGAATCAAATGTTCACAAATGCAATGTGACGATCTATGGAGTCTCCTCACTACATGTTATCATCATCCTCCACGAATATAGCAGCTGTGAGGGCCTCCCAAGCGTGTCTGCCTTGTCTGGGCAACGTGATGGCCTCATTGCCTTCATCCTCACCTTCGAGGACCTCAGCACCATCATTCCCATTGACGTCCTCCTCGTCGGAGGAGACATGCAGCTCCTCCAGCTCCTTCTCAGCCAGCTCCTTCCCCTGTCGCAGCACCAGGTTGTCAAGGGTGCAGCAGGCGACGATGATGCGTGGCACCCTCTGTGGACTGTATTGCAGGGCTCCACCAGACTGGTCCAGGCACCAGAACTTCATTTTCAACATACCGATGGTCTACTCTACCAAAGTGCGAGTTGCAGCATGAGCCTCATTATACCTTCTCTCTGCTGCACTCTGAGGATGCTGCATAGGCGTCATCAGCCACAACCTCTGCGGCTAGCCCTTGTCCCCTAGGAGCCAACTCTGCAGCCTCTGTGTACCCTGGAAGACGTCAGTGATCTGAGACCTATTGAAAATGCAGGTGTCGTGGACACTCCCTGGGAATCATGCTCAGACTTGCAGGATGCATTTGTGGTGGTCGTACACCAACTGAACATTCAGTGAGTGGAAGCTCTTGCAGTTGACGTAGTTGACCGTTTGTTGCTACGGAGATCTGAGGGCCACATGAGTGTAGTCAATGGCACCCTGCACCTGTGGGAAACCTGAGATCTGGAAAATCCCGGCATTCTTGTTTCCTGGCTTTCCTGATCCCGGGCGAAATGCACAAAGCTATGTGCCTTCGCAAATATGGCGTCCATCACCTCCTGAATACATTTGTGTGTGGAGGTTGTGAGATCCTGCTGAGGTCACCTGTGGAGCCCTGCAAGGAGCCACTGGCATAAAAATTGAACACCGGATCACTTTCATGGCCACTGGCTATGGATGCTCACCATGTCCCTATGGTGCCAAATCCTGCAGCATGTGGCAGATGTGACCGACCAGTTCCCTGGACATGCGCAGTCTTCAGCGACACTCGTTCTCAGTCATCTGCATGAATGACATGCGCCATATGTAGACCCTGGGTCTAGCTTGGCACCGACCAGTGAGGACTTGCCTTGGCTCTTCAGCAGCGTGCACAGGAGCCACAGCTGCCCCTCCTTTCTGAGAGTAATGCTTATCCCTCTGTCCAGCCAGGCACCTTTGTTGCTCTCTTCTCCTTCATCTCCGCTCCCTGTAAGGCATGAGGCATACAGCTAAGTCACCATGCTCCAAGCCCGTGATGTACTCCTCCTGTAAGGTGCAAGAGAGAAACATGTGTACTAAGAACCTCTCTTGGCTAAGTCTGAAGGCCCCTTAATGCAAGCTGGAGAGTGCTGGCCACCAGTTGGATGCACAGAGTTTAGTGCGCTGCATGGCTGCCCGAAACCTCATCCACCTCTGCCCGAGTCCACCTGACCGATTGGCGGCAGCTTTGCCCACTGGACTGCATTCTGTGCTCTCAGCTCAGGTGCAGGCATTCTCCTAACCCACACTGCAAGGCTGCACTGTTAGCTTGAACCATGGGGGAGACTAGTCCAAAACTGAATGAAGACATTGCAAGAGGCTGTGAGCACCTCCAGCAGTGACTGCTCCATGGCCAGTTTTAGCAAGGAGATTGTACAACTTGCCCAGTCATCTAATTATTCTGCAGTCCACAAAAATGCTCATTAGTTTGCAGTCTGTGCCTGAAGAGTGAAAAGTTCAGGAGCATTTGATGGCGCTTTCATGTCTCACTGTTGCTTGAGTGGGCAGACAAGTTAGAGGCTTGGCTCCATGCATGTCAATGTAGCTGCGCCTGAACTGTCCCAGCTGTTGAGGAATGGTCACTTTATACAAGGTTTCCCGAATGCATGGCACTTCCCCCACCCCCCCGCATGTGCTTGTGCACTACCATCAGACCATGCTGCCTTGCACCCCCACCCCCAACTTGCCCCAACTGCAGTGCAGCCCTTGCCCCGGGGCAATGCACTGTCAGCCACCCAGGAAAAAGCGACTTGCCTGTGCCCTCACCTGAACGCGCCTTTGAAGTCGAATGGGCTACCCCTGTGTGCAC
Organism: Cetorhinus maximus; assembly: GCF_964194155.1. Taxonomy (NCBI): domain Eukaryota; kingdom Metazoa; phylum Chordata; class Chondrichthyes; order Lamniformes; family Cetorhinidae; genus Cetorhinus; species Cetorhinus maximus. Next base: position 111,472,574 of record NC_135884.1, read on the forward strand.
TGTGCAATGTTAATGTGCACTCACCTCTGAGTCCCCCTTGAAGTTCAGCTTGCCAGGTGCACACCTTTTAAATGCTGTTGTGAAACACATCAGCATCGTTGCATGGAGGATCCAGTGTGGGACGATGATTCCGGCAAGCAGGGCTTATAATTGTATGCAAATGTTAAAATGATGTTCCTGATGTGCGATGGCAGGAAACATGGTTGCAGTGGACGATTGCAAACTGTTTTCACGACGGTGTGAAACCAATTTTTGGCCTTCTTGCCATATAGTCTGCTCACACCCGCCATGATGCCCGCCGCCAATGGGGAAGGAAAATTCCGGCCCTTGTTTTCAACTAAAGGAAAACTATTGTTTTGGAATTTGTTCCCAATCACAAAATGGATGCTGGGAGCCAGGTGAAAAAGAAAAGAGGAAAACAAAAAAGTTTAAGTTAATTCTGAAGTAAAAAAATCAGTTCAAATGGAATGCTAAGATTAGATTGAGATAAACCAAATTAAGATCCAAGCAATCAACAGTGCCCCAGAGAATGGCAAACCTGCCTGGCTCAGGGATTGGATGACTGAGTCTACTACAGAAGGTCAACTCCTATCACCAGGCATGTGCTCCTGGGGTCAAATAGACCCAACTAACCTGCTACTCTTAGCCACAAAACCTAACCCCACGGCCAAACATGGAGAAAAGCCACAATTTGTCATTAGACAATTGAGAAAGGCACTAGAAGATGCAATATCAGGAATTCCACCCCCCTTCCACAACCCCACACCACCCCCTGAGAAAAGTACAAGGTGTGTAGCACAGCATGAATATAGATGATAGTCATCAGTTAAAATTTTGGAGCTTCAGTAGTAACTGTTTGACTCTTCACAACCCAATTACAGTGGGCATAGAACCCTTGATACATTAGTGCCAAATCACACATGCAGCTTCCATTTCATGACATCCAGCACTTGCATCCTAAGCTCATCAGCTATCAGGCAGAAATCTGCCTTCAGCCTGGTGCAAGGACTTTCAGCCCCCTTAATATTTTAAATGTCCAATCTGATGCAGCATAATCAGACTTATTCATCGCTACTTGGTTAATCAAAGTCCTCATGTAAGAGGTATGAGATACACCTTCAAATTCTTGGAGAAAATCCAGATTAGTTACAAAACAGTCAACAATGAAAAAGATGGAGCTGCAAAATATTCATAAGAAAATTTTTACTAAGCAGAAGATAGATGTAGAGGATCTGTAGCTGAAATATTTCACAGCTCATTAAATTACAAGGTAATGATCATAATGTAACTCATGTTTGCATCTTGCAAAAAGCTCAGCAACATGTCCCGAGGGTAGATGCCTGCTTGCTTGACATTGTAGGAAAAACACTGGACTTTATCAGAAAAGTGAGGCAAATCAAGTATATTTAATAAGAGCAAAAACTGTCACTGCCAGCCCAGCCTTGAGGATACAACTGATTGTGAAAATAAGTATAATGTAATGCATGTTTAGATACCTAAGCTTTCAGAGGGCATTAGATAAAATATTCCACAGGAGACTTGTCTCTAAAATGGGATAAAGGAGGATGTTGTAGATTACTTCAGCGTTTAGTTGCAGGGTTTCTGCTGATCACATTATTAATAAACATTTGGTGCACCGTGGGCAAGCCTGCAGGTACAATTGCAATTAGACTCTGGGAACCATTGAAGAGTTCACTAACTTGGCAGCATTCCTTCTGGGTTTAATGGGTTACAAACATATGAATTAGGAGCAGGAGTAGGCCATTCAGCCCTTCGAGCCTGCTCCACCATTTGATAAGATTGTTGCTGATCTGATTGTGGCCTGAAATCCATATTCTCGCCTATCCCCAAGACCATTTGACTCCCTTGTTAGTCAAGAACCTATCTACCTCTGTCTTAAAAATATTCATTGACCCTGCCTCCACTGCTCTCTGGGGTAGAGAGTTCCAAAGACTCACAAGCCTCTGAGAGAAAAAAATTCTCCTAATCTCCATCTTAAATGGGTGACCGCTTATTTTTAAACTGTGTCCCTTAGTTCTTGTCTCTCCCACAAGAGGAAACATCCTTTCAGCATCCACTCTGTCAAGTTCCCTCAGGATCTTATGTTTCAATAAGATCACCTCTCAATCTTCTAAACTCTAATGAATACAGGCCCAGCCTGTCCAACCGTTCCTCATAACATAAACCCCCCCATCCCATAAATCAATCGAGTGAACCTTCTCTGAACTGCCTCAAATGCATTTATATCCTTTCTTAAATGAGGAGACCAAAACTGTACATAGTGGTCCCAACAATACCCTATCCAACTGTAGCAAAACATCCCTACTTTTATATTCCGTCCCCCTTGCAATAAACAACAACATTCCATTTGCCTTTCTAATCACTTGCGATTCATGTACCAGGACACCCAGACTCCTCTGTACCTCAGAGTTATGAAATCTTTCTTTATTTAAATAAAATGCTGCTTTTCTATGTTACGATGCGACAGATGATGTGTGCCAGGTGGATCAAATTCATTAGGGAAACGTGATCACGCGGTCACAACAATTTTGCAATTTGCAGTTATTTTGAGATGCGAGCACTGAATTCAGAAGTAATAAGTCCACCAAGACTTCAGAGAATTTTAGAAAACTAAATTAAACATTTATTAACAAAAGAAAAGATTTCAAACACATACACAGTTCTACAAATTACTCCTATAATAACTCCTAAAACTCCTAATTAATCTGGCTTATAGTTATACCCCCGTTCAGGCAACAGTTAAAAAAATGATTTTAAACAGATCCAAGCAAGTCAACACAATACTCTGAACAGTAGCATTCAAAGTGGCTTTTCCCAGCTTCTGTTTCTGTAGACAGCAGGCTTAATGCACAAATACTGGAGGCTTCTCACACTTCTGATAGATTTTACAATGCCTTCCCTAACACATAGCCTCATTCTCCTTTATACATGTTTCTCCCTTTTAATGTAAATTCCATTGTTCCCATATGTTTTCGAACTTTATTTTTCTCATAATATAAATCTTTTCATGGTGCTAATATTGTCAGTAACCTTTGGGAAAAATAAACACACTGCTTGGCTTAGCTTCTCTGGCTAAGTGTAAACATCCTACCATCTCTTTGAAATTCAAACTGCCCTGATTTATCTAAAAAATACAATTTCTCCTCATCTTATGTATGAAGACTTCAGCCATGTTTATGGGTTTAGCATTTCAAACCAACTTCTTTTGATGAACAAAGGCTCCAGGTCAGCTGTCTCCAATTAAATTAAATCACTCACACACACATACACACACTATCCAAACCCCACTATTAACCTACTTTTACAATAAATCACAATAATATTATGAGAATTATTATACTTTCATGACACCTATTCTTCTTGCCAAAGTTGATATGTTCACACTTTCCCACATTATACTCCATTTGCCAAATTCTTGCCCATTCACTTAGCCTATCTATATCCATTTGCAGACTCCTTGTGTCCCCTTCATAGCTTAATTTCCTATCTATCTTTGTATCAACTGCCAATTTAGCAACCATACATTTGGTCTCTACATCCAAGCCATTGATATAAATTGTAAATAATTGAGGTCCCAGCACTAATCCCCGTGACACTCCAATTGTTACTTCTTGCCAACCCAAAACTTATCCATTCATGCCTATTCTCTGTTTCCTGTTAGCTAACTAATCTTCTATCCATGCTAATATGTTACCCCTAACATCATGAGGTCTTATTTTGTGTAGTAACCTTTGATGTGGCACCTTGTCAAGTGCCTTCTGGAAATCTAAGTATAGCACATCCACAGGTTCCCCTTTACCCATGTTGTTTGTTACTCCCTCAGAGAACTCCAATAAATTAGTCAAACATGGTTTCCCTTTCATAAAACTATGTTGGCTCTGCTTGATTGCATTTAGTTTTAGAAGTCTAAGATTGACCCATAAGACCATAAGACATAGGAGCAGAAATTAGGCCATTCGGCCCATCGAGTCTGCTCTGCCATTCAATCATAGCTGATAAGTTTCTGAACCCCATTCTCTCGCCTTCTCCCTGTAACCTTTGATCCCCTTACCAATCAAGAACCTATCTATCTCAGTCTTAAATACACTCAATGACCTGGCCTCCACAGCCTTCTGTGGCAATGAATTCCATAGATTCACCACTCTCTGGCTAAAGAAGTTTCTCCTCATCTCTGTTCTAAAAGGTCTTCCCTTTACTCTGAGGCTGTGCCCTCGGGTTCTAGTCTCTCCTACTAATGGAAACATCTTCCCCACGTCCACTCTATCTAGGCCTTTCAGTATTCTGTAAGTTTCAATCAGATCCCCCCTCATCCTTCTAAACTCCATCGAGTATAGACCCAGAGTCCTCAAACATTCCTCATAGTTAAGCCTTTCATTCCTGGGATTGTTCTCATGAACCTCCTCTGGACCCTCTCCAGGGCCAGAACATCCTTCCTGAGATACGGGGCCCAAAATTGCTCACAATATTCTAAATGTGGTCTGACCAGAGCCTTATAAAGCCTCAGCAGCACATCCCTGCTTTTATATTCTAGTCCTCTCGAAATAAATGCCAACATTGCATTTGCCTTCCTAACTACCGACTCAACCTGCAAGTTAACCTTAAGAGAATCCTGGACTAGGACTCCCAAGTCCCTTTGCACTCCAGATTTCTGAACTCTCTCCCCATTTAGAAAACTGACCCAATAATGTATATAGCATCCACATATTAATTTTCAGGATTTGAGCTTCCGATTGGCTAAAATTCATCCCTTCTTTTCTCTGACTATTTCCACTTGTTTCATTACTGGGACTCAGAGGAAGATATTATTGATAACCAATGTTTAAATTGGAACAGAACAAGCTGAAAAGGATGGGCAAACACAAACACAGGAAAAGAAACAGAATGACCTACAAAGTGCCCAATTTAAGAACAGAAAATTATTATATGACAGAAATTATTGTAGGATTACAGTTATGCAAACAATAGGAGGCATTGGTGAAGAAATCAAAGGGATTTCTCATGGGTGCTAATGAATGTAGGACCCCCTATGTCTCAAGGAATACAGAAGGTCCTAAATTCATTTGCACCCAAAACTGGTTGTGATCCATGTGGTGCAAAGCCAAAGCTTGCCAGGACAGCGAGGCTTGGGGATCATTCTAAATTTGTCCTTGGGCATCATCATCACAACTGTGGCAAGCTGGGAGCACCAATCTGGTGACCCGGGCAAACTACAGGTCTTGGTGCTCCAAATTTCAGCTGGCTCAAAACACAAAATAACTGTCACGCCTTTCCCAGTTCAGTTCCAAGGAATCCTTTAAATGTTAAGCACCTTGAGAAAGTTCTGAGAATGTAAATGCATGCCTTTCTTTTGTTCATTCTTTTAGATAAGTGCAAAGAACAAATCCTCCAAATTAGGACTTGAACTTCAGATGTACATGCCATGGTAAAAATACTGCATTTAATAACACAATTCATCTACACCTCCACAACATTTACAGTTAGTTAACACTAATCAATCAGCCACCCACTGTGTCTCTTCAAACAGACAGATTTTAAAATATAACCTTGTGTCTTTACTATGCACAGGCTGTGAAAACAATGGAAGAGAACAAACAGCAACATTCATCAGTGAACAATGAACCTTCAGCTGCATTTTGTAATAAAAGACCTATTAAGGAAGAAAGTGTTACTGGTGCTGGAAATACAGTTCTCAGTGCACAAGGATGCAGTACAATGGGTGGAGCTTCACCACAAGATAAAGGTGAAGGAGATGATGTAACTGACCACATTGAGAGATACATTTAATGCTAAATTGTGTCATTGTTGTGCAATTCGAATGCTTTCCTACCCATTCGGGGTGTATGTCCAAATCTTGTTGGCTTCTTTTATGCTCAGTTTTATAAGTAAAACAGCACAAGACATTAAACATGAGTGAATTATTCTCCCTAAACCTTGGAACAGACAGGGCAGCATTTTGGCACTGCATATTAAAACAACAGGCTGGCCAGGTTTTTCTGCTTCTGGGCTCAAGAGCCATTGATGTACCACTTATTCAGTTTAATGAACAGAACCTCCTCTCACAGGAGCAGAAAATCCCATCTGCTGAGTCAAGAATGATCCAGGGTTATGGTTAAGAAGATCATTCAAGGTGGGATGGAAGGTAGAAAAGGGCTTTAAAAAAATAAACAAGATTCTAAGTTTTATACAAAGGGGCATTGAGTATAAAAGGAAAGTATGTTGATTTAAAAAAGAAATTGGTTAGGCCACAGATGTAATATTGTTTACCGTTTTGGGCAAACCATTTTAAGAAGTATATTAACATCATGGAAGATTCACTAGAATTATTCCAGAAATAAGATGAAGAAAGATTCAGAAACCATTTTTTAGGATCGAAAATGTTCAGAGAGAAATAATATAACTTCTTTAAATTGAGGGGTTTAAAGGGTAAATTGTGAAAGATTTGTCTTACTGTGGCGTATTAATAACAAGTGACCTGGACTTTAGGATTTCACTGGAAGAATGAAGTCAAAAGTTTAAGGATTGTTTTTACTATGGTGTAATTAGAACAAAGAATTTTTTTACGACAAGTAGCTATTCAGGCAGTCTATAACATGGGCCAGGATTTCCCGGTCAGCGAGCAGGGGGCGGGGCCTGCTTGCCGATTCATAAAATGACGTGGAATGACGTCGGGCAGAACTCCATTTCAATTTTCAGGTAGGCGGGGGCTCAGCAGAATCAGCTGTGTGCCCGCCGACCTGTCAATGGCCAACTGAGGCCATTGACAAAGTCGTTAAACTAATTAATGGACCTGCCCGTCCAACGTTAAGGTTGGCGGGCAGGCCGGGAGCCCTGGCGGGCATTAGAAAAAGCATGAAACCTCATCCATGGGCGGGATGAGGTTTCATGTAGGTTTTGAAAAATGCAATTAAAGTGTATTTAAAAGTGATGGACATGTCCCAACTCATGTGACAGTGTCACATGAGGGGACATGTCAGGGAAATTTTTTTTTTCTATTTTTCAGATTTTTTATTGTGGAGCTGATCTCCCCGAGGCAGCACTTAGCCTCAGGGAGATGAGTACGCTCTTTCGTATGCATGCGCGAAAGAGTGCACTCTCGGCTCAGGGAATCCTCCCCCGCCTCCGCCCGCACAGGGAGCACATAGCACTTCCTTGAGGACGTCACGCTGGGCGGGCCTTAATTGGCCTGCCCACGTAAAATGGCGGCGCGCCCGCTCCTAAATCCCCACCCCCCCCCACCCCACCCCCATGACGGGGGGAGAATTCTGCCCATAATTTAAAAAGGGAGCTGGATAAACATTCGAAAAGGAATATAAGAGGATAGCAGTATATGGGAAAAGAATGGGTACCTTCAGTTGGAGAGCTAGGACAGGTGCAATAGCCAAAGGGTTTCCACCTGTACTATAATTTCTATGATCCTATAGAGTAATAGGTCACAGGCATACAAACATTTGATGTCTGCCATAAGTATTCTACCAAAATCCAGCATGACGAAGGATTGAAATATTACTTTGATGGAGTTACAGGGTTGATTTCAAGCCAGCTACAAAAGGTATCAAGTTGAATGTTACACTTGTGTTCTAATAAACTAAAACAAAACACATTTTATAGGTTATCTCCCTTTCTTAGCCCCTTACAGCACAGCAGTCCCAGAAGCTACACTAACCACAAAGCAACTGTTGCAGCACTGGAATGCTGTGAATAAGAAGGTGAAGCCAATCCGACTGCTGTTTGAAATTCCAGAAACTAGAACTGTTGAAGATCAGGGCTCCAAATATGTGGTAAGTTTGAGTCAGCAAACTGGATGTAATTATACAGCAGATAATGGACAAATAATGATTACAATGGGTACAATGGTTATTGAACCAAAATATAAAGCTGGTTACAACTGTCATTTGAAGCTTCAGACTCAATAATAGTCTTGTGGGGTACAGTTTTCACTTTGAGTGCAATAAACAATCCGGGTACAAATTGCGCTGTTTCTCCAAAGTGAAGTTATGGTCAAGTATCCACTCAGACTTATTTGCATAATGACAAATGTAAAATCTTCCA